>NC_062282.1:154209881-154584054 GCF_902655055.1 Lutra lutra | reverse complement strand
GAAAGGTAACATTAGCCACAAAGATGAAAATCATAGTCCCTTGCTGAATATTTCTTTATTTTCTTTCTTTCAAATTTTTATTTAAATTTGTTCAGGAGTAGAATTCAGTGATTCATCATTTACATATAAAACCCAGTTATCATCATAATAAGTGCCTTCCTTAATACTCATCACCCATTCAGCCCATGCTCCACTCATCACCCCTCCATCAATCCTCAGTTTGTTCTCTATAGTTAAGAGTCTCTCATAGTTTGCTTCGCTCTTTTTTTCTCTCTTCCTCTATGTGTATGTTTTGTTTCTTAAATTGCATATATGAGTTAAATTATCTGGTATGTATCTTTATCTGACTGACATATTTCGCTTAGCATAATACACTCTAGTCCCATCAATGTTAGTGCAAATGGCAAGATTTCATTATTTTTAATGACTCATGAATATTCCATTGTCTTTTTACACGACTTTTTTTTTCTGTTTGTTTATAGAGATACTTTATCTTGTCAATAAATGCTAATATTTTTCTTCACATAAGTCCTGAAAATTTCCAGTTAGATTTATTTTTAAGTAACTTTATTTTTATAACTAATATAGAGATATGTTTAGTTTTTTTTTTTTTATGTTCAGTTAGCCAGCATATAGTGTATCATAAGTTTTTGTTGTAGTGTTCAATGATTCCTTAATTGCATATAACACCCAGTGCTCATTACAATGTGTGCCCTACTTAATACACATCCCAGGGTTATCCCCATCTCTCCACCTCTTGCCTTCTATACCCTCAGTTTGTTTCTCAGTGTCCAAAATCTCTCATGATTCCTCCCCCCACTGATTTCTTCCCATTCAGTTTTCCGTCCCTTCCCCTGTGGTCCTCCACTCTATCCCTTATGTTCCACGTATGAGTGAAACCATATGATAATTATCTTCCCTGCCTGACTTGTTTTACTTAGCATAATCCCCTCAAGTTCCAACCATGTTGAAGCAAATGGTGGGTATTCATTCTTTCTGATATCTGAGTAACATCCCCTTGTATGTGTTTACCACACCTTCTTTATCCATTCATTTGTTGAAGGGCATCTTGCCTCCTTCAACAGTTTGGCTATTGTGGACATCGCTTCTATGAACATTGGGGGGGCATGAGTCCCTTCTTTTCACTACATTTGCACCTTTGGGGTAATACCTAGTAGTGAAATTGCTGGGTTTTATGATACCTCTATATTTAACGTCTTGAGGAACCTCCATAATGTTTTTCAAAGTGACTGTACCAACTTGCATTCCCACCAAGAGTGTAAGAGAGTTCCCCCCCTTTTTTTTTTTGCATCCTCACCATTTGCTTTTTCCTGTCTTGTTAATTTTTGCCATTCAACTGATGTAAATTTATATCACATTGTGGTTTTGATTTGTATTTCTCTGAGGGCTAGTGATGTTGAACATTTTTTCATGTGTTTGTTAGCCATTTGGATGTCTTCTTTGGAGGAGTGGCCATTCATGTCCTCTGCCCATTTCTTGACTGGATTATTTTTTTTTTTTGGGTGTTGAGTTTGAGAAGTTATTTATGGGGAGATGAACCATGAGAGACTGTGGACTCTGAGAAACAAACTGAGGATTTTGGAGGGGAGAGGGGTGAGGGGTTGGGTGAGTCTGGTGGTGGATATTATGGAGGGCACATATTGCATGGAGCACTGGGTGTGATGCATAAACAATGAATTCTGGAACACTGAAAAGAAATTAAAGGAATTAAAAGTAGAACTACCCTACAGTATACAAAAAAAAAAAAATTGGGATATGGACATTGGGGAGGGTATGTGATATGGTGAGTGCTATGAAGTTTGTAAGCCTAACAATTCACAGACCTGTACCGCTGGATCAAATAATACATTATATGTTAATAAAAATAATTAATAAAAAAGAAGTTATTTATAGACCTTGGATATTAGCCATGTATCCGAAATATTATTTGCAATTATCTTCTCCCATTCTGTGGATTGCCTCTTAGTTTTGTTGACTATTTCCATTACTGTGCAAAATATTTTATCTTAATGAAGTTCCAAAAGTTCATTTTTCCTTTTGTCTCCCTTGCCTTTGGAAATGTTTCTTGAATAAAGTTGCTATGGCCAAAGCGAAAGTGATAATTGCCTATGTTCTCCTCTAGGATTTGCATGGTTTCCTGTGTCCCATTGAGGTCCTTCATCCATTTTGAGTTTATCTTTGTGTATTGTGTAAGAGAATGGTCCAATTTCATTCTTCTGTATGTGGTTGCAGCCTTTATTGAAGAGGCTGCTTTTTTCCCATTGGATATTCTTTCCTGCTTTGTTGACAATTAGTAGAGCATAGAGTTGGGGTTTCATTTCAGGGATCTCTATTCGTAACACTGATCTATGTGTCTGTTTTTGTACCATACCATGCTGTCTTGATGATAACAACTTTGTAATATAGCTTTAAGTCAGGCATTTTGATGTTCTCAGTGATGGTTTTCTTTTTAAAGATTTCCCTGGAAATTTAGGTTCTTTTCTGGTTCCACACAAATTTAAGGATTGTTTTTTCCACTTTCTCTAAAAATGCAATGGCATTTTGATAGGGATTGCATTGCAAGTGTAAATTGCTCTGGGATGCATAGACATTTTAACAGTGTTTATTCTTCTAATTCATGGGTATGGAATATTTTCAATATCTTTGTGTCTTCCTCAGTTTCTTTCATAAGTGTTCTGTAGTTTCCAGAGTATACATCTTTTACCTCTCTGATTAGGTTATTCCTAGGTATCTTATGATTTTTGGAGCTATTGTAAATGGAATAGATTCCTTAATTCCACTTTCTTTAGTTACATTGTTAGTATATAGAAATGCAACTGATTTGTCTTGATTTGTATCCTACAATGTTGCTGAATTGCTGTATGAGTTCCAAAAATTTGGGGGTGGATTTTTTGGGGTTTCCACATAAAATATCATGTCATCTGCAAAGAGAGAGAGAGTCTGACTTCTTTGCCACTTTGAGTGCCTTTTATTTCTTTTTGTTGTCTGATTGCTGAGGCTAGAACTTTTTGTATTATGTTGAACAATAATGGTGAGAGTGGGCATCCTTGTTGTGTTCCTGACCTTAAGGGAAATGCTCTCAGCTTTTTCCCCATTGAGAATGATATTCTCTGTGGACTTTTCATAGACAGTTATTATAATACTGAAGTTTGTTCCCTCTATTCCTGTATTTGTAAGAGTTTTAATCAAGAAAGAATGCTGTATTTTGTCAAATGCTTTTTCTGCATCAATTGAGAGGATCATATCTCTCTATTATTTTCTTGTATTAATGTGATCTATCATGTTGATTGATTTGCAAATGTTGATTAACACTTGCATCCCAGGAATAAACTACAACTGGTGATGGTGAATAATCCTTTTAAGGTATTTTTGGATCCTATTGGCTAGGATATTGAGTATTTCAGCATCCAAATGATAAGGCATACTGGTCTGTAATTCTCCTTTCTGATAGGATGTTTCTCTGGTGTTGGGATCAGGGTGATTCTGGCCTCTTAGAGTGACTTTGGAAGTTTCCCTTTTATTTGTATGTTTTTGGAACAGCTTCGGTAGAATTGATATGATTTTTACTTAAGCGTTTGTTAGAATTCCCCTGGGAACTATCTGGTTCTGGACTCTTGTTTATTGGGAGATTTTTGATTACTGCTTCAATTTCCTTGCTGGTTTTTGTTCTGTTATGATTGTCTCTTTCTTCTTGTTTCAGTGATGTTAGTTTATAAGTTTCCAGGAAGGCATCTATTTCTTCCAGATTGCCTAATTTGTTGGCATATAGTTGCTGATAATAATTTCTAATAATTGTTTCTATTTCCTTGGTGTTAGTTGTGATCTCTTCTTTCATTAATGATTTTATTAATTTGGATTCTTTCTCTTTTCTTTTGGATAAATCTGTCCAAAGGTTTACTGATCTTATTAAATCTTTCAAAGAACCATCTTCTAGTTTCGTTGGTGTGTTCTACTGTTTTTCTGGTTTCTGTTTCATTGATTTCTGCTCTAATCTTTATTTTTTTCTCTTCTTCTGCTTGGCGTAGGTCTTATTTGCTGTTCTTTCTCAAGCCCCTTTAGGTGCAAAGTTAGCTTGTGCATTTGGAATTTTTCTAATTTTTTTTTAGAAAGTCTTGGATGGCTATGTATTTCCCCTTTAGGACCATCTTTGTAGTATACTGTAGGTTTTGGACTGATGTTTTCTTTCTCATTAGTTTCCATGAATTGTCCAGGTTATTTAATTTCCTGGTTGACTAAATCATTCTTTAGCAGGATGTTGTTTAACATCTAAATGTTTGAGTTCCTTCCAAATTTCTTCTTACGGTTGAGTTCCAGTTTCACAGCATTATGTTTTGAAAATATACAGGGGATAATCTCAGTCTTTTGGTATCAGTTGAGTCCTGATTTGTGACCCAGTATGTGGTCTATTCTGGAGAATGTTCTGTGTGCACTTGAGAAGAATGTGCATTCTGTTGCTTTAGGATGGAATGTCCTGTATGTTGTTGAAGTCCATCTGGTCCAATGTGTCCTTCAAAGCTCTTGTTTCTTTGTTGATCTTCTGCTTAGGTGATCTCTCCATTGTTGAGTGGACTGTTTAGTTCTTCTACTATTAATGTATTTTTTACTCTCCATATGTTTATTTTGTTTATTAATTGGTTTATATAATTGGCTTCTCCCATGTTGGGGGCATAGATATTTACAATTGTTAGCTCCTCTTGTCCAATAGACCCTTTAAGTATGATGTGCCTCTACATCTCTTACTATAGTCTTTGGTTTAAAATCTAATTTGGCTGATCTGAGAATTGTTACCCCAGCTTTCTTTTGAGGACCCGTGGCATATTACATGGTTCTTCATCCCCTTACCTTCAATCTGGAGGTGTCTTTAGGTTCAAAATTAGTTTCTTGTAGACAATGCATGGATGGATCCTTTCTTTTTTTATCCAATCTGAAACCCTACATCTCTTGATGGAAGTATTCAGCTGGTTCACTTAACAGTTACTATTGAAAGATAAATTTAGTGCCATCATATTTCCTTTAAGGCCCCTCTTTCTGTAGGTTTTCTGTTTCTTTCTGGTCTGTGTAACTCTTGGGCTTTCTCTTCATTTACAGAATCCCCTTTAATATTTCTTGCATGGCTGCTCTGTTGGTCACATATTCTTTCAGTTTCTGCCTGCCTTTAAACTCTTTATCTCTACATCCATTCTGGATGACTATCTTGATAGGTAAAGTATTCCTGGCTGCATGTTCTTTTAATTTAGTACCCTGACTATGTCTTGCCAGCCCTTTCTGGCCTGGTTTCTCTGGATAGGTCTTATGTTATTCTAATGTTCCTCCCTTGGTACATGAGAAATCACTTCCCCCTGTCTGCTCTAAGGATAACTTCTTTAGCTCTAAGATTTGTAAGCTTCAATATTCCATGTCTGTGTGTTAATCTATTTTAATTGATTTTAGGAGGGGTTCTCTCTGCTTCTTGGACTCGAGTGTTTCTTTCCTTTCCCAAATTAGGGAAGTCCTCAGCTATGACTTGCTAATATATACCTTCTATTCTTCTCTCTTTTTCTCCACCCCCTTGGGGATCCCAATAATTCTGTCATTGGAGTGTTTCATGGTGTCCTTGACCTCTCTAAGTGTAATCTCAAGTGTCATTAATTGCCTATCCCTATAATCTTCAGTTTTCTTCCTTTCTCAGTTATCTTTGAGATCACAAACTCATTCCTTTGCCTCATTTACCCTTGCTATTAGAGTATCCACCTTAGACTGCATGTCACTGGTAGCATTTTTAAGTTCGGCCTGATTAGATCTCTTCTCTGCCCTTAGAGATTCTATATTGTGACTAATGCTTTTTTTCAAGTCCAGCTATTGACATCATGATTGCTATACTGAAGTCTGTCTCTGACATCTTGCTTATATCCATATCTAATATTTCTGTGACAGAAGACATTGTCTCTGGTTCTTTTCCTTGTTGGGTTTTCTCCTCCTAGTCATTCTGTTGACAGATGATTGAACGAATGGACAAAGTCCAATATAACCAACTTGACCCAAGAAAGATGCACCCTAGCAAAATTCAGAGTGGTCAGACACCACAAAATAAATAAATAAATAAATAAAGCTAAAATGAAACACGAATAAAATTTAAAAATTGAAAAAAAATTAAAAATATACAAACATATCTGTGTGTGTGTTTGTGTGTGTGGGTGTGTGTATGTGTGTGTAATAAAAAGATAAAGAGGGGGGAGGGAAAGAGGGGCTGTAATCTCTCAGTGTGGACAAAGCAGGATGTTTCAGTTGTTCCTGGGTATGTCTTGATCTGTGTGTTAAAGTAAACTATGTCTTAAAATCACTAGGAAAGTAAAATTTGTTTATATAATAAGGTAAAACTGAGCAGAGTGGAAAATGGGCTAAAATAAAGTATGTATCTATAAAAAATATAGGTGTGTAAAAATGCAAGTTAAAAAAAGCCTATGAAAAATGAGTTGGTATAACAGAAATCTGGTTGAAATGAGGAGAACATATAAGGAAGTATACAGCAGGGGAAAATGACATGAGAAAAGAAAAAAAAAGAAAGAAAAGGAAAGGAAATTATATCTGAAAAGTAAACAAGTTGTGAGGCCAAAGCTGGAGGTCAATGCACAATTTTCCCCTTGTGTTGGGATTTTACAGTCTTATAGGATGCAAAGGATTTTCATCCACCTAATTTTCCAGCCTGCCTACTGAGAAAGGTCCTGCCACTCTATTTCTCAGGTAACTCTGTCTGTGTGGGTTTGCCACACCCTGTCTGGGGGATCGGTTCAGCAGAAACCAGACTTGTAGATGTACTTTGTACCCTAGGGCCTTTCTGTACCTCTTTAGGGGATCAGAGCAAAAATGGCCATAGCCAAACCTCTAGCCCAGAGCAAAAAATTCACATCTGTCCTCTTTAATAGACTCTGCAGGACAGTTTCCACTTCTGCTAGCACCACTGAAAACTGCAGCTTCCAGCAGTGCACACCTACAGCTACTCTCAGAGGCATTTTCAGGGGTCTGGGAAGATCTTTGCCCTTTCTGCTTTTAAAATGGGAGCAATGCAAGTTGATGCAGCCACTTTGGAAAACAGTGTAGAGATTCCTTAAGAAATTACAAATAGAGCTACACCATAACACTGAAACTGCACTACTGGGTATTTACCCCATAGATACAGACATAGTGAAAAGAAGAGCCATATATACCCCAATGTTCATAGCAGCAATGACTACAATTGCCAAATTGTGGAAAAATCCAAGATGGCCTTCAATAGGCAAATGGATAAAAAAGACATGGACCATATATTCAATGGAATTTTATGCCTCCATCAGAAAGGATGAATACCCAACTTTTGTATCAACATGGGTGGGACGGGAGGAGATTATGCTGAGTGAAATAAGTCAAGCAGAGAAAGTCAATTATAATATGCTTTCACTTACTTGTGAAGCATAAGGAATAACATGGAGGGCATTAGGAGAAGGAAATGAAAAGTGAATTGGGGGAAATCAGAGGGAGAGATGAACCATGATAAACTGTGGACTCTGAGAAACAAACTGAGGGTTTTGGAGGGTAGGGTGGTAGGGGGTTAAGTGAGCATGGTGGTGGATATAAAGGAGGGCAAATATTGCATGGAGCACTAGGTGTGGTGTATAAACAATGAATCTTGGAACACTGAAAAAATAAAAAGAGAGAGAGAGAAAAAACAACAAAACAAAAACTGGGAGCAGCTATGGGCTCACCCGCACACCCAAGGCTCCAGAATCAGGTCCACTTCTGTGCTAAAACCCCTTCCTGCCTGGTCTTCTCTTAGAGATTTTGCCCTATCCAAAGTGCTGTTCCCAGACTTTTTCACGTTGTTCAAGGAAAGAGTGGCTATTGACCTGCCCAATTCTCAGTTTCTGGCAATCTTAGTTGTGAGTTTCTTCTTGCTCTCCCTGACCACAGCCTGCTTCCTGGTTGCAATGCTAAGGCTTTCCATCAGTCCAGGAATCCCCTTCTGCTCTGTGGTCCCATGTATCCTGAGACCAAAATGTCCTACCTAGAATTCTGCATTTTCTTTTTCAAAGCCCCCCATCAGGGAGGGGTGTCTCTTACTAGAACAGGTTTCCAAGGACTCTGGTTTTGCCCTCCAGTGTTCTGTCACTTTCCAGACACCTGCTTACGGTGTTTCACTCCCCCTTCAGTTTATCTTCTTATATCTCCCTGCAGATTCACGACTCCACCCTTCCTATCTTCCCGAATGCTGCTGCTCTTTTGCTTGTAGTGATCGAGATATATATTCTTACATCTAAGGTTGATTTTGTGGGAGTTCAAAATGGTTTGATAGATATTCAGCTAAATTCAGGGGACAAGTTTAAGTGGAGCTCCTTCTCTGCCACCATCTTGCCTCCTCCTTACCACAATTTCTTTATCCATGTATCAGTTGATGGACATTTGGGGTCTTTCCATAATTTGTGTATTGTTGATAATGCTGCTATACGGGGCGCAATATGCCCCTTCAAATGAGTATGTTTGTATCCTTTGAGTAAATACCTAATAGGGCAATTTCTGTGTCATAGGGTAGTTATATTTTAAACTTTCTAAGGAACCTCAATATTTTTTTCCAGAGTGGCTGCTCCAGTTTGCATTCACAGCAACAAAGTAAGAGGGCTTACACTTCTCCAAATCCTTGCAATATCTGTTTGTGTGTGTGTGTGTTTGTGTGTGCGTGTGTGTGTTAATATTAGCCATTCTGACAGTTATGAGGTGCTATCTCATGGTTTTGATTTGGACTTCCCTGATGATGAGTGATGTTGAGCAACATCTTGTCTATTGGTCATCTTATTGTTTCCTTGGGGAAAAAAAAAAATGTCTGTTCATGTCTTCTGCCCATTTCTTTACCTGATTATTTGGATTTGGGTGTTGAGTTTGGTAAGTTTTTATGGAATTTTGGTTACTAACCCTCTACCAGATGTTTCATTTGTAAATATCTTCATCCATTTTGTAGGCTGCTTATTAGTTTTATTGATTGTTTCCTTTGATGTGCAGAATCTTTTTATCTTGATGATGTCCCAATAGTTCATTGTTGCTTTTGTTTCCCTTGCCTCCAGAGACCTGTCTAATAAGATCTTGTCCCAGGCGAGGTTATAGCGGTCACTGGTTGTGTTCTCCTCTAGGATTTTGGTGGTTTCCTGTCTCACATTTTAGGTCTTTTATCCATTTTGAATTTATTTTTGTGTATGTTGTAAGGAAGCAGTACAGTTTCATTCTTCTGTATGTGGCTGTCCAGTTTTCCCAACACCATTTCTTGAAGAGACTTTTTTCCATTGGATATTATTTACTACTTTTTTGAAGAATAGTGAACCATATAGCTGTGGGTCCATTTCTGGGTTTTCTATCTGTTCTCTTGATCTGTGTCTCTGTTTTTCTGCCAGTCCTTACTGTCTTGATGATTGCAGCTTTGCAATAGAGCTTGAAGTCTGGAATTGTGATGTTTCCAGGTTTGCTTTGTTTTTTTTTTTTTTTCTGCATTATTCTGGCTCTTCTCGATCTTTTTTGGTTCAAACAACTTTTAGTATTGTTCTAGCTCTGTAAAAAATTCTGTTGATATTTTGATAAGGAGTACATTAAATATGTAGATTGTTTTAGGTAATAAGACATTTTAACAAATATTAATTCTTCCAATCAATGAACATGAATTTTTTTTTCCATTTCTTTCTGTTATCTTCAATTTATTTCATAAGTGTTCTATAGTTATCAGAGTATAGATCTTTTACCTCTTGATTGGGTATATCACTAGGTATCTTATGGTTTCTGGTGCAATTGTAAATGGGATCAATTTCTTGATTTCTCTTTCTGCTGCTTTATTATTTTGGTATATAGAAATGCAGCAGGTTGGGGAGAAGGGGCAAGATGGCAGAGAAGTGGGAGACCCTATTTCAACCAGTGCCCTAAAGTGAGCTAAATATCTACCAGAACACTCTGAACACCCAGAAAATAAGCCTGAGATGTAGGATTATACACTGCTGGATCTCTATGGGGGCAGAAGTCACCAGTGGAGAGTAAAGCCGAGTGGGAATGCTTGGACTGATATTGGAAGATAAACAAAGGGGACAGGGAGCCACCAAAAGTGACCCCTTGGAAAGTAATTCCCCAATACAAAAGTGCCCTGTGGTTGGGGACCAGCATTAACTTGAAGTCTGGTTAAAAGCACTCAGGAAGAGTAAAAGATTTTAAGGGACAAGTAGTGGAATCAGGTGGTGATGGGCATTGGCCTAGGCCCACACAGCCTCCAGTTCCTGGTCCCTGAGCCTCCAGCTGTGTGCTGCTTACACCACCATTCAGCTGGGCTCACTCCCACCCATGCATGAGGGAGTCTGATGAGTGCTCTCTAGAACCACAAGTTTTTGTGCTCTGTACAGACTGTGCTATTGGGGTCTGACCACACTCCATACCTGAAAGACCTTGATGTGGGCACTAGCCAGTGGTCTCTAGGACTGGCCAAGAATCTGAACGCTCCCAGCCTGTACCTGAAGGAACTCTATGCCATCTCTGGTTAGGATACCTCAGTGGAAGAAGATGCATGACTGAGCACACCAGGCTGCCTGGGCTTGGTCCCCAAACAGCAGTCCTGGCAAAGGCAGCCACTGGAAGCGGGCTCCTGGACAATTATCGTTTGCAGTTTTAGTGGTACAAGGGTGCAGACACAAGCGGGTGCTTCAGACGACTCCTGAGACAGTGCCTGGAGCACACACCACCTGTAGGAAGTTGCAGTTTCAGCCAAGTTTGCAGAGGGGGAGTCTGTGTGTTCTGGACAACACAGAGGGGAGCAGACTGAGGCTTCTCTATGAGGCAGAAGTCTGGGTGCACTAAACCTCCAACAAGCCTCAAAAATCTGCCAAAACAAACAAACAAACAAAAACCCTCCAGAGAACAAGAGCCTGAAAAACCGGTTTCCACAGAGCCCAGACCCTTGATAGGGGGCAGGACAACTCAATGTAAGCAAAACTAACTGAAAAACAATGCAGCAGTCCCCTCTCCTAGAATGCAAGCCAAAGAATAAGAGGACAACCACCACAGGGTCCCAATAAAATGGTAAAACACCAGAATCAGGGGAAAACATATATTAAGCTCCCGGTATTGCCCCAAATCCTGTATATTACATAGATATAACTTCTTTTTTTTTTTTTACCTCATTCTCACGGTTTTTGTTCTTTTGATTTCTTTAACCTACTTACCATTACCACTAGAGGTTTAATACAACATACTCCATAATAACCTTTTAATGTGAACTTTTTTCATACACATACCTGTGTTTTTCTTTTTCTTTTCTTTTCTTTTCTTTTTTCTTTTTAAAATACATATAGAAATAAGCTTCAAGGTAATACTTTTTCCCTATTCAATACTATTCCTATATATAAACCAGTTTTAATCTCCCTTTATTTCTGGAAAGTTGAGTTCTTTAACAAATATATCAAGATGCACCCAGGAAGAACCAAAATAAACTTCTTCACCCACACTGAGGATTTATAACAACCCTCCCACCTTTTTCTTCTGTCAGTGTTCCTATGTATTTCTTTTTCTGGTGTTATATAAATCTATCCTTGGGGTTCATTTTGATGGGGTACTTTTTCTTTTTTCTTTTTGTCATTTACTTTTGTTCGTCTTTTTGTTTGTCCATTTTTGTTTATATACCTTATAAATCTTACTTTTGGGGCTCATACTGCCTGGAATTTCTCTCTCTCTCTTTTTCTTTCTCTCTCTCTCTCTTTTTTTCTCTCATTTTTTTCTTTTTTCTTGCTTTTTGGTGGTGACTTCCAATTCCTAGGAAGCATTCCAAGGTGCACCTTGCCTGGATCATAGTTAATATACTCAGCTATACATCCTCTCAACCACCTCTCACCAACATGACTAGAGGAAAAACACCTAACAAAGGAAAAATTCAGAGACTGTGACCTCTGCCACAGAACAATTGGATATGGACATAAAGGGTATGTCAGAAAGGAAATTCAGGGTAACAATTATCCAGACAATGGCTAGGTTGGAGAAAACCATTAGTGACAGCACGGAATCTCTAAGGTCAGAAGTGAGAGCTGACCTGGCAGATGTTAAAAATGCTATCAGTGAGGTCCAATCTAATCTAAATTCTCTAACAGATAGGGTAACAGGGGCAGAAGATAGAATTAGTGATCTATAGGACAAAATGATAGAGAAAAAGGATCAGGAGGAGGCTTGGAACAAAGGGCTTAAAGGCCATGAAAACAGAATTAGGAAAATAAATGTCATGAAATGTTCCAATGTCAGAATTATTGGGATCCCTGAGGGGGTGGAGAAAGAGAGAAGACCAGAAGATATAGTTGAACAAATTATGCATGAAAATTTCCCCTGTCTGGGGAATGGAACCAGTATTCATGTCCTAGAGGCAGAAAGAACACCGAATCTAGAAAGACCTCAAGGCATTTGATTGTGCAACTCACAAATGACAATTTTAGACAAGCACTTCTGAGGGCATCTAGGGAAAAGCGATTCCTCGTGTACAGAGGAAGGTCCATCAGAATATTGTCAGACCTATCCACAGAAACCTGAAAGCCAGAAAGGGCTAGCAAGACATATTCAAGGCACTGAATGAGATGAATATGCAGTCAAGAATATTTTATCCAGCAAGGCTGACATTCAAAATGGATGGAAAGATAAAAAGCTTCCAAGACTGACAACGTTTAAAAGAGTATATGACCACCAAGCCGGCACTACAAGAAATATTAAGCGGGGTTTTATAAAAGAAGAAAGAACCCAAGAGTGACATAGAACAGAAATTTACAGAGACAATCTATGGAAACAAGGACTTCACAGGCAACATTATGTCCATAAAAACGTACCTTTCAATAATCACGCTCAATGCAAATGGCCTAAATCCCCCCATAAAACTGCTCAGGGCTGCAGATTGAATAAAATGGCAGGACCAATCCATATGCTGTCTACAAGAGACACATTTGGTACCTAAGGATGCATCTAGACTGAAAGTGAAGGAATGGAGAAGGATGTTTCATGCCAACAGGCCTCAAAGGAAAGCTGGGGAAGTGATTCCCACATCAGATAAATTGGATTTTAAGTTAAAGACTGTAGTCAGAGATAAAGAAAGACACTACATCATTCTTAAAGGGTCTATCCACCAAGAAGATCTAACAATTGTAAATATTTACGCTCTCATTATGGGAGCAGCCAACTAAATAAGCCAACTGTTAATCAAAGTAAAGAGTCATATTGATATGAACCCATTAACTGTAGCAGATCTTAACACATCACTCTCAGTAATAGACAGATCATCTAAGCATAAAATCAATAAAGAAACAAGAGCTTTGAATGATACATTGGACCAGATGGATCTCATAGTTATATACAGAACACTCTACCCCAAAACAACAGAATAGTCATTCTTTGGAACATGGAACACACTCTGGAATAGACAATGTACTGGGTCACAAATCAAGTCTCAACTGATACCAAAATGCTGAGATTATTCCCTGCGTATTCTCAGACCACAAGGCTTTGAAAGTGGAACTCAACCACAAGAAAAAGTTTGTAAGGAATTCAAACACTTGGAAGATAAAGAATACCCTGCTTAAGAATGTTTTGATCAAACAGGAAGTTAAAGAAGAACTTAAACAATTTAAGGAAACCAATCAGAATGAAGACCTATCAGTTCAAAACTATGGGATATGACAAACGCGGTCCTAAAGGGGAAATAGATAACCATCAAAACCTCACTCATAAAAAAGAAAAGTCCCAAATGCACCTTAATGAACTGAAAAATCAATAACAGTTTAAGCCAGCCCCATGCACAAGAAGGGAAATAATCAAGATTAGAGCAGAGATCAATGAATTAGAAACTAGAGATATAGTAGAACACATCAACAAAACTAGAAGCAGATTCTTTGAAAGACTCAATAAGACCAATAAACCACTGGCCTAACTAGACCATAAGAAAAGGGAGAGGACTCAAATTAATAAAATTATGAATGAAAGGGGAGACACCACGATTAACACCAAAGAAATAGAAATAATCATCAGAAATTATTATCAACATTTACATGCCAATAAGTTAAGCAACCTAGAAGAAATATGCATTCCTAGAAACCTTTAAACTTCCAAGACTGTATCAGGAGGAAATTGACAACCTGAATAGAACAGTATCTAGTAACAAGATTGAAGCAGTGATCAAAAACCTCCCAATAACAAGAGACCAGGACTGATGGATTCCCTGGAGAATTCTACCAAACTTTCAAAGAAGAAATAACACCTATCCCATTGAAGCTGTTTCAAAAAATAGAAACAGAGGAAAACTTCCAGACTCTTTTTATGAAGCCAGCATTACACTGATTCCCAAACCAGGAAAAGACCCCATCGAAAAAGATAATTTCAGACCAGTATCCCTGATGAATATGGACACCAAGATTCTCAACAAGATCCTAGCTAATAGGATCCAACAGTACCTTAAAAAGATTATCCTCCATGACATGGTGAGATTTATCCAAGGATGCAAGTGTGGTTCAACATTTGAAAATCAATTTAATAGAACAAATCAATTAGAGAAGTGAGAAGTTCTCTCAATTGATGCAGAAAAAAGCATTTGACAATCAGCATCCATTGCTGATTAAAATGCTTCAAAGTATAGGGATAGAAGGAATATTCCTCAACTTCATAAAATCTATCTATGAAAAACCCAGAGTAAATATCATTCATTGGGGAAAAGCTGACAGCCTTCCCTTTGAGATCAGGAACACGACAAGGATACCCACTCTCACCACAATTGTTCAACATAGTATTAGAAGTGCTAGCAACAGCAATCAGGCAACAAAAAGAAGTAAAATGTATTCAAATTGGCAAAGAAGAAGTCAAACTCTCTCTCTTAGCAGATGACATGATACTTTGTATGGAAAACTCAAAAGACTCCACCCCAAACTACTAGAACTCATAGAGCAATTCAGTAATGTGGCAGGATACAAAATCAATGTACAGAAATCAGTTGCTTTCTTATACACTAACAATGAAAATATATAAAGGGAAATTAGAGGATCAATTCCAATTCCTATGGCACCAAGAACCATAGGATACTTGGGAATAAACCTTAACAAGGAGGTAAAGGATCTATACTTGAGAAACTACAGAACAGCCAAGAAAGAAATTGAAGAAGACCCAAAAAGAATAGACAACAAGAAAGAAATTGAAGAAGACACAAAAAGACCATTCCATGCTCATGAATTGGAAGAATAAACACTGTTAAAATGTCTATACTGCCCAGAGCAATCTATACTTTCAATTACATCCTGTTCACAATTCCACTGGCATTCTTCAAAGCACTGGCACAAACAATCCTAAAATTTTTTATGGAACCAGAAAAGACCCTGAATCACTAATGAAATGCTAAAAAAGAAAAAAAAAATTGGGGCCTCACGTTATCTGATTTTATGCTTTACTACAAACCTGTGATCACCAAGGCAGCATGGTACTGGAACAAAAGCAGACACATAGACCAGTGGAACAGAGTAGAGAGCCCAGATATTGACCCGCAACTCTCTGGTCAAATAATCTTCGACAAAGCAGGAAAAAATATACAGTGGCAAAAAAGACAGTCTCTTCAATAAATGGCACTGGAGAAATTGGACAGCTATGAATGAATAAAACTCAACCATTCTCTAACACCATACTGAAAGATAAAGTTGAAATGGATAAAAGATCTGAACATGAGGCAGGAATTTATCAAAATCCTAGAGGAGAACATAAGCAGTAACCTCTTCAACATCGACCACAGCCACTTCTTTCAAGACATATCTCCAAAGGCAAAGGAAACAAAAGCAAAAGAGCGGTTTGGGGCTTTATGTTTCTGAACAGCAAAGGAAACAGTCAACAACAAAAAAAAGAGACAAGCCACAGAATGGGAGAAGATATTCACAAATGACAGTACAGACAAAGGGCTGATATCCAAGATCTATAATGAACTCCTCAAACTCAACACACACACAAAACAGATCATCACATAAAAAAATGGGCAGAATACATGAACACTTTTCCAATGAAGACATACAAATGACTAACAGACATATGAAAAAATGTTCATCATCACTAGCCATGAGGGAGATTATTTTCAAAATCACATTGAGATACCACCTTACACCAGTTAGAATGGACAAAATTGACAGGACAGGAAACAACAAGTGTTGGAGAGGATGTGGAGAAAGGGGAACCAACTTACACTGTTGATAGGAATGCAAGTTGGAAAATAGTGTGGATAATACTAAAAAATTAAAAATAGAGCTACCCGACAAGATGACAGGGAAGTAGGAGGAGGTGCCCTTTCAACCTGTACCCTAAAGTGAGCTGATTACCTTCCAAAGAACTCCGATCACCCACAAAATCAGCCTGAGATCAGAATTATACACGTCTGGATCTCTACAGGAGCAGAAGACACCAGTGGGCAGGTAAAGCGGAGTGGGAATGTCAGACTGATATCAGAAGATAAACAAAAGAGTGGAGGGAGCCACCAGAGGTGACCCATTGGAAAGTAAAATCCCAATATGAGAGTGCCCTGTGTCTGGGGAACAGCATTAACTTGGAGTCTGGTAGAAAGCACTCAAAAGAAGCAAAGGATCGCGGCGGGGGGGGGGGGGATTGTGGAATCAGGGTGACTAGGGACAGGGGCTTAAGTCCCCAGTCCCAGGACAGCCATCCCAGGCACAGAGCCAGAGAGAGTGCGGCGGAGAAACCAGGTCTTGGTCCCTGAGCCACCAGTGTGCCTGAGAGCAGGTGGGGATGGGAGCCTCGCCAGCCAGCAGAAGCACAGACTTTTTGCAGTTCCCACGTGAGTGTCCTGCCTGCTATCAGAGTCCGAGTTGCGCCCCGCGCCCTCCCCTGAGAGAGGTGTGCACAGGCACCAGACCGGTGCTCTCAGACCCAAAAAGACCAGGCACTCCCAGCCCGGGCCAGCGGGAAAATCTCAGTATGCGATCTCTGCTTAGGACCTCTCTGGAGTCTGGAGCTGCCCAGTCAGCCACCGCTGCCATGGTTTTGGGTACAAGCAAAAAATAATGCGTCCCCAGGGACCGCGACTTGGAACCTGCTCTGCCAGCGGCCAAGTTATTTGGGCTCTGCAGCCAGACTGAGGCTTCTCTCTGAGAGGGAAGTCAGGGTGCAGTTTGCTTTCCTCTAAACCTACAAAAACCATCAAAAGCGGTCCAGGCGAGAGAGGAAAAAAAAGTGAACAAACATAAAATCCTCCAGAGAACAAAAGCCTGAAAAAAGCAGTTTCCTCAGAGCCCAACCCCTTGAGGGGGGTAGGAGGACTTAACTCAGAGAACATCATTGACTGAAAACCCATGTGGCAGGCCCCTCCCCCAGAAAACCAACCAGGAAAGAAAAAAAAAAAAGACTACAAGAAAACAACCACCATTACTTCATAGTACAACTTTTATTTTTAATTTGTTCCCATTATTCTGGCTCATTTTTTTATATATATATAATTTTTTAACCTATTTACAAACACAGTGAGATGTCCAGGACATCAAATTCCATAATAACCTTCTAACCTGAACTTCTTGATACATACACCTGTGTTTTTCTTTTGCATTTCTATTTTTTAAATTTCAGTTTAGTTTAGACTAGTTTATTCCTTTTTTACTTTTATTTTCTAATATTCATACGGAGTTAAACTTCAAGGTAATCCCCTTTTCCCAATAAATGCTACCCCTATAGGTAAAACAATTTTTAATCCTCCTTTATCGTAGGAAAGTTGAGTGCTTTAACAAAGATATCAAGATACATCCAAGAAGAATCAAAACAACCTTCCTCACCCACACTGAGAATTTATAACAACTCTCCCATATTTTTCTTCCACCAGTGTTTCTGTGTTTTTATGTTTGTCCTGATAGTATAAAAATCTTACACTTGGGGTTCTTTTTGATAAGGTTCTTCCTTTATTTGCTTATATAAATATATTGTTTTCTCTTGTCATATAATTTTATCAGTCTTTTTGTTTGTCTGCTTTTGTTTGTGTACTCCATAAATCTTACCTTGGGGCCCATTTGGGCTGAACCTTCTCTTTTATCTTCCCTTTCTTTCCTGTCTATCTCTCTCTCTTTTCTTATTTCTCTCATTTGGGTGGGGAATCCTGATTGCTCAGAAGTGTTCCAGGGTGCATCTTGACTGCACCACAGTCGATACATCCAGCTACATCTGTTCAGTAATCTCTCACCAAAATGACTAGGAGAAGGAATGCACAACAGAGGAAAAATACAGAAGATGGCCCTTCTGTAACAGAGCTAACGGCTATCAATATAGACAATATGTCAGAAAGAGAATTCAGGCTAACAATTATCCAGGCAATAGCTAGGTTGGAAAAAACCATGGATGACCAAACAGAATTGATTAGGGCCAAACTGAAAGCGACCAGAGTTGATGTTCACAATGTTAGGACAGAGCTGAAAGCTATCAGGGATGAGGGTCACAATGCTCTCAATGAGCTCCAATCTAATCTAAATTCTCTCAAAGCTAGGATAACTGAGACAGAAGATAGAATTAGTGATCTGGAGGACAAACAGAGAGAAAGGATCAAGAGGAAGCCTGGAACAAACAGCTTACAAGCCACGAAAACAGAATCAGGGAAATAAATGATGCCATGAAACATTCAAATGTCAGAATTATTGGAATCCCTGAAAGGAAGGAGAAAGAAAGAAGTCTAGAAGATATAGTGGAACAAGTTCTTCAGGAAAATTTTCCCAATCTCGCGAATGGAACCAGCTTTCATGTATTAGAGGCAGAACGGTCTTCAACCAAGATTATAGAGTCCAGAAAAACATCAAGGCAACTGATAGTCAAATTGATGAACCATAATTGTAGAAATAATATCTTGAAAGCCTCTAGGACAAAGAGGCTCCTTACTCACAGAGGAAAGCCCATCAGAATAACCTCAGACCTGTCCACAGAGACGTGGCAAGCCAGGAAGGGCTGGCAAGACATATTCAGGGCACTAAATGAGAAGAACTTGCAGCCAAGAATACTTTATCCAGCAAGACTGACATTCAAAATGGATGGAGAGATAAAGAGTTTCCAAGACCGGCAAGGCTTAAAAGACTATGAAACCACCAAGCCAACACTGCAAGAAATATTAAGGGGGGGGTCCTATAAAAGAGGAAAAATCCTAAGAATAGCATAGAACAGAAATAGGGAGACAATCTACAGAAAGAAAGACTTCAAAGGTAACACGATGTCAATAAAAACGTATCTATCAATAATCATTCTCAATGTGAATGGCCTAAAAGCGGCCATAAAATGACAAAGGGTTGAAGATTGGATAAAATGACAGGACACATCGATATGTTGTATATAAGAGACCCATTTTGAACCTAAAGATACATGCAGACTGAAAGTGAAGGGATGGAGGAGCATCTTTCATGCCAATGGGCCTCAAAGAAGGCCACGATAGCGATTCTCCTATCAGACAATTTAGATTTTAAAGTAAAGACTGTAGTCAGAGATACAGAGGACACTACATCATTATTAAAGGGACTATCCACCAAGATGATCTAACAATTGTAAATATCTATGCACCCAATATGGCAGCAGCCAAATCCATAAGAAAACTGTTAATCAAGATAAAGAGTCATATTGATATGAATACATTAATAGTAGGAGATCTTGACACGCCTCTCTCAGAAATAGATCATCAAAGCAGAAAATCAATAAAGAAACAAGAGCATTGAATGACACATTGGACCAGATGGACCTCATAGATATATACAGAACATTCCACCCTAAAACAACAGAATACTCATTCTTCTCAATTGCACATTGAACCTTCTCCAGAATAGACCACAACCTGGGTCACAAATCAGGACTCAACCGATATTAAATGACTGAGATTATTCCCTACACATTCTCAGATCACAATGCTTTTAAACTGGAGCTCAATCACAAGGAAAGATTCGGAAGGAACTCAAACACCTGGAAGCTAAAGACCACCTTGCTTAAGAATGCTTGGATCAGCCAGGAGATCAAAGAAGAACTGAAACAATTCATGGGAACCAATGAGAATGAAGACACTTTGGTCCAAAACCTATGGGATACAGCAAAGGCGGTCCTAGGGGGAAATACATAGACATCCAAGCCTCCTTCAAAGAAGTTGAAAAATCCAGAACACAGCAGCTATCTCTACACCTTAAAGAACTGGAGAATCAACAACAAATCAAATCAAATCCACACATAAGAAGGGAAATAATCAAGATTAGAACTGAATTCAATGAGGTAGAAACCAGAGATACAGTAGAACCTATCAATGAAACTAGAAGCTGGTTTTTTGAAAGAATCAATAAGATCGATAAACCATTGGCCACACTAATCCAAAAGAAAAGAGAGAAAGCCCAAATTAATAAAATTATGAATGAAAAGGGAGAGATCACAACTAACACCAAGGAAGTAGAAACAATCATCAGAACTCATTAGCAACAGTTATATGCCAATAAGCTAAGCAACCTAGATGAAATGGATGCATTCCTGGAAAACTATAAACTCCCAAAACTGAACCAAAAAGAAATTAACAACCTGAATAGATCGATAACTAGTAATGAGATGGAAGCAGTGATCAAAAACCTCCCAAAAAACAAGAGCCCAGGACTGTTGGATTCCCTGGGGAAATATACCAAACTTTCAGAGAAGAAATAACACCAATTGTCCTGAAATTGTTTCAAAAAATTGAAGAAGAAGGAAAATTTCCAGACTCTTTCTATGAAGCCAGCATTACCCTGATCCCCAAACCAGGCAAAGGCCACACCAAAAAGGAGAATTTCAGACCAATATCACTGATGATTATGGATGCTAGGATTCTCAAAAGATCTTAGCAAACAGGATCCAACAGCACATTAAAAAGATTATCCACCATGACCAGGTGGAATTCATTCCTGGGCTACAAGGATGGTTCAACATTCGCAAATCAATCAATGTGATAGAACAAATTAATAAGAGAAGAGAGAAGAACCACATGGTCTTCTCAATTGATGCAGAAAAAGCATTTGACAACATCCAGCATCCATTCCTGATTAAAATGCTTCAAAATATAGGGATAGAGAGAACATTCCTGAACTTCATAAAATCTATCTATGAAAGACCCACAGCAAATATCATCCTCAATGGGAAAGAGCTCACTGCCTTCCCGTTGAGATCAGGAACACGACAAGGATGTCCACTCTCACCACTCTTGTTCAACATAGTATTAGAAGTCCTTGCAACAGCAATCACAGAAGAAAGAGAAATAAAATGTATCCAAATTGGCAATGAAGAAGTCAAACTCTCTTTGCAGATGACATGACTCTTTATATGGAAAACCCAAAAGACTCCATCCCCAATCTACTAGAACTCATACAACAATTCAGTAACATGGCAGGATACAAAGTCAATGTACAGAAATCAGTGGCTTTCTTATACACTAACAATGAAAATACAGAAAGGGAAATTAGAGAATCCATTCCATTTACTATAGCACCAAGAACCATAAAGCTACCTGGGAATAAATCTAACCAAAGAGGTAAAGGATCTGTACTCGAGGAACTACAGAACACTCATGAAAGAAATTGAAGAAGACACAAAAAGATGGAAGACCATTCCATGCTCTTGGATCAGAAGAATAAACATTGTTAAAATGTCTATACTGCCTAGAGCAATCTATAATTTTAATGCCATTCCGATCAAAATACCACTGGTATTTTTCAAATAGATGGAGCAAATAATCCCAAAATTTGTATGGAACCAGAAGAGACCCCGAATCGCTAAGGAAATGTTGAAAAACAAAAATAAAACTGGGGGCATCACGTTACCTGATTTCACCCTTTACTACAAAGCTGTGATCACCAAGACAGTATGGTACTGGCATAAAAACAGACACATAGACCAGTGGAACAGAGTATAGAGCACAGATATGGACTCTCAACTCTATGGTCAAATAATCTTCGACAAAACAGGAAAAAATATACAGTGGAAAAAAGACAGTCTCTTCAATAAATGGTGCTGGGAAAATTGGACAGCTAGATGTAGAAGAATGAAACGTGACCATTCTCTTACACCATACACAAAAATAAACTCAAAATGGATAAAAGACCTCAACGTGAGACAGGAATCCATCAGAATCCTTGAGGAGAATATAGGCAGTAACCCCTTCAATCTTAGCCACAGAAACTTCTTTCAAGCTATGTCTCCAAAGGCAAAGGAAACAAAGGAAAATGAATTTTGGGACTTCATCAAAATCAAAAGCTTCTGCACAGCAAAGGAAAGAGTCGACAAAACAAAGAGGCAACCCATGATATGGGAGAAGATATTTGCAAATGACAGTACAAAGAACTCCTCAAACTCAACACACCCAAAACAGACAATCATATCAAAAAATGGGCAGATGATATTAACAGACACTTCTCCAATGAAGACATACAGATGGCTATCAGACACATGAAAAAATGTTCATCATCACTAGCCATCAGGGAGATTCAAATGAAAACCACATTGAGATACCACCTTACACCACTTAGGATGGCCAAAACTAGCAAGACAGGAAACAACATGTGTTGGAAGGGATGTAGAGAATGGGGAACCCTCTTACACTGTTGGTGGGAATGCAAGTTGGTGCAGCCACTTTGGAGAACAGTGTGGAGATTCCTTAAGAAATTAAAAATAGAGCTTCCCTATGACCCTACCATTGCACTACTGGGTATTTACCGCAAAGATACAGATGTAGTGAAAAGAAGGGCCATCTGTACCCCAATGTTTATAGTAGGAATGGCCACGGTTGCCAAACTGTGGGAAGAACTAAGATGCCCTTCAACGGACGAATGGATAAGGAAGATGTGGTCCATATACACTATAGAGTATTATGCCTCCATCAGAAAGGATGAATACCCAACTTTTGTAGCAAGATGGACGGGACTGGAAAAGGTTATGCTGAGTGAAATAAGTCAAGCAGAGAGAATCAATATGGTTTCACTTATTTTTGGAGCATAAGAAATAACATGGAGGACAAGGGGAGTTAGAGAGGAGAAAGGAGTTGAGGGAAATTGGAAGGGGAGGTGAACTATGAGAGACTATGGACTCTGAAAACCAATCTGAGGGTTGGAAGGGCCAGGGTGGGAGGTTGGGGGAAGGTGAGGGCACGGATTGCATGGAGCACTGTGTGTGGTGCAAAAACAATGAATACTGTTATGCTGAAAATAAATTTAAAAAATTAAAAAAAAATAGAGCTACCCTATGACCCTGCAATTGCACTATTAGGTATTTACTACAAAGATACAGAAGTAGTAAAGTGGAGGGCCATCTATACCCCAATGTTCATAGCAGCAATGCCCACAGTCACCAAACTATGGAAAGAACCAAGATGCCCTTCAACAGATGAATGGATAAAGAAGATATGATCCATATGTTCTATGGAATATTATGCCTCCATCACAAAGGATGAATACCCAACTTCTGTGTCAACATGGATGGGCCTGAAGGAGATTATGCTGAGTGAAATAAGTCAAGCAGAGAGAGTCAATTAACATATGGTTTCACTTACTTGTGGAGCATGAGGAATACCATGGAGGGCATTAGGAAAAGGAAAGGAAAATTGAATTGTGGGAAATTGGAGTGTGAGACGAACCGTGAGAGAGTATGGACTCTGAGGGGGAAAAAAAAAAAAGGCTAAAGTACCTTTGACTGTGTGCTTCCAGTCAACTAGTTGTTGTACTGACAAGCTCCAGTGCACACTCAGCTTGAGCCCTGTGTCTCTGATTCTTCCTCCATGGTTTAGTGTATCAAAAACCACAATACCTGAGAATGTTGGTAGATTATTTCCTACAGGGAAACGTGTTGAAAAATGGAAGACAGAATCCAACAGGTAATGCTGGCCAGTTTTTTGGATCTGAGAAGATGGTTCTGTGAAGTTGAATTATCAGTTATATTTAGCAGCTGCCCCTTTGATAACATAACCACAAGCTGTCTCTTTATCCTTTCCTGCTTAACTCCATTTTTCCAAATCTTACTACCCTGAAACGATGCTCCCTAATAAAGTTGAGCTATCCCCACAGGCTGTGCTTCAGGGGGGATATAGATAACATTTTCCTTATCCATTCATTTACTGGTGAACATATTGGTTGTTTTTATGTCTTGGCTACTGTAAATAATATTGTAATAAACAGTATAATAATTATTACAATAATATTGTAATAAACAGGAGTACAGGCACCTTTATGAAATAGTGATTCCTTTTTCTTTGGTGGGATTGCTGTATTTTATGTTACTTCTATTTAAAATTGTTTGAGAAACCTGTATACTGTTTTCCACATAGGCTGTACAAATTTACATTCCCACCAACAGTGCAAAAGTGTTCCTTTGTTCCATATCCTGATTCCTTATATCTTATCTTTCTGCTAATAGGTGTAAGGTGATATCTCATCGTGGCCTTAATATGCATTTCACTAATTATTAATGTTTTTGGTATTTTTTCATGTACCTTTTGGTCATTTGAATATTTTTTATAAAAATTATTCATGCCTGGGGCGCCTGGGTGGCTCAGTGGGTTAAAGCCTCTGCCTTCAGCTCAGGTCATGATCCCAGGGTCCTGGGATCGAGCCCCACATCGGGCTCTCTGCTTGGCAGGGAGCCCGCTTCCTCCTCTCTCTCTCTCTGCCTGCCTCGCTGCCTACCTGTGATCTCTATCTGTCAAATAAAAAAAAAAATTATTCATGTCTATTGTCCAATTTACAATTCGATTATTTGTTGTTATTGTTGTTGCTGTTGTTGTTCTTGAGTTGTATCAGTTGTGTATGTATTTTGGGTATTAACCCCTTATCAGATTCATGGTTTATAACTATTTCCTCTATTTCATAGGTTTATTTAATTTTTTTTTTCATTTTAAAAATATTTTTATTATTTAAGAGAGTGAGAGAGGGATCATGAGCTGGAGAAAGGTTAGAGGGAGAATCAGCCTCCCCACTGAGTGAGAAGTCCAATGTAGGACTTGATCCCAGGACCCTGGGGTTATGACCTGAGCCAAAGACAGGCACTTAATTGACTGAGACACTCAGGTGCCCCTTTCTTTGCTTTGCTTTGCTTTCTTCTTTTCCCTTTTCTTTCTGTTTCTGTTTCTCTTTTCTTTCTTTCTTTATCATTTATTTTACAATGGAAAAGCTTTTTAGTTTGATGTTGTCCCACTTGTTAATTCTTGACTGCATTGCTTGTGATTGTGGTATCTTATCCATAAAGTCATTGTCAGTATCAATGTGAAGAAACTATTCCCCTGTTTTCTTCCAGAAATTTTGGGTTTTTAAGCCCAACATTTAAGGCTTTGTTTTGAGTTATTTTTGTGGGTGGTGTAAGAGAAGGAACTGATTCTTTTTTTCCCTTTTATTTATTTATTTTTATTCATTTTGCCTGTTAATATCCAGTATTCCTAGGACCATTTATTGAAGGAGACAATCTTTTCTCCATTGGGTGTTCTTAGCTTCCTTGTCAAATATTAGTTGACAATATATACATGGGTTTATTTCTGGGCTCTCAATTCTGTCTCTTGGATCTAAGTCTGTTTTGATGCTAGGATCATATTCATATATTCGTAACCTAATTTAAAATCTAATTTGAGGGGCGCCTGGGTGGCTCAGTGGGTTAAAGCCGCTGCCTTCGGCTCGGGTCATGTTCCCAGGGTCCTGGGATCGAGCCCCACGTCGGGCTCTCTGCTCACCAGGGAGCCTGCTTCCTCCTCTCTTTCTCTGCCTGCCTCTCTGCCTACTTGTGATCTCTGTCTGTAAAATGAATAAATAAAATCTTTAAAAAAAATAAAAAAAAATCTAATTTGAAATCAGAATAATATCTCTAGCTTTGTACCTCTCTCTGGATTACTTTGAATATTTGGGTTCTTGTGGGTCAATGCAAATTTTATGGTTTTTTTTTTTTTTTCTATTTCTGTTAAATATGCTATTAACATTTCGATAGGTATTACATTAATTATGTAGCTTTTTTTTGGCCAGTATGAATATTTTGACAATATTAACTCTTTTGGCTCAAACATATAGGATGCCTTTCCATTTATTTTTATCTTCTTGACCATTATCTCTTGTTCTCAGTGTATAGATTGTTCATCTCCTAATTAATTTACTTATTTTTGACACTCTTGGAAACTGAATTGTTTTCTTTAATACATTTTTATATTGTTCAGTTTAAGTGTAGGGAATTGACTGTTTTTTGTATGTTGACTTGTATCTTGTCACTTGCCTGAATTTATTTATTACTTCCAACAGATTCCACTTATCTTTGGAATTCTCTCTATATAAGATCATTCCATGGAGAACTGGGGAAATGGCAACAGAGTTGGAGGGCCCTGGGCTTGCCTTGTCATATGAATTATCAAATCTTCCTAAATACCCCAGACATTAGCATAAAGACTGGCAGAACAAACTCCACAACTATAGGTAGAGAACAGGTCACATTGAAGAAGGTAGAAATCATGGAAGAATAGGTTAGGGAGAGAAAGTATCATGACCTTTTCAGTCAGGAGGAAGCCATAGTAGTCAAGAAGGGCAAGAGATGAATAGCACACACGGCAGCATATGGGGACAATGAATCTCTATAACAGTTGGCTTGGAAATTGAGGCTCTAGTAGTTCTTGCAAACAGCAGGGCATAAAATGTGGGATATAAATGGTTAGCTTGCTTGGATCTGGGACAGCTCTTAAAGCATTAGGGCTGCTCTTGCACAAAAGGCAGGGAAACTGTACAGAAACTTACAGTGCAGATATAGCAATATGAAGATTGTCTGGAGCACTGAGTGGGGAGATTATTTACTCATTTCAAAGCTAATCCAGACAGATAGCATTCACGGAGAGATCCATCTGGGAAAAAAGAAACTGGTGGAACCACCACTCCCAGTCATGTTTGCTTTATCCCCAACATGGTGAAACCCTTATCCTAGAAGACTGGCTCAACCCACTGCAAACACTGCATCTTCCAGCTCAAGAGCTTTGCCAAACCTATGTTTTGGCAGTGATGGTGACAGGTTTTATTTCACAAGCAGATGAGAGCACATCTAGTTAAGATGAGCCACATTCCAGCCATGGACCAAATGCTGTCCAAACAGGCAAAGAGAGCCTCTGTAGATGATTGGTATGAAGGATAAAGCAGCCAGGACACAACAGCAGAGCACACACAACACAGAATGGAGACAATCTCAGAATATTCCAGGTCCTGGGGAACCAAGGGCCCTACACAGCAGGGTACTATAGAGTTTCTTTTTAATAACTCCATTACCCTCAAGAACAGGAGACAGGATGACTTTCCTAAAACACAAAAACAGATACTGAGATGTAGATAAAATGAGAAGTTAGAGAAATTTATCCCAAATGAAAGAACAGCACAGCTCCATAACCAGAGATCTAAGGGAAAGAGATATATGTAGCATTCCTGATGGAGAATTTAAAGGATCACAGGTATACTCACTGGACTTGAGAAAAGAGTGGAAAATATGAGAAAAACCTTTAGTACAGATGTAGAAAGTAACATAGCAAAGATAATGTGCACAGTAAATGAAATGAGTAACATTTGGAAAGTAACATGATAGAAAGAACAAAAAGCTGGAAGAAGCAGAGGAAGCAATTAATAACCTAGAAGAGAGAGTGATGGACAGTAATCAAGCTGAACAAAAAAGAGAAAAATTTAAAAAAAAAGGGCTCCTGGGTGGCTAGTCAATTAAGCATCTGCCGTTGGCTCAGATCATGATCTCAGGGCTCTGAGATCAGGCCACAGATTGGACTCCTTGCTTAGCAGGGAGCCTGTTTCTTTCTCTCCCATTCCCCCTGCATGTGCCATCTCTCTCTCTCCCTTTCTTTCTGTTAAATAAATAAATAAATAATATTTTAAAAAGAGAGAGAAAAAACATAATTATGCCAAATAATAGACATAAGGAATTTAGGGACTCCATAAAATATAATAACATTCATGTTATATGAGTGCCAGAAGAAGAAGAAAGAAAATGGGGCATTATATTTATTTAAAGAAATAATAGCGGAAAACTTCCCTAATCTAGGGAACAAAACAGATACCTAGATCCAGGAAACACAGAGAACCCATATCAAATAAACAAAAGCAGACCCATACCTAGATATATTGTAATTAAATTTGCAAAATACAATGATAAAGAAAAAAATCGTAAGTAGCAAGATAAGAGAAAACATGAACTTACAAGAATAAAAGCATGTCTGGCAGTAAAATTTTCAACAGAAAATTTACAAGACAGAAAGGTATGGTAGTCTATTCAAAGTTCTGAAGAGGAAAAAAATAACAAACCTTCAGCCATTAATCCTCTATATAGCAAGGCTATCATTCAGAATACAAAGAGTGATAGTTTCCCAAAGAAACAAAAAGGAAAGAAATTCATGACTGCTTAAACAGCTCTGCAAGAAATATTAAAGGAGACACTGAATGGAAAGAAGAAAGCAAAGTGATGGTATAAACGTAGGAAACACAAAAGTAATAAAACTAAAATATCTGTAAAAATCCCGTCAAGAAACATAAAATAAAAGTAAATAAAATACAGTACCATATAATTAAAACATGGGGAGAGGGGTGGTGGGGATGCCTGGCTGGCTCAGTCTATAGAGTGTTGACTCTTTAAAAAAAAATTATTTATTTACTTTTTAATTTCTTTCCAGGGTTGCAGAATTCATTGTTTATGCACCACACCCAGTGCTCAAAGCAATACATGCCCTCCTTAATACCCACCACAGGGCTCACCAAACCTCCCAACCCCCTTCCCTCCAGTTTGTTTCTCAGAGTCCACAGTCTCTCATGGCCCACCTCCAATTTCCCCCAACTCACTTCTGTCCATCTCCTCATGTCCTCCATGTTAAACCTTATGCTCCACAAATAAGCGAAACCATATAATAATTAACTCTTTCTGCTTGACTTATTTCACTCAGCATAATCTCTTCCAGTCCCATCCATGTTGATACAAAAGTTGGGTATTCATCCTTTCTGATGGGGGCATAATACTCCATAGTGTACATGGACCACATCTTCCTTATCCATTCGTCCATTGAAGGGCTCTTGGTTCTTTCCACAGTTTGGCGACTGTGGCCATTGTTGCCATGAACATTGGGGTACATTTGGTCCTTCATTTTACTACATGTGTATCTTTGGGGCTAATACCCAATAGTGCAATTGCAGAGTCATAGGGAAGCTCTATTTTTAATTTCTCCACACTGTTTTACAAAATGGCTGCACCAACTTGCTTTCTCACCAACAGTGTAAAAGGGTTCCCCTTTCTCCACATCCTCTCCAACACATGTTTCCTGTCTCGTTAATTTTGGTCATTCTAACAGGTGTAAGATGGTATCTCAATGTGGTTTTGATTTGAATCTCCCTGATGGCTAGTGATAATGAACATTTTTTCATGTGTCTGTTAGCCATTTGTATGTCCTCTTTGGAGAAGTATCTGTCCATGCCTTCTGCCCATTTTTGGACGTGATTAACTGTTTTGTGTGTGTTGAGTTTGAGAAGTTCTTTATGGATCCTGAATATCAGCTCTTTGTAGTGTCATTTGAGAATATCTTCTCCCATTCCGTGGTTGCCTCTTTGTTTTGTTGCAGAAGCTTCTGATCTTGATGAGGTGCCAAAGTTCATTTTTTGCTTTTGTTTCCTTTGCCTTTAGAGACATATCTTGAAAGAAGTTGCTGTTGCTGATGTTGAAGAGGTTATTACCCATGTTCTCCTCTAGGTTTCTGATAGATTCCTGCCTAACATTGAGGTCTTTTATTCAGTTCGAGTTTATCTTTGTGTGTAGTGTTAGAGAATGGCCAAATTTCATTCTTCTACACATAGTTGTTCAATTTTCCCAGCACCATTTATTGAAGAGACTGTCGTTCTTCCACTGTATTTTTTTTTCCTGCTCTGTTGAAGATTATTTGACCATAGAGGTGTGGGTCCATATCTGGGCTCTATACTCTGTTCCACTGGTCTATGTGTCTGTTTTTGTGCCAGTACCCTGTTGTCTTGGTGATCACAGCTTTGTGTAAAGCATGAAATCAGACAACCTGAGGCCCCCAGTTCTGTTCTTTTTGAACATTTCCTTGGTAATTCGGGGTCTCTTCTCCTTCCATACAAATTTTAGAATTGTTTGTTCCAGTTCTTTGAATCAGTAAGATCAAAAACCATTGGCCAAACTAACCTTAAAGAAAAGAGAGAGGACACAAATTAATAAAATTATGATTGAAAAGGGAGAGATCATGACTAACACCAAGGAAATAAAAACAATCATTAGAAATTATTATCAACAGTTATATGCCAGTAAATTAAGCAACCTAGACAAAATGGATGCATTCCTGGAAAACTATAAACTTCCAAAACTGAATCAGAAAGAAACTGACAATCTGAATAGACCAATATCTAGTAACAAGATTGAAGAAGTGATCAAAAACCTCCCAATAAAAGATGACAGCACCTGATGGATTCCCTGGAGAATTCTACCAAAATTCAAAAAAGAAATAATACCTATTCTCCTGAAGCTGTTTCAAAAAAATTGAAGCAAAAGGGAAACTTCCAGGCTCTTTTTATGAAGCCAGCATTACACTGATCACCAAACCAGAAAAAGACCCCATCACAGAGAAGAATTTCAGACCAACATCCTGATGAATATGGATACCAAGATTCTCAACAAGATCTAGCTAATAGGATCCAACAGTACCGTAAAAAGATTTTCCTCCATGACCTGGTGGGATTTATCCCTAGGATGCAAGTGTGGTTCAACATTAGCAATTCAATGTGATAGAACAAATCAATTAGAGAAGAGAGAAGAACCACATGGTTCTCTCAATTGATGCAGAAAAAAAAAAAAAGCATTTGACAATAAGCATCCATTCCTGACTAAAACGCTTCAAAGTATAAGGATAGACAGAATGTTCTCAACTTCATAAAATCTATCTATGAAAAACCCAGAGTGAATATCATTCATTGGGGAAAAGCTGACAGCCTTCCCTTTGAGATCAGAAACATGACAAGGATGCCCACTCTCACCACTCTTGTTCAACATAGTATTAGAAGTGCTAGCAACAGCAACCAGGCAACAAAAAGAAGTAAAATGTATTCAAATTGGCAAAGAAGAAGTCAAACTCTCTCTCTTCGCAGATGACATGATACTTTGGAAAACCCGAAAGACTCCACCCCCAAACTACTAGAACTCATAGAGCAATTCAGTAACGTGGCAGGATACAAAATCAATGTACAGAAATCAGTGGCTTTCTTATACACTAACAATGAAAATACAGAAAATGAAATTAGAGAATCGATTCCATTTACTCTAGCACCGAGAACAATAAGATACCTGGGAATAAACCTAGCCAAAGAGTTAAAGGATCTGTACTCAAGGAACTACAGAACACTCATGAAAGAAATTGAAGAAGACACAAAAAGATGGAAGACCATTCCATGCTCATGGGTCAGAATAATAAACATTGTTAAAATGTCTATAATGTCTAGAGCAATCTGTACTTTCAATTCCATTCTGATCAGTATTTTTCATATATCTTTTCTCTTTATTTTGATCAATCTCAAGTTTCCAACTCTTCATTTTTTTGGAATCTTTCTATTGTGTGTTTTCCTTTTGCATATATTTCTACTGTTATGCTTATTCTTCCCTTCCACCTTATATTTTTGGAGATATTTTGCTGAATTTTTCCCATTATACAGATAAACATTTATCTCTGATTTTTAGCACTTTTCTCCTTATATTATGTATATGTAATTCTTTATATTCTTTGTTACACATATTTTTATCAAGTTAGTCAGCTTACTGAAGTGTACCAAAAACAGGAAAATGGACTTTAAAAATGTTTTTTTGTAAAATACACATATTTATTTTAAAAAAAAGTATATCACCAGCACTACAGAAGCATCATGTATGCCTTCTAAAAATCACTTAACACCAATCCTCTCCAAAGGCGTATTTTCATAAATAACAAAAAATAATAGAATTATATTTCTCATGTTTAAATTTACATTAATAGAAAGATACACCATGCATCCCCCCTTTTCTGGACTCTTTGGGTGAATATTATATTTGTGAGAATCATCCATGTTTTTAGTGTAGTAGTTTCACTATTTGCATTATTTTAGACTAGCACCTACCACTACTCTAAACAGGAAAAACACACAATATATATTTTTTCCATTTTACTTTATTTTCTCAGTGTTCCATGATTCATTGTTTATGCACAACATCCAGTGCTCCATGCAATACCTGCGCTCCTTAATACCTACCACAAGGCTCACCCATCACCTCAATTCCCCTTCCAAAACCCTCAGTTTGTTTCTCAGAGTTCACAGTCTCTGGTGCTTTGTTTCACCTTTGGTTTCCCCCATTTCAGTTTTCCTTTCCTTCTAGTGTCCTCCATGCTCTTCCTTATGACCCACAAGTAAGTGAAACCTTATGACAACTGACTTTCTCTGCTTGAATTCTTTCACACAGCATAATCACCTCCAGTCCCATCCATGTTGATGCAAAAGTTGGGTATTCATCCTTTGTGAAGGAAGCATAATACTCCATAGCATATATGGGCCATATCTTCTTCATCCACTCATCTGTTAAGGCTCTTTCCACGTCATGATCTTGGCTCTTTCCACAGTTTCTTGATTGTGGCCATAGCTGCTATGAATATTGGGGTACCTGTGGCCCTTTTTTGCAGTCCATCTATATCGTTGTGTGAATACCCAGTAGTGCAATTGCAGGGTCATAGGGTAGCTCTATTTTTAATTTTTTAAGGAATCTCCATGCTGTATTCCAAAGTGGCTGCACCAATTTGTATTTACACCAACAGTGTAAGACTGTTCCTCAATATAGCCTGATACTGGCACAAAAACAGACACATAGACCAGTGGAAAGAGAGTAGAGTGTCCAGATATGGACCCTCAACTCTATGGTCAAATAATCTCTGACAAAACAGGAAAAAATTCTGGTGGAAAAAAGACAGTCTCTTCAATAAATGGTGCTGGGAGAATAGGACAGCTGTGTATAGAGCTATGAAACTCAACCATTCTCTTAAACCATGCAGAAAGATAAACTCGAAATGGATGAAAGACCTCAACATGAGGCAGGAATCTATCAAAATCCTAGAGGAGAACATAGGCAGTAACCTCTTTGACACTGGCCACAGCAGTTTCTTTTAAGACACGTCTCCAAAGGCAAAGGAAACAAAAGTGAAAATGAACTTTTGGAACTTTCTCAAGATCAAAAGCTTCTGCACAGCAAAGAAACATCAACAAAACAAAGAGGCAACCCACAGAAAGGGAAAAAGTATTCACAAATGTCACTACAGACAAAGGGCTGATATCCAAGATCTATAAAGAACTCCTCAAACTCAACACCCCAAAAAACAGATAATGTTAAAAAATGGGCAGAAGACAGGGACAGATACTTCTCCAAAGTGAACATGCAAATGACTAACAGACACATGAAAAAATGCTCATGATTATTAGCCATCAGGGAATTTCAAATCAAAACCACATTGAGATACCACTTTATACCAGTTAGAATGGCCAAAATTAGCAAGTCAAGAAACAACAAATGTTGGCAAAGATGTGGGGGGAAAAGATTTTTAAAAATATGTTTTTTATTTATTTATTTGTCAGAAAGAGAGAGAGCACAAGCAGGGTGCGTGGCAAGCAGAGAGAGAAGCAGGTTCCCTGCTGAGAGAGGACCCTGATGGGGGATGCAATCCTTGGACGCCAGGATCATGACCTGAGCTAAAGGCAGAAACTTAACTCTCTGAGGCATGCAGGCATCCCTCAAAAAAATTTTAAACATTTCTATAGCCACATTAAATAAGAATAAAGAAAAAGTGAAATTATTTAGGTGTATTTTATTTGCTCCAATATACCCAAATTTTGGCATTTGAATATGTAACCATTACAAAGATTTTACTGAGATATTTTACATTATTTTTACATATGACATTTTAGAAATTTAGTGTAAACTTTACACTGGTAGTAAATCTCAATTCTGAATGGCCACAGTTTAAATTCTCAATAGTTTTATGAAGCTGGTCTGTGCAACACTGTACATTGTAAATGTTAAGGGTGTCCTTTGCTCAAACCATAACACAATTTATGTATACATCTGATTATTTTTTATATTTATGGAGATCTAATATACAAAAACCTGCACATAATTAATGTATATAATTGAATGAGTTCATGCATATGACATGGATATGTTTATTACTAGGATTGTGGTAATGGTAACACAAGTGTATATATTTGAATATTGATATCTATTTAGGATTTTTACAGTTTGAGACTGTTAGAATAAATGGTGTTATCAACAGTCATATCTGTCTCAGTGCACATCAAAATCATAATTTTTTTCATGTTCAAATTTAATAGATGTTGCCAAATATATTCCACAGTTCTGCCAGTTTTGTTTCTAATATTATCAGTGGATTACTGGTGGTATTTAAGCTAGAGTACCTGTTAAAATGTCTTATTAAAATACATAGCTTAAGGGTGCCTGGGTGGCTCAGTTCATTAAGTGTTTGCCTTCAGCTCAGGTCATGACCCCAGGATCCTGGGGTTGAGTCCCACATCCAGCTCCTTGATCAGCAGGGAGTCTGCTTCTTCTGCTCCCTTTATCCCTCCCCACATTCATGGTCTCCCTCTGTCTCTCTCTCTCTCAAATATATAAAATATTTTTAAAAATATTTAAAAGATTATATTATAACATATAATATTATACTCTGGTATAATAATTGAAAACAATTATTTCAGAATGAAAATAATTCCTTAGGAAAGGAACTTAACAAACTCCCTGTTTAACTTGAGAAGAAAGTATAGAAAAAGATAAATAATTTTGAATAAATGAATATTCATCATCATATATTTTATTTAGACATAAAAAACTAAAGGTATGGAACTCTGAAGTAAGACAACCAATAAAAGACCCCTAGCAGACTTTAGCAGAAATAAAATATTTGCCTGTAGAAAATATTAAGCTACTCACTAGACAAATGTAATAATGTTAGTGGCAGTAGAGCTATTAATCAGAGAAGGATAACATCATTAATCATACACACACACACACACACACACACATTATGGGAATACATTAACTTAAATATTTGAAATGTTTTCCATTTATCTCACTTCATTTGAATTTCACAACTATTCCATTGTTTATAGACATAGTTAAGTCACATTAAGTTCTTCTTAAATAGAAAAAAAAGTGAATTGAATTAAATTAGTAAATTAAATTAAGTTTAAATCACTATCTTTTGATGTAACCCAATATTTGGGTCAAAACAATAATCCAAGTGAGGAATTTGCTGCCTCTGGAACCAAAAAAGGAGTATCAGGTACTGTACTTCATTCTTTGTTCTGAGACAGCATGATGTGGTAATTTGTCCTGTACACTGAATATTCCATTATTCTTGGTTAACTTACAACATTCTACAAACTTTATATTGCAGATTCTAAAACTTTTTTATAGTTTTTTTAATTTAAATTCAATTATTTAGCATATAGTGTATTACAAGTTTCAGAGGCAGAGTTCAGTGATTCATCAGTCTTATATAATTCTCACTGCTTATTAACTTACATGATCTCTTTAATTTATATAGACAAGTTACCATATCCTCCCATCCCCCTTGCTTCCAGTATCCCTGTTTGTTTCCTATAGTTAAAGAGTCTCACATGGTTTGTCTCCACCTCTGATATCTCTGATATTGGCTTTGTTTTCCCTCCCTTCCACTATGATCCTCTGTTTTGTTTCTTAAATTCCACATATGAGTGAGATCATATGATAATTACCTTTCTCTGATTAACTTATTTCACTTAGCATAATACCCTCTACTTCCATCCACATTGTTGAAAATGGCAAGATTTCATATTTTTGATGGTTGTGTACTATTCCATTGAACACACACACACACACACCACTCTTTCTTATCCATTCATTTATCAAAAGACATCTGGGTTCTTTCCATAGTTTGGCTACTGCAGACATTTTTGCTACAAACATTGGACTGCAGGTGTCCCTTTGGATGATTACATTTTTACCCTTGTGGTAAGTACCTAGTAGAGCAATTGCTGAGTTCAACTTTTGAGGAACCTCCATGCTGTTTTCCAGAGTGGCTACAACAGCTTGCATTCCCACCAACAGTGTAAGAAGGTTCCCATTTCTCCACATCTTCACCAAAATCTTCCATTTCCTTACTTGATAATTTTATCCATTCTGACTGGTATGAGGTGGTAACTCCTTGTGGTTTTGATTTGTAAGTCCCTAATGCCAAATGATGTCGAGCTATTTTTATGTGTCTGTTGGCCATCTGGATGTATTCTTTGGAGAAAGAGTCTTTTCATATCTTCTGTCCATTTCTTGTTTGGATTATTTGTTCTTTGGGTGTTAGGTTGTATAAGTTCTGTATAGATTTTTTTTATACTAACCCTTTATCTGGTAAGACATTTGTATATATATTCTCCCATTCTATCAGTTGTCTTTTGGTTTTGTCAACTGTTTCCTTTGCTGTGCAAATCTTTTTATCTAATAAAATCACAATAGTTCATTTTTGCCTTTGTTTCCCTTACCCATGGAGACACGTCTAGAAGAAATTGCTGCAGCAGGGGTCACAGAGGTTGTTACCTATGTCAATGGTATTTTGATAGGGAATGCATTAAATGTATAGATTACCCTGAGTAGCAGAGGGATTTTAAAACATTTATACTTCCAATCCATGAGCAGAGGATGTTTTTTCACCTCTTTGTGTCTTAAATTGCTTTCATAAGTGTTCTACAGTTTCTAGAGTATGGATTATTTACACCTTTGATTAGGTTTATTCCTAGGTATCTTCTGGTTTTTGGTGCAGTTGTAAATGTGATTGATTCTTTAATGTCTCTTTCTTCTGTCTTACTGTTAGTGAATAGAAATACAACTGATTTCAATGCATTGATTTAATACCCTGCCATGTGGATGAATTGTTGTATGAATTCCAGCAATTTTGGAGTGGGGTCTTTTGGGTTTTCCACATAAAGTGTGAGAGATTAACTTCTTTGCCAATTTAAATTATATATATGTGCATATATATATATAATTTATTATATTATAATTATATTATATATAATTATATTATATAATGTAATTTTATTATAATATATAATGTTATATATTATAACATTATAATATATAATGTTGTCTGATTGCTGAAGCTAAGACTTCTAGTACTAAGTTGAACATCAGTTGTGAGGTGGGCATCCCTGTCATGTCCCTGACCTTACAGAGAAAAGCCCTCAACATTTCCCATTAAATAATATTTGCTGTGGGATTTTTCTAGGTGGCTTTTATGATATTGAGGTATGTTCCCTCTATACACTCTGAAGAGTTTTAATCAAGAAAGAGTGCAATACTTTATCAAATGCTTTTAATGCATCCATTGAGAGAATCATATGCTCCTTGTCCTTTCTTATGCTACTGTGATGTATCACATTCATTGATTTTTGAATGTTGAACCATCCTTGCACTTCAGGAATTACTCCCACTTGATCAGGATGAAAAATCCTTTTAATGAAGTGTTGGACATATTGGCTAGTATCTTCGTGAGCATTTGGCATCCATGTTCTTTAGCGATATTGGTCTGTAGTTCTCCTTTTTGATAGTGTTTTTGGCTTTGGGATCAAGGTAATGCAGGCCTCACAGAAAAAGCCTGAAAGTTTTGCTTCCATTTCTATTTTTTGAAACAGCTTCAATAGAAGAGGAATTATTTCTTCATTAAATGTTTGGTAGAATCCCCTGGGAAGCCACCTGGCCCTGGAATCTTTTTTTTTTTTTCTTCCTTCGAGGTTTTAAATTACTGCTTTAACTTCCTTGCTGGTTTTAGGTCTGTTAAAGTTTTCTATTTCTTCCTGTTTCAGTCTTGGTAGTTTATAAGTTTCCAGGAATGCATCTATTTCTCCCAATTGCCTAATTTGTTTGCATATAGTTGCTCATAATATGTTCTTAAAATTGTATTTCTTGTTGTTGGTCATGATCTCTCCTCTTTCATTCATGGTTTTATTAATTTGGTTTCTTTCTCTTTTCTTTTTGATAAGTCTAGTTAGGAGTTGATCAATTTTATTATTTCATTCAAAGAACCAGCTAGTTTCATTGATCAATTCTACTGTTCTTGTAGTCATTATTCTATTGATGTCTTCTCTAATCTATATTATTTCTCTTCTCCTGCTTGGTTTAGGCTTTATTTTCTTTCCTTTCTCTAACTCTGTTAGGTGTAAGGTTAGCTTGTGTATTTGAGATTTTTCTAAGTTTTTGAGAAAGCCTTGTAGTGTAATGAAAAAAATGGGGAGACCAGCCCATTTATTGATAAGGATTTTGGGGAAATAGTACCTAATATCTAGCAATGACTGGAGTGACCATAAAGAATTGCAAGATTCTTGTATTTTTAATTTTTTAATTATTTTAAAAAATACTTATGTATTTATTTGACAGAGTGAGAGAACACAAGCAGGGGAAAGAGCAGAAGGAGAGTGAGAAGCAGGCTAACCACTGAGCAGGGATTCCAATGAGGACTCAATTCCAGGACACTGGTATCATGACCTGATATGCAGGCAGACACTTAACCAAATGAGCCACCCAAGCATCCCAAGATTTCTATACTTTTTGATCAGAAAAAGAATCAAAACCAATTACTGCCAGACACAAAGATTTTATTATTTAGGAATTATGAGTTACACAATATAAATATGAAATTGATGATAAAAGTAGAAGTTTATGCAGTATTTATTTAACACTTAAACTGTTCATATATGTTGTTTATACTTTTTTCTCTTTACTTGCATATCAATATTAGACTGCTAGTTAGTAAAGACAACATTTTAACTTTGAAAATATTTGTTCAAAGCTACATAAAATTACATATTTATATGAATAAGGCTAAATTGCCTTCCTGAAAGACTACAGCAACTCACAGTTCCACCAAAGAACAACAACAACAAAAAAAACACTTATTTTCCCATATTACAGCATACATATTTACAAGAAAAATTAAGGCATAAAAATGTTACCTTTAAACTCTATGTAAATTAGAAACCTAGATGATTATCACGAGAATTTTACTGTAATGGTAATCTCCACTTCCTATCCTTATCAAATCTTGTATGGTTAGTCTGAATACACAAAATTTTGTTTAATATTTTTAGTCCTGGAGAATGTATGGCTATAGATATAATATCATATAGATATATGATATTATATTCATAACAGCCCTGTATTTATTTTCTAATTTTAATTTTAATTTTATTTTTATTATGTTCAATTGTAAGACATATAATACATCAAAAACATTAATTTTTGATGTAGTGTTCCCACAATTCATATGTTGCCTTCTTTTTAAATTAAAAAAATCATTAGTGGGGAAAAATAAAGAAGTGATAAATGGTACTTTGGATAATCACCCTTAACATCTTCCTAATTTAGAGTAGATAGGGTAACACTTTCCTGCCCCAACTTCAATTAACCCTCAAATCAGTCAACAATATGTGATGTGAAGTATTTCCTTAATAATAGTAAATCTGCATTTGAGCGAAATGTATACACTAAACACATTAAAGAGATAAAACTGCCCTCCTCACTCCAGAACTGTTGCACAGCCAAAGCATTACATACTTAGTGGGAGTTGCAATCAAAGACTCAGGACCTAGGGGCACCTGGGTGTCTCAATGGGTTCAAGCCTCGGCCTTTGGCTCAGGTCATGATCCCAGGGTCCTGGGATTGAGCCCCACATTGGGTTCTCTGCTTGGCAGGGAGCCTGCTTCCCCCTCTCTCTGCCTGCCTCTCTGCTTACTTGTGATCTCTGTCTGTGAATTAAAAAAAAAAAAAAAACAAAAACAAAACATTAAAGCCCCGCATGGGCTCTCTGCTCAGCAGGAAGCCTGCTTCCCTTCCTCTCTCTGCCTGCCTCTCTGCCTACTTGTGATCTTTCTCTGTCAAATAAATAAATAAAATCTTAAAAAAAAAGATTCAGGAACCATTGGCTAATAATGAGATTATATATTTCATTTATTAGATCTGGTGGCACTTTAATTACTAATTCTATTTCTCAGAGGTTCTCTTCAGATGGCTCTTCCAAGACTTCCTTACAGCAAAGGAAAGGGGGAACTTTAAGACACTGTTCCATACTCTGACTCAATGCCAGGCATTTTTGCATTCCTAGCATTTTACTCTTACCACACCTCCAAACCCTAGACTCCATAAAATAATTTCTAAAAGTTAAATAATTTGGGGAGACAAGATGGCAGCGAAGTAGGAGGAGGCACCGTTTTAACCTGAACCCTAAAGTGAGCTGATTACCTATCAAAGAACTCTGATCACCCATGAAATCAGCCTGAGATCAGAATTATACACATCTGGATCTCTACAGGGGAAGAAGACGCCAGTGGGCAGGTACAGCGGAGTGGGAACGTCGGACTGATATCAGAAGATTAAAAAAAAGGGGGGGGAGGGAGCCACCAGAGGCAACCCATTGGAAAGTAATACCCCAATACAAGAGTGCCCTGCATCTGGGGACCAGGATTAACATGGAGTCTGGTTGAAAGCACTCAAAAAGAGCAGAGGATAGTGGGGGGGATTGCAGGAATTGGGGTAGCTAGGGACATTGGCTTAAGTCCCCAGACCCAGGACAGCCTCCCCTGCTGCTGAGCCAGAGAGAGCTTGGCTGAGAAACAAGGTCTTGGTCCCTGAACCAACAGTGTGCCCGAGAATGCATGGGGTCCACCTCCTGTGAGGAGTTGGGAGCCTCGCCAGACAGCAGAACCCTGCACTGTGCTAACAGAGCCTGAGACATGAGCACCCCAGACTCTCCCTGGAGAGAGATGCGCACAAGCCAGGCGCTCTTAGACACGGAAAGACCAGGCACTCCCAGCCCAGGCCAGCGGGAAAATCTCAGTGTGCGATCACTGCTTAGAACCTCTCTGGTGGTCTGGAGCTGCCAGGACAGCTGCCACTGCCATGGTTTTGGGCACAAGCAGGAGATCCTGTGTCCCCAGGGACCGTGACTTGGAACCTGCTCTGCCAGCGGCCAAGGGGGAATTTATATGGGCTCTGCAGCACCCACAGGGGAGCAGACTGAGGTTTCTCTCTGAGAGGGAGGTCAGGGTGCAGTTTGCTTTCCTCTAAACCTCGAAAAAACCATCAAAAGCTGTCAAAACAAGAGAAAAGAAATGAACAAACATAAAAACCTCCAGAGAACAAAAGCCTGAAAAGACCGGTTTCCTCAGAGCCTACCGCCTTGAGGGAGGCAGGAGGACTTAACTCAGGGAACATCATTGACTGGAAACCCACGTGGCAGGCTGCTCCCCCAGAAAACCATCCAGGAAAGAAAAGAAAAAAAAAAGACTACAAGAGAACAAGCACCACTACTTCAAAGATACAACATATATTTTTAACTCATTCCCACTATTCTGGTTCATTTTTTAAAAATATTTTAAAATATTTTATTTATTTATTTGACAGAAGGAGAGAGATCACAAGTAGGCAGAGCAGCAGACAGAGAGAGAGAGGAGGAAGCAGGCACCCCACTGAGCAGAGAGCCCGATGTGGGGCTCTATACCTGGACCTTGAGATCATAACATGGGATGAAGGCAGAGGATTAAACCACTGAGCCACCCAGTCGCCCCCATTTTTTTAATAAAGATAATTTTTTAACCTATTGACCATCACAGTGAGCTGTCCAGTACATCAAATTCCATAATAAACTTCTAACCTGAACTTTTGGATACATATACCTGTGTTGTTCTTTTGCTTTTCAATTTTTAACTGTCCTCACCCACACTGAGAATTTAAAACCACTCTCCCAATTTTTTCTTCCTCCAGTGTTTCTGTGTATTTGTGTTTGTCCTGAAAGTACATAAATCTTATACTTGGGGTCCTTTTTGACGAGTTTCTTTGTTTTTTTTGCATATATATATATATGCAAAATATATATATATTTCTCTTGTCATATACATTTTTTTTCAATTTTTTAATTACTTTTCAGCATAAGAGAATTCATTGTTTATGCACTACACCCAGTGCTCCATGCAATACATGCCCTCCAAAGTAATCTCTACATCCAACATGGGTTGTCATATACTTTTATCAGTCTTTTTGTTTGTCTGTTTTTGTTTGCATACTTCATAAATCTTACCTTGGGGCCCATTTGGGCTGAACCTTCTCTTTTATCTTCCCTTTCTTTCCTGTCTCTCTCTCTCTCTTTTTTCTTTTTCATTTATTTTTCTCATTTGGGTGGGGAATCCTGATTGCTCAGAAGCATCCCAGGCTGCACTTTGACTGCACCACGGTCAATATATCCAGCTACATCCATTCAGTCATCTCTCACCAAAATGACTAGGAGGAGGAATGCCCAACAGAAGAAAAATACAAAGGATGGGCCTTCTACAACAGAGCTAATGGCTATCAACATAGACAATATGTCGGAAAAGGAATTCAGGCTAACAATCATCCAGGCAATAGCTAGGTGGGAGAAAGCCATGGATGACAAAATGGAATTGATTAGGGCAGAACTGAAAGCCACCAGGGATGATGTTCACAATGCTCTCAATTACTTCCAAACTAATCTAAATTCCGTAAAGCTAGGGTAACTGAGACAGAAGATAGAATTAGTGATCTGGAGGACAAACAGATAGAGAGAAAAGACCAGGAGGAAGCCTGGAACAAACAGCTTCGAAGCCACAAAAACAGAATCAAGGAAATAAATGATACCATGAAAAGTTCCAATGTCAGAATTATTGGAATCCCTGAAGGGGAGGATAAAGAAAGAAGTCTAGAAGATATAGTGGAACAAGTTCTCCATGAAAATTTTCCCAATCCCACGAATGGAACCAGCATTCATGTACTAGAGGCAGAATGGTTTCCCCCAAAGATTATGGATTCTCGATGTCCTCGAGACACCTAATAGTAAGAATGAAGAATTATAATTGTAAGCAGAACCTCTTGAAAACAGCTATGAGAAAGAAGCTCTTACATACAGAGGAAAGCCCATCAGAATAACATCAGACCTGTCCACAGAGATCTGGCAAGCCAGAAAGGGCTGGCAAGATATATTCAGGGCACTAAATGAGAAGAACATGCAGCCAGAATACTTTATCCAGCAAGACTGACATTCAAAATGGATGGAGAAATAAAGATTTTCCAAGACAGACAAGGCTTAAAAGAGTATGCAACCAACAAGCTGACACTGTAGAAAATATTAAGGGGGGTTCTATAAAAGAGGAAAAATTCTAAGAATAGCATTGGCAGAAATATAGAGAAAATCTACAGAAAGAAAGACTTCAAAGGTAACATGATGTCAATAAAAACGTATCTATCAATAACCATTCTCAATGTGAATGACCTAAATGCGGTCACCAAATCACACAGGGTTGTAGATTTGATAAAACGACAGGACCCATTGATATGTTGTCTACAAGAGACCCATTTTGAACCTAAAGATACACCCAGACTGAAAGTGAATGGATGGAGAAGCATCTTTAATGCCAATGGGCTTCAAAAGAAGGCTCGGGTAGTGATACACATATCCGATAAATTAGATTTTAAACTAAAGACTGTAGTCAGAGATACAGAAGGACACTACATCATTCTTGGACTATCCACCAAGATGATTTAACAATTGTAAAATTCTACACCCCCCACATGGGAGCAACCAATTACATAAGAAAACTATTAATCAAGATAAAGAGTCATGTTGTTATGAATACATTAATAGTAGGAGATCTTAACACCTCTCTCAGAAATAGACAGATCATCAAAGCAGAAAATCAATAAAGAAGAGCATTGAATGATACATTGGACCAGATGGACCTCATAGATATATACAGAACATTCCACCCTAAAACAACAGAATACTCATTCTTCTCAAGTGCACATGGAACCTTCTCCAGAATAGACCACATACTGGGTCACAAATCAGGACTCAACCGATACCAAAAGACTGAGATTATTCCCTACACATTCTCATATCACAATGCTTTGAAACTGGAGCTGAAATACAAAGAAAAGTTCAGAAGGAACTTAAACACTGGGAAGGTAAAGACCACCTTGCTTGAGAATGCTTGGATTAACCAGGAGATCAAAGAAGAACTGAAACAATTCATGGAAACCACTGAGAATGAAGACACTTCGGTCCAAATACTATGGGATACCGCAAAGGCTAAGGGGAAATACATAGCCATGCAAGTCACCCTCAAAAAAATTAAAAAATCCAGAATACACCAGCTGTCTCTACACCTTAAAGAACTGGAGAATCAACCACAAATCAAACCAACTCCACACATAAGAAGGGAAATCATCAAGATTAGAGCTGAGAGCAATGAGGTAGAAACCAGAGATACTAGAAACTAGAGGCTGGTTTTTTTAAAGAATCAATAAGATCAGAAAAACATTGGCCACACTATTCCAAAAGAAAAGAGAGAAAGTCCAAATTCATAAAATTATGAATGAAAAGGGAGAGATCACAACTAACACCAAGGAATTAGAAACAATTATCAGAAGTTATTAGCAACAGTTATATGCCAATAAGCTAAGCAACCTAGATGAAATGGATGCATTCCTGGAAAACTATAAGCTCCCAAAATTGAACCAGGAAGAATTTGACAACCTGAATAGACCAGTATCTAGTAACGAGATTGAAGCAGTGATCAAAAACCTCCCAAAAAACCAGAGCCCAGGACCTGACGGATTCCCTGGGGAATTCTACCAAACTTTCAAAGAAGAAACATCACCTATTCTCATGAAGTTGTTTCAAAAAATTGAAGCAGAAGGAAAACTTCCAGATTCTTTCTATGAAGCCAGCATTACCCTGATCCCCAAAACAAGCAAAGACCACACCAAAAAGGAGAATTTCAGACCAATATCACTCATGATTATGGATGCTAAGATTGTCAAGAAGATCTTAGCAAACAGGATCCAACAGCACATTAAAAAGATTATTCACCATGACCAGGTGGGATTCATCCCTGGCTTACAAGGATGGTTCAACATTCACAAAACAATCAATGTGATAGAACAGATCAATAAGAGAAGAGAGAATAACCACATGGTCCTCTCTATTGATGCAAAAAAAGCATTTGATAAAATCCAGTTTCAGTTACTGATTAAAAAGCTTCAAAGTATAGGGATAGAGGGAGCATACCCAAACTTCATAAAATCTATCTATGAAAGACCCACAGCAAATATCATCCTCAATGTGAAAAAGCTCACTGCCTTCCCGTTGAGATCAGGAACACGACAAGGATGTCCATTCTCACCACTCTTGTTCAACATGGTATTAGAAGTCCTAGCAACAGCAATCAGACAACAAAGAGAAATAAAAGGTATCCAAATTGGTAATGAAGATGTCAATCGCTCTCTCTTCCCCGATTACATGACTCTTTATATGGAAATCCCAAAAGATTCCACTCCCAAACTATTAGAACTCATACAGCAATTCAGCAACGTGGCAGGATACAAAGTCAATGTACAGAAATCAGTGACTTACTTATTCAGTAACAATGAAAATACAGAAAGGGAAATTAGAGAATTGATTCCATTTACTATAGCACCAAGAACCATAAAGCTACCTGGGAATTAACCTAACCAAAGAAGTAAAGGATCTGTACTCGAGGAACTATAGAACACTCATGAAAGAAATTGAAGAAGATACAAAAAGATGGAAGACAATTCCATGCTCTTGGATCGGAAGAATAAACATTGTTAAAATGTCTATACAGCCTACAGCAATCTATACTTTTAATGTCATTCTGATCAAAATTCCACCAGTATTTTTCAAAGGGCTGGAGCAAATAATCCAGAAATTTGTATGAAATCAGACGAGACCCCGATTGCTAAGGAAATATTGAAAAACAAAAATAAAACTGGGGGAATCACCTTACCTGATTTCAAGCTTTGCTACAAAGCTCTGATAACCAAGACAGCATGGTAGTGGCATAAAAACAGACACATAGACCAGTGTAATAGAGTAGAGAGCCCAGATGTGGACCCTCCACTCTATGGACAAATAATCTTCAACAAAACAGGAAAAAATATACAGTGGAAAAAAGACAGCCTCTTCAATAAATGCTGCTGGGCAAACTAGACAGCTATATGTAGAAGAATGAAACTGGACCATTCTCTTACACTGTACACAAAGATAAACTCAAAATGGATAAAAGACCTCAACATGAGACAGGAATCCATCAGAATCCTAGAGGAGAACATAGGCAGTAACCTCTTCAATATCAACCACAGCAACATCTTCCAAGATACGTCTCCAAAGGCAAAGGAAACAGAAGCAAAAATGAACTTTTGCGTCTTCATCAAGATCAAAAGCTTCTGCACAGCAAAGGAAATAGTCAAACAAACAAAGAGGCAAACCACAGAATGGAAGAAAATATTTGCAAATGACAGTACAGACAAAAGGTTGATATCCAGGGTCTATAAAGGACTCCTCAAACTCAACACACACAAAACAGACAATCATATCAAAAAATGGGCAGAAGATATGAACAGACACTTCTCCAATGAAGACATACAAATGGCTATCAGACACATGAAAAAATGTTCATTATCACTAGCCATCAGGGAGATTCGAATTAAAACCACATTGAGATACAACCTTATACCAGTTTGAATGGCCAAAATTAGCAAAACAGGAAACAACATGTGTTGGAGAGGATGTGGAGAAAGGGGAACCCTCTTACACTGTTGGTGGGAATGCACGTTGGTGCAGCCACTTTGGAGGACACTGTGGAGATTCCTCAAGAAATTAAAAATAGAGCAATTGCACTACTGGGTATTTACCCCAAGGATACAGATGTAGTGAAAAGAAGGGCCCTCTGCACCCCAATGTTCATAGAAGCAATGTCCATGGTCACCAAACTGTGGAAAGAACCAAGATGCCCTTCAGCAAACGAATGGATAAGGAAGATGTGGTCCATATACACTATGGAGTATTAGGCCTCCATCAGAAAGGATGAATACCCAACCTTTGTAGCAACATGGACGGGACTGGAAGAGATTATTCTGAGTGAAATAAGTCAAGCAGAGAGAGTCAATTATCATATGGTTTCACTTATTTGTGGAGCATAACAAATAGCATGGATGACAAGGGGAGATGGAGAAGAGAAGAGAGTTGAGGGAAATTGGATGGGGAGGTAAACCATGAGAGACTATGGACTCTGAAAAACAATCTGATGGTTTTGAGGGGGCAGGGGGTGGGAGGTTGGGGGAGCCAGGTGGTGGGTATTGGGGAGGGCACGGATTGCACAGATTGCATGGAGCACTGGATGTGGTGCAAAACAATGAATACTGTTATGCTGAAAAGAAATTTAAAAATTAAATAAATAAATAAATAAATAAATAAATAAATAAAAGTTAGATAATTCTGTAAATCATTAGGACATAACCAATGTTCTCACATCGCTGACACGAGGAATTATTGTAACTACCTTGTTATGCTTTTTACAAATAGGAGTCTGAAAGTTATGTGGGTGTGTGTGGTAGACAGAATCCTAAACATTCCCCATGATATATTTCTCCTGACATTGCTCCTATGATTAGGTTATTCTATAAAGAGAGAGTGAAGTGAGTGTACCAATGTAATGTAATTAAGATCCAAATCCAATGACTTCATGACTTCATGTTATCTAAGTTATATTATGTTGAATTGGCTTATCTTAACCAGTTGGTAGACCTTTAAAAGAGGACTTATGCTTTTCCTTAGGTGACAGACTCTCCTGCTGGCCTTGAAGAAGTAAGGTAATGAGATTTTCAGGTACAAGGAAATGAGTTATTTCAAAAGCCATATGAGCTTGAAAGATGACTATGAGTCTTAGATGTAACTGCAGCCTCAGCCAACACCTGAATTGCCACCTTATGATACCTTAAGCAGAATACCCAGGTTAGTCATACCAGAATTCCTGGGACTTAATAAACATTTGTTATTTAGAGCTATTTGTGTTCACTTGTTTGAAGAAGGAAAAATAATTCAGTTTCATTTCATTCAGTTTCAAAACAATAGAGTGTTTTTAAATTATGTTATATTGGTCACCATATAGTTCATCATTAGTTTTTCATGTAGTGTTCCATGATTCATTGTTTGCATATAACCCCCAGTGCTCCATGCAATCCATGCCTTTCTTAATACCCAGCACCAGGCTTCTAAAACCCTCCATTAATATCCTGGAGTCCATAGTCTCTCATGGTTTCTCTCCCACTCCTATTTTCTCCTGCTTTCATTTTTCCCTTCTCCTAATGTCCTCCATGCTATTACAAATAAGGGAAACCATTGATAATTGACTATCTTTGTTTGATTTATTTCACTTAGCATAATCTCCTCCAGTCCCATCCAAGTTGATGCAAAAGTTGGGTATTCATCCTTTCTGATGGCTGAGTAATATTCCATTATGTATATGGACCACATCTTCTTTATCCATTCTTCTGTTGAAGGGCATCTTGACTCTTTCCACATTTTAGCTATTGTAGGACATTATTGCTATGAACATTGGGGTACATATGGTGCTTCTTTTCACTACATCTGTATATTTGAGTTAAATACCCAGTAGTGCAATTGCGGGGTAATAGGGTAGATTTATTTTTAAATTTTTGAGGAACTTCCACACTGCTAGAGTTTTAAGAAAATAGTTAAAATTCAGATAGTGGTTGTTCCTCATAAAACAAAAGAATCCCCAAAACTGTACTACATTTCATATAAATATCATTACAATTCTATCTGTAGTGATGTTGCAAATGATATGTGATTTATAAAAAATATCCAGACTTCAAAAAATCTAAACTTTTCTATTTATAAAATTGATCACTTTTCCATATAATTATAGTACACAATCCCTATAATGATTAAGACCTTGTCCATTGCAAGATAGACTCAATATTCCTAATCATCAATCTGATGTCACTTTTCTCTCTCTAGGTAAACTATATTAATTTTTATAATAATCTCATAAATCTATAACTTTGTATATAATTAAGTGTTCTTTCACTTAAAAAATGATCTATCCAAGGCACAATATTGGACACTGGAGAATGTTTTGATTGGCCAAATGTAAAACTACTACAAAATTAAAAAAAAAAGTTTATCAGTGTCCTCTTTTATCATAGTATTATGCGGTATTATGTTGGGCAAATATCTCTCTGTTATTAACTGATATTGCATAAGACAGACTATACATTGTGCATATTATCTTACAGCAAATATTTACTCATCATCATACTCCAAAGTTTGCCTAACAAAAGAAATATAATATTTGAACAAAAAAAGCAAATTATTGATACAAAGATAAGTAAATATTGGGTGCTGAATTGTACCAGTTGAATACATAAATTTCAGCATAAAGCAAAGAAGTAGAAAAAAGTTAATTAGGTAGTTTGCTCTCCAGACTTGCTCTTCCCCAACACCTTCATGAATGCCCTGGCCACTTTCTTGTAGGGGCTGTAGATGAGGGGATTCAGCATAGGAGTAAGGATGGTAGAGAGGCTTACACAATCTTGTCCTGATTGGGGGAATGATCAGAAACAAGCCACATATATATAAATATGGGTGCTCCATCGTACATTCCTACCACCATGAGGTGGAGGAAGAGGTGGCAAAAACTTTTTGGCAAACCTCTCCAGACCCCGTCTGAATCGTAGTCACAATAACATGAACATAGAAAGCAATTGGTTACTGCCACAGGAAAAAGAAGCATAATTACACAGCAAATAAACATTAACCTTTCAAGTAACAATGTGTTAGTGCGTGAGAGAGTGAGAAGGGCAGGGACATCACAGAAAAAGTGGGGTATTTCTCGGGCACCACAATATGGGAAGAACAGTGCAACTGTAATGACAATTATATCATCAAGAAAGCCAACAATCAATGAAGAAACAACCAAAACACAACACATTTTCTGGTTCATGAGCACTGAGTATCATAGTTGGTGACAAATGGCAACATAATGGTCATAGGCCATTGCTGTCAATAGGAAACATTCTGCTCCAAGCAGGGACACATAGAAGAATATCTGGGCTCCACAACCTGCCAGAGAGATGGACTTCATGTCAGACAAGTAACTGAAAGCTGTCTTGGGTACAGTGGTGCAGATGAGCATGAGGTCCATGAGGAACAGTTGGTTGAGGAGGAAGTAGATGGGTGTATGAAGTTGGGTGACCAGGTAAATGAGGAGAAACATGAAAGTGTTTTCAATGTGAAGATGCTTAAGACCAGAGAGAAGAGGAAGATTTGGGTAGGGCTGTTACTGAAGATTTCTCAGCAGGATGAAGTCTGAGTTGAAAGTCTGATTCTCCCATTCCATGAAAAATATATTCACTCTAGAGAATATAACATGTGAAGAGGTCAAGACTGTGTTATGGAAATATCAAGGACTTCTAGCTTAAATCACCACACCTACATTTCTACATATGGAAAAAGTATTTCTCTAACCATATATTTATTTTAAATTTATAAACTAGGAATATTAAAGTTTATTGTTACCTTAATGTGATTAAAAAAAATAAATGTAGATAACACATATAATAAGTTTCTTTTTTTTTAAGATTTTATTTATTTATTTGACAGAGAGAAATCACAAGTAGGCAGAGAGGCAGGCAGAGAGAGAGGAGGAAGCAGGCTCCCTGCTGAGCAGAAAGCCCGATGTGGGGCTTGAACCCAGGACCTGGGATCATGACCTGAGCCGAAGGCAGCGGCTTAACCCACTGAGCCACCCAGGCGCCCCCTAATAAGTTTCATCATTAGAACATAAGAGGTTTCCCAAGTTGCATATAATCTAATTTTAGGAACTACTCAACCCAACTCAACTCGACTCAACTGGGTAATGTGGATTATAACTTCAGAAATATACTAAGAGTCACAAGAAGGCTCATAAATTGCTCAGAAGTCAATGAGATTTTCCACTGAATTTAGCATATCACCCTCAGATACTAATATAAATTTTGTCTATGAAAGTGTAGAAGGCACAGTGGAAATGATATGGGATTACTCAAACACCAAGTAAACAGAAGACATTGAGATATTATCTGTTAGAAGTACTTTATGTAATATTTATTGATAATAAGTGTATGTTATAGTAGAATTAGTACTTCACCAGTATGCCCATCCCTTATCCCATCCCTTAAAATCTGATGTACCCATGATATATTCCAGTATGGGTCATTTTACAGGAAAAGTAGCCTAGGGGGAATAGAGAAAAAGCATAGTTCAAAAGGCTCAGACATTATTTTTCTGTGTAATCTTAGATAATTAATTTCTCCAAGCCTCATTTTTCACTCTGTAAATTTTAATATTTGTGAATATTGACATTGCAGGGTGTCATTAAGCAAACCAGCTCACATTTATAATGTAAAAATGTAACTTTGAATATAGTTTGTAACATATGTTTAAAATAAATACTATTGAAGAAAAGAAAGACAACTCCTACTTTATCTTTAGACTATTTTCTTTTTTATAAAATTAATGTTTCTCATTTCCTTAGTAAGAGTCTTGCAAGGGATTTCTTTACCTACACAAAAGCATATTTTTTCTTTTCTTTTCTTTTTTTTTATTGTGTTATGTAAGTCACCATACAATACATCACTAGTTTTTGATGTAGTGTTCCATTGTTTTTTCTACTTTCAATTTTTTTTTAAATTTCTCTTGTTCTCTTTAATGACCAAGGCACTGGCTTCCTTTCTTTCTATTTGTATGGGCCTTCCCACCTCTGGAGTCATTTAGAGAAGTGTGCTTCATGTTTTAGTTTGAGGCTTTGGAAAATGAAAAATTTCTATGTGGTTCTGCCAGATTTACTAAAAATATACATTTTATTTGACAAAAACTGTAATTTAAAATGTGATTTTACTATCCATTGTTTTACCTGTCTTGTAATTTTTTAACTCTAAATAGAAATTTAATAACTTAGGGTTATTAGGTTATTAGGGTGTGATTTAGGACTTAAAGGCTTAATGGTCTAGATCATAGCAATAGAGAGAAGTGAAAGGATCAGTTACCTGTTCTGTACTAATATCCAGCAAACACATTTATGTTAGCTTAATGTCACTAAAGAGCCCTTTTATATTTTTTTAATTTTTATTTTTTTAATTTTTTTTTAAATTTTTAAAATTTATTTTCAGCATAACAGTATTCATTGTTTTTGCACCACACCCAGTGCTCCATGCAATCTGTGCCCTCTCCAATACCCACCACCTGGTTCCCACAACCTCCCACCCCCCACCCCTTCAAAACCCTTAGATTGTTTTTCAGAGTCCATAGTCTCTCATGGTTCACCTCCCCTTCCAATTTCCCTCAACTCCCTTCTCCTCTCTAACTCCCCTTGTCCTCCATGCTATTTGTTATGCTCCACAAGTCAGTGAAATCATATGATAATTGACTCTCTCTGCTTGACTTATTTCACTCAGAATAATCTCTTCCAGTCCCGTCCATGTTGCTACAAAAGTTGGGTATTCATCCTTTCTGATGGAGGCATAATACACCATAGTGTAATTGGAATACATCTTCCTTATCCATTCATCTATTGAAGGGCATCTTGGTTCTTTCCACAGTTTGGTGACTGAAGAACTACAGAACACTCATGAAAGAAATTGAAGAAGACACAAAAAGATGGAAGACCATTCTATGCTCTTGGATTGGAGGAATAAACATTGTTATAATGTGTATACTGCCTAGAGCAATCTATACTTTTAATGCCATTCCGATCAAAATTCCACCAGTATTTTTCAAAGAGCTGGAGCAAATAATCCAAATTTTTAATGGAATCAGAAGAGACCCCAAATCGCTAAGGAAATGTTGAAAAACAAAAATAAAACTGGGGGCATCATGTTACCTGATTTCAAGCTTTGCCACAAAGCTGTGATCACCAAGACAACATGGTACTGGAATAAAAACAGACACATAGACCAGTGGAACAGAGTAGAGAGCCCAGATATGGACCCTCAACTCTATGGTCAAATAATCTTCGACAGAACAGGAAAAAATATACAGTGGGAAAAAGACAGTCTCTTCAATAAATGGTGCTGGGCAAACTAGACAGCTATATGTAGAAGAATGAAACTCGACCATTCTCTTACACCATACACAAAAATAAACTCAAAATGGATAAAAGACCTCAACATGAGACAGAAATCCATCACAATCCTAGAGGAGAACGTAGGCAGTAACCTCTTCGATATCAGCCAAAGCAACTTCTTTTAAGATATGTCTCCAAAGGCAAAGGAAACAAAAGCGAAGATGAACTTTTGGGAATTCCTCAAGATCAAAAGCTTCTGCACAGCAAAGGAAACAGTCAACAAAACAAAGAGGCAACGCACGGAATGGGAGAAACTATTTGCAAATGACAGTACAGAAAAAAGATTGGTATCCAGGATCTATAAAGAACTCCTCAAACTCAACACACATAAAATAGACAGTCATATAAAAAAAATGGGCAGATGATATTAACAGACACTTCTCCAATGAAGACATACAAATGGCTATCAGACTCATGAAAAAATGTTCATCTTCAATAGCCTTCTGGGAGATTCAAATTAAAACCACATTGAGATACCACCTTACACCAAAAATACACCTTATGCCAAAAATAGCAAGACAGGAAACAACATGTGTTGGAGGGGATGTGGAGAAAGGGGATCCCTCTCACACTGCTGGTGGGAATGCAAGTTGGTGCAGCCACTTTGAAAAGCATTGTGGAGATTCCTTAAGAAATTAAAAATAGAGCTTCCCTAGGACCCTGCATTTGCACTACTGGGTATTTAACCCAAAGATACAGATGTAGTGAAAAGAAGGGCCATTTCTACCCCAATGTTCATAGCAGCAATGGCCATGGTCACCAAACTGTGGAAAGAACCAAGATGCCCTTCAATGGACGAATGGATAAGGAAGATGTGTTCCATATACACTATGGAGTATTATGCCTCCATCAGAAAGGATGAATACCCAACTTTTGTAGCAACATGGACGGGACTGGAAGAGATCATGCTGAGTGAAATATGTCAAGCAGTGAGAGTCAATTATCATATGGTTTCACTTATTAGTGGAGTATAACAAATAGCATGGAGGACAAGGGGAGATGGAGAGAAGGGAGTTGAGGGAAATTGGAAGGGGAGGTGAACCATGAGAGACTATGGACTCTGAAAAACAATCTGAGGGTTTTGAAGGGGTGGGGGTGGGAAGTTGGGGAACCAGGTGGTGGGTATTAGAGAGGACATGGATTACATGGAATTCTGGGTGTGGTGCAAAAACAATGAATACTGTTACGCTGAAAAGGAATTAAAAAAAAACATAATACATGATTTGTTAAGTATCAAATAAAGAAAAATGAAATAAAAAAACAAATTCTTCTAAATTCTATTCAAAATATTATAATCCAGATTCTTTCACATCAATCCGTTACCTATAACACCATTTTGTTAGTATTCTTTGTCATAAACTGATTAAATATCTTGCGTGTGAAGTTTTTAGACAACCCGTCCAATCTCATGACTTGTTCTTTACCACATCAGTTTTTCAAGACATGTTTAACAAACTGTTTCACATTGAAAAGAAATCAAGCAGATGTCCTTCCTATTTTCTTGTTATTGTTATTGATAAATTCCTCAAGGATTGAATTGTATACAACCTTGTGTTCTTCAAGGGTCAGGTGAAGTGGTTTTTGTTTTGCTTTGTTTTGTTTTACAATTATCTGATATTAAATGTCGATTTTAAATATTTAATAAGCTGTCACATTATTAATGCATTCTTATCATTCTTTATGTATATGGCTTCTGATGAAAAGGAGAAACCATACCATCATTACCAAGATACTGCCTCTACATGTTTAACAACTGAACCAAAACAACTTATGTTCCCAATAGCTTTGAGGTTGTTCAAAGAGAGAAACAATATTTTGTAATGTTTACCAGTATGTCTTTAATTTCCAGTTATCTATATTAAAATATTGGTTTTCATCAATGTATGATATGACCATTTAAAAGTTGAAGCTCAGTCTATATATTTTTTATTATTATTCTTTATTATGTTATGCTAGTCACCATACAGTAGTACATAATTTGTTTTACATATAGTGTTCTGAGATTCATTGTTTACGTAGAACACCCAATGCCCTATGCAATTCATGTCCTCCATAATACCCATCACCAAGTCTCTATATCTTCCTCAAACCAGAATGATTGTAGTTTATCTGATAGCATCTGGTCAAAATTAGTTATGACAATATGTTTCAAGACAATATGTTTAAGAAATGTGCCCAAGATGTCACAAATGCACCTTAAATATCCCTTGATATAGTTTTCAGAAATACTATGATTATTATTTCAGTTCCATTATTTTCAAGGCGTATACTACTATTCAATATTTTCTAAGTAAAATTTATACATTAGTTTTAAATATCTCAAAAATAGTATTTTATTCCTATTTTAGAGATGGAAAAATCTTGCCCAAATTTAATAGCTCCTGTTTCATCACAAAAAAACTGTTTCTCACATGGTTCACAAACACAAACACATTAAACAGGTGGGAATTGTCCAGTTCAGTGCCTCTATAGGTTTCCAACTAATGTCTGTACACTTTTTTGGTAATGCAGTAATTATAATTTCCCTACTTCAAGTTTACTATATGATTACCTTAGGCATATACAGCCTGTATCCAAAATTCTCTTATGGAAGAGTCACCAGGTACTTGGCTCTAGAATGAATAGACAATAGGATTGGGAAACATCAACGCCACTTACCAGGCTTTTGAAGTTGGAAATACACTTCACCCAAGATGAAATTCCATTCTCTGTAAAAAATGGGATAATGATGTGAACTGCCATAATCAATTTTTTAAATAATATATTTCTTTATTCCTTGAATTGATGGTTCAATAATATACGTTTGTTTATTCCTTGAATAATGATTCAACAAACATGTATATGTATGTATGCATATATATAAAAAAACATGTATATGTATGTATGCATATATATATATATCAAGAGTTTTTGAATAATTAGTGTGAATAAATATGTCAAGAGTTTGTGGATAAATAAATAAATAAATAAAGCAAAATAATTCCCTACACCCATAAAATCTGCGTTCTGTTAGAAGCTAAGAGAGAACAGTTAAAATTTAATGGAAAATCAAGTATTTCAGTCGGTTTAATGAATTTTGGTCAAAATTTATGGGGTAATATGTAAGGAAGTATGTGACTGAGTGAAGTGATCTGGGATTGTTCAGGTAAATTAAATTATTCAGAAGCCAGAAAATAGCTATGGAAACAGAGACACATATTTTTACTTTTCCTCACCAGACTTATGTTTTCCCATTTGTCTTGAAGAGATTTCAAGAAAAACCCTGTATATATGTCTTGAAGAGATTTTAAAATAAGATTAACACTTGATTACCCAGACCAGATAATACTTCACACATTTTCTAACTTGATGTTTTTCTACACATTGGCTTGAGTGAGAGACTAAATTCTAATCTCACAAAATCGTTAAAAGCACTTTTATACATAATACCCTGATCCTGAGTAAAGAACTAAGATCAGGGTGCCTGGGTGGCGCAGTGGGTTAAGCTTCTGCCTTTGGCTCAGGTCATGATCTCAGGGTCCTGGGATCCAGCCCTGCCTTGGGCTCGTTGTTCAGCAGGGAGCCTGCTTCTTCCTCCTCCCCCTGCCTGCCTCTCTGCCTACTTGTGATCTCTGTATGTCGAATAAATAAGTAAATAAAATCTTAAAAAAAAAAGAACTAAGTCATGGCAGCAATTTTTTTAATGTTTGATTTTTCACTAAATTTTCATTCTTTTACAGATTTTCTCATTGTTAGTAAAACTGAATTGCTTTATCTGAAATATTTGTATATAATTGTTTTCAGAAGTTACAAAAGAAATTCCTTCTGTCATAAAATTAGCATACCTTACACTGTTGACATTCTGAGAGCTTTGTGAGTCTTACCTGGAATATTTCCTAAAAGCCACAATTGTATCATTAAATAACATAATCATTTTCATTGTCCTGTTAATAGACTTCAACACTTAGGGAACTTAAGCTTTTGTTTCATTTGCATAGGAGTTAAAAATTTACTGTAACTTTTATTAATAGGAAGATTAGGTGTGAACTAGCCACACTTGAGTTTATGAAACTTTTCATTAGAAAAGAAAACCTGGACTATAAGGAATTCAATTCATTTTGTTAACATATAATTTGAGAACTTGCAAACATTTCTTTCTATTTTAGTAAATCTTTGATAAATTATAACTTTATTTTATTTTTTTCTAAGATTTTATTTTATTTTTTTGTCAGAGAGATATACAGGAGAGAAGGAACAAATGCAGGGAAAATAGAAGAAGGAGAAAAGGTTTCCTGCAGAGCAGGGAGCCCAAGGCAGGGTTTGATCCCAGAACCTGCTCATCTCATGACCTGAGCAGAAGTGATTAAGTTCTAGAACCTAGGTGAGGTTCGGTGGGCTGAGGTCCGGAGCTGTTGACCAAGAAAGAATTCTTGAGACATCTTTGGTGCAAAATGGTGGGCAGGACCCATGTGCAGGAAAAGCTGCTACCCGCATTGTGAGGGATGGCAGGTTTTGTACCCTGCAGTTGGGGGAAGGTGAGGGAAAAGGGAGGTTTCAATGGCGTTTTCATATGCTAAAGAGGACCTACAAGGTGCCAGGATACCAGAGGCCTTGAGGCTTGATCAATGTTGTCTTTTGGCCAGCCATTAACAAGATAGTTGGGAGATTCTTGGTGGGATGTCACAATCCTGCTATCAACTGTTTTTGTTAGTGAGATTTAGGTTCAGAAGAGATTTAACTATATTTACATTTCCTTCTACCTCAGCCTCCTTCAGTTTTGTTTATGGAGGGGAGGGTGACATTAGGGCTTGAGGACCTGAGTTATTTGCCTCTGGAAATTGTGCTATTGATAAGGTAACTTCTTTGTTTGTAGATCTCTAGGACATTTGTAAACCAAGGGAGACTCCTGTCTTGTAGGACTGTGATTTCTGCAAGTTAACTATTTGTTTCTCATTTATGGAAGTCAGGGGTGCCTGAGGAATGTCACACATATTACCGAGGGGAGCCAGTGGAGAGGGGGTGCAAGGTGTCAGCTTTTGCTTTGTCTTCAGCCAGCCTCCTGCTCCCTCATCAGAAGGCAGGCACTTTTTTTTTTTCTAATTTAAATTTATTTTTTCAGTGTTCCAAGATTCATTCTTTATGCGTCACACCCAGTGCTCCATGTAATATGTGCCCTTCTTAATACCGACCACCAGACTCACCCATTCCCCCACCCTCTCCCTTCCAAAACCCTCAGTTTGTTTCTCAGAATCCACAGTCTCTCATGATTTGTCTTCCCCTCTTATTTCCCCAACTCACTTTTCCTTTCCTTTTCCAATGTAAAAGGCAGACACTTAATGACTGAGCCACCATACCAACAATTCCCTTATAATAAATTTAAACAATCTTTGTTTTATTTTTTCTTCCTCTTCAAGACTATACCTTTTTAATTAGTCAAAATCTGGATATTGAAAGCATTTTTATATTCACAAGTAAAACACATAAAAGCTTTTCTCAGTTAAATAGTCATTCACCATTAGTAAACAACCTCTTTTTTCATAGCTTACTTAAAAGAATTATGTGATCAGTTATTTTTAACTTAGATCACTCAACCTATAAAGGTAAATACTGGGCATACTTCTCTTCTCTTATAATTAGATATTTTTAGGACTTCTAAAAATGGACATCAGCTTTCAAAAGTAAAAACACCTGAAATCTTCATAAATGAATTAAAATTAGCAAAAAGCTCCAGACTGCCTCAAGTTGAAGTCATTAAATACTTGAAAAATCAATTTCTTACTTATGAAATAAAATTTTTTTGAATTTTTTATTTATTTATTTGAAAGAGAGAGCACAAGTAGGCAGAGTGGCAGGCAGAGAGAGAGGGAGAAACATGTTCTCTCTGCTGAGCAGGGAGCCCGATGCAAGCCTCAATCCCAGGACCCTGGGATCATGACCTGAGTCAAAGGTAGACGCTTAACTGACTGAGCCATCCAGGCACCCCCAAAATCTTCTTTTAACTTGTATATCTATGTGGTAAAGTAACATACCTACAAGAGCAGACAATTTTGGATTAAAAAATTGGTTTATTATATTTTATACATTCAAAGCAATGCTTATCAAAACACTACCAGCATTTTGCACAGAGCTGGAAAAAGCAATCTTTTTTTTTTTTTAGATTTTTATTTATTTATTTGACAGACGGAGATCACAAGTAGGCAGAGAGGCAGGCAGAGAGAGAGAGGAGGAAGAAGGCTCCCCACTGAGCAGAGAGTCTGATGCGGGGCTCGATCCCAGAACCCTGAGATCATGACCTGAGCTGAAGGCAGAGGCTTAACCCACTGAGCCACCCAGGAGCCCCTGGAACAATCAATCTTAAAATTTGTAGGAACCATAAAAACCCCAGAGAGTCAAAATAATGTTGAAAAGAAAACCAAAGCAGGAGGTGTCACAATTCTGGACTTTAAGCTGTATTACAAAGCTATAATTATTAAGACAGTGTGATACTGACATATATATGTAAGGACCTATTTTATATTTTTATATTTTAGCCAGAGGCTTCATTTGAGGCTAAACAATAACCTTGTTGTTTAACCCTTAAACTGTCCCTGCTCCCCTTCCCCCAGGGTACTTACTTAAAAACAAGTCCCAGAAACCAGCCTCAGGTACCAAAGCTCAAATACAAGGGTGGGTCAGGCCAGGTGGAGACATCTGATCAGTGGGGGGTGGGGGGGAATGCATACTCTCTCTCTAGTTAGCAAGGAGTATGGGCCCCCGCCTTTTGGGAGCCTTTTAGGCGCCAATCCTAACCAAGGGGATAGGCTGGTTCAAATGTCTACTAGGGTAAATTGGAATTGACTTGGTCACCTAGCATGGCTGTGCAGCTTTCTCTGTGTGTTATAGTTTCATTGGCCACCTGTGCGTGGCATGGCCTTTGCCCTTAAAAGCTAGTCTGTAAAACAGAGAAGGGTCGCCCTCTCTGTAAGAAGTATGACCCTGGCTGATCAGTTTGATTCTTGATGCTTGGCATGAAATAAAGCTTTGCTTTACCTTCACTTTGTATCAGTCTCGCTCCTTTAATCACGGACCCATTATTGGGGCATAGCAATACACACACACATACACACATATATATGTGTGTATATGTGTGTGTATATATATATATACACACACACACACAAAACCAGGAAAGATTATTCATTGGAAAAAAGAGTCTCTTCAATAAATGATGTTGGGGAAAATGGAAAGCAATATGCAGAAGAGTGAAACTGGACCACTTCATTATGCCATACACAAAAATAAATTTACAATGGATGAAGACCTAAATGTGGGACAGTAATACATCAAAATCGCAGAGGAGAACATAGGCAGCAACCTCTTTGACCTTGGCTGCAACAACGTTTTGCTAGATATGTCTCCAGAGGCAAGGGAAACAGGAGAAAAAATGAACTATTGGGACTTCATCAAGGTGAAAACCTTCTGCACAGCAAAAGAGTGAACAAAACTAAAAATCAACTTACAGAGTGGGAGAATATATTTGCAAATTATATATAAGATAAAAGACTAATATCAAAAATTTATATATAGCTTATCAAACTCATTCCAAAACAAAAGAAATTAAGTAAAAAAATGGGCTCAAGATATGAACAGACATTTCTTCAAAAAAGATATACAGATGGCTAATAAACACATAAAAAATGCTGAACATCACATGGAATCAAGGAAATACAAATCAAAGTCACAATGGAATACCACCTCATACTGGTCAGAATCACTCATATTAATAACAGATGACAGACAATTGCATTCCTTAATCCCCATCACCTATTTAACTCATTTTCCTCACCCACCTCCCCTCTGGTGAGTATCATTTTGTTCTCTACAGTTAAGAGCATATTTCTTGGTTTGCCTCCCCTCTCTTTTTCTCCCCTCTGCTCATTTGTTTTGTTTCTTAAATTCCACATATAAGTCAAATCATATCATATTTGTATTTTTCTGACTTATTTGTGTCACTTAGCATAATACCCAGCAGATCCATTCATGTCATTGCATTGTAAGACTTCATTCATGTTTTAGAATTAAATTGTATAGAAAAATTTCCAAATCTAGCAAGACACTAAAAATGGTAGATGTTTTAAAATCAACTCTTGTGACTTATTGATCATGTGATATGGGTCGGTGTTCCCTTAGAAATTATAATTGTTACCTCAAATTAACAAAACAGTAATCTAATTTTCTACTTAAATAATCCACTCCTGGGACACTTGCATGGCTTACTCAGTTAAGCATCTATCTTCAACACAGTTTATATCCCAGGGCCCTGTGTTCAAGCCCCACATAAGGCTCCCTGCTCAGTGGGGAGCCTGCTTCTCCCTCTGGTTCACCACCTGCTTGTGCTCTCTAGCTCTGTCAAATAAATAAATAAAATATTTAAAAATAAAAGTTAAAAAAATCCACTCCTTAAATTTACCAAATGTAACTTAAAATATCTAGGTTGTTAAATTTATCCCCTAAAGTAATAATTTAATAAAAATAAACTGAACTAAAAACAAACAAAACCTGAGGAATAATTTTGACTACTTCTTCCTCTTGTAATAATCTAATGAATGTTCTCCACAGTTTGCAAATAAGAGTATCTTATTTATAAGAAAGTAAATAAATAATATAAAACCTTTTATGTAACAATATAAATGATATATTTTTCTATCTTGTAGAACTTAGAGATAATTCATTGATTATTGTTTTAATTAAGCTACTTATGAAATTATGCACTGATTTATATATTTGCTTATTTATTTAGTTGTTCCAGAACTTACTGATTGAAATCCTAAAGTTTCCCAGTTTATGATCAGGAACAAGGAACTCAACAATGAATAAGAGATTATGGCATGGCATTTTAATAATGGAGATATACATGCAATGTAGCATATTTTCAACGTTCCTAGGATAAACTCTTCTAATTTACATATTTTATTTTTTAGACTTTATTTATTTGACACAGAAAGACACAGCGAGAGAGAGAACAAAAGTTCTGGGAGTGACAGAGGCAGAAACAGGCTTCCCACCAAGTAGGGAGCCTGACGCAGGGCTTGATCCCAGGACCCTGGGATCATGACCTGTGCTGAAGGCAGACCCTTAATGACCGAACCACCCAGGCGCCCCTAATTTATATATTTTATATTAGATATGTATTCTTTTATTTTCCTCTCACATAATAACTTTGCTTTCCAAGACAATCATAGGCATGTTCACTCCCCATGTTGCTTATTGATTTGGAAAGACTCAATAAATAATTGTTTGCTTTTTGCATTTCCAACTGATGGGTATTGCAAAGAATACTACTATTTTTTTTTTTAACACTTCAACACATCTGAACTCCTATAGTCTTTGAAATGATAGGAATGGTACTAACATTTAGCTCATTGGCTTCCTGAATTTTTCTTAATTTTTTAAAAGATTTTACTTATTTTACTTGAAAAAGAGAGGATGAGAGAAAGAGCATGAGAGGGGGGATGGTGAGAGGGAGAGGCAGACTCTCCACTGAGAAGGAAGCCCAATGCAGGACTGGATCCAGGACTCTAGGATCATGACCTCAGCTGAATGAAAGCAGTTGCCTAACAAACTGTGCCACCGAGGCCCCCCTGATTTCTTCTTCATTGAGGCCACAAGGTAAACTTTTTCTTTACATTGAATAAAGTAGTCAATTTTATATTTTATTTTTTAAATTTCTTTTCAGTGTTCTAGAATTAATTGTTTATGCACCACACTCAGTGCTCTATGTGATACATGCCCTCTATAACACCCACCACCAGGCTCACCCAACCTCCCACCCCCTGCCCCTCCAAAACCCTCAGTTTGTTTCTCAGATTCCAGAGTGCCTTATGGTTTCTCTCCCTCTGCAATTTCCCCCAACTCACTTCTCGCCATCTCCCCATGTCCTCTGTGTTATTCCTTATGCTCCACGAATAAGCAAAACCATATAATAATTGAGTATCTCTTCTTGCCTTATTTCACTCAGCATAATCTCTTCCAGTCCCATCCATGTTGATACAAAAGCTGGGTATTCATCCTTTCTGATGGAGGCATAATACTCCATTGTATATATGGACCACATCTTCTTTATCCATTCATCCATTTAAGGGCATCTTGGTTCTTAAATAGAGCTTCCCTGCACTACTGGGTATTTACCCCAAAGATACAGATGTAGAGAAAAGAAGGGTACAGACGGCCCTTATTTTCACTATATCTGTATCTTTGGGGTAAATACCCAGTAGTGCAGGGTCATAGGGAAGTTCTATTTTTAATTTCTTAAGGAATCTCCACAATGCTTTCAAAGTAGCTGCACTAACGTGCATTCCCACCAACAGTGGAAGAGGGTTCCCCTTTCTCCACATCCCCTCCAACACATGTTGTTTCCTGTCTTGCTAATTTTGGCCATTCTAACTGGTGTAAGGTGTTAACTCAATGTGGTTTTGATTTGAATCTCCCTGATGCCTCATGATTATGAACACTTTTCACGTATTAGCCATTTGTATATTTTCTTTGGAGAAGTGTCTGTTCATGTGTTCTGCCCATTTCTTCACATGATTATCGGTTTTGTGTATATTGAGTTTGAGAAGTTCTTTATGGATCTTGGATATCAGCCCTTTTTTTGTACTGTCATTTGTGAATATCTTCTCCCATTCCATGGGTTGCCTCTTTGTTTTGTTGACTGTTTCCTTTGCTGTACAGAAGCTTTTGATCTTGATGAATTCCCCAAAGTTCATTTTCACTTTTGTTTCCTTTGTCTTTGGAGTCATATCTTGAAAGAAGTTGCTGTGGCCTAAGTCAAAGATGTTACTGCCTATGTTCTCCTCTAGGATTCTGATAGATTCCTGCCTCACGTTGAGGTCTTTTATATGTTTCAAGATTATTGTTATGTATGGTATAAGAGAATGGTTGAGTTTCATTCTTCTGCACATAGCTGCCCAATTGACCCTTCACCATTTATTGAAGAGAATGTATTTTTTTCCACTGGATATTTTTTCCTGCTTTGTTGAAGATTATTTGACCATAAAGTTGTGGGTCCATAGCTGGGCTCTCTACTCTGTTCCACTGGTCGAGGTGTCTGTTTTTGTGCCAGTACCATGCTGTATTGGTGATATCAGCTTTGTAGTAAAGCTTGAAATCAGACAACGTGATGCCCCAAGTTTTGTTTTTCTTTTTCAACATTTCCTTAGCAATTCAGAGTATCTTCTGGTTCCATTCAAATTTTAGGATTATTTGTTCCAGCTCTTCAAAAAATGCTGGTGGAATTTTGATCTGAATGGCATTGAAAGTATACATTGCTCTAGGCAATAAAGACATTTAAACAATGTTTATTCTCTTGACACTTTGGTCCAAAACCTATGGGTTACAGCAAAGTCCATCTTAAGGGGGAAATATATAACCATCCAAGCCTCCCTCAAAAAAAATTGAAAAATCCAGAATACATCAGCTGAATCTACGCATTAAAGAACTGGAGAATAAACAACAAATTAAGCTAACCTCATGCACAAGAAGGGAAATAATCAAGATTAGAGCAGAGATGAATGGGATAGAAACTAGAGATACAGTAGAATGCAACAATGAAACTAGAAGCTGGTTTTTTGAAAGAATCAATAAGATCAATAAAAAATTAGCCAAACTAATCCAAAAGAAAAGAGAGGACCCAAATTAATAAAATTATGAATAAAAAGGGAGAGATCACGAATAACACCAAGGAAATAGAAACAATCATCAGAAATTATTGTCAACAGTTATATGCCAGAAGCCTAGATGAAATGCATAAATTCCTGGAAACCTAGTAACTTCCAAAACTTAATCAGGAATAAATTGACAGCAAATATCATTACTAGATGAGTAGACCAATATCTAGTAATGATATTGAAGCAGTGATCGATAACTCCAAAAAACAAGAGCCTGGGACCTGACGGATTCCCTGGGGAATTCTACCAAACTTTCAAAGAAGAAATAATACTTATTATCCTGAGACTGTTAAAAAATTGAAGCAGAAGGAAAACTTCTGGATTCTTTTCAAGAAGCCAGTGTTATCCTGATCCCCAAATCAGGCAGAGACCCCACCAAAAAGGAGAATTTCAGACCAATATCACTGATGAATATGGATGCTAAGATTCTCAACAAGATCATAGGTAATAGGATCCAACAGTACAAAAAAATATAACCCACGAGGACCAGATGGGATTTATCACAGGGTTTCAAGGGTGGTTCAACATTCACAAATCAATCAATGTGAGAAAACAAATCAATAAGAGAAGAGAGAAAAACCACATGGTCCTATCAATTTATGCAGAAAAAGCATTTGACAAGATACAGCAGTTGTTCCTGATTGAAATGCTTCAGAGTACAGGGAAGATGCAACATTCCTCAATTCTGTTGTTTTAGGGTGGAATGTTCTGTATATATCTATGAGGTCCATCTGGTCCAATGTGTCATTCAATGCTCTTGTTTCTTTATTGATTTTCTGCTTCGATGATCTATTTCTGAGAGAGGCGTGTGAAGATCTCCTACTATTAATGTATTCATATCAATATGGCTCTTTATCTTGATTAACAGTTTTCAAGAGTTGGCTGCTCCCATATTGTGGGCAGAGATATTTATAATTGTTAGATCATCTTGGTGGATAGTCCCTTTAAGAATGATGTAGTGTCGGGCGCCTGGGTGGCTCAGTGGGTTGGGCCGCTGCCTTCGGCTCGGGTCATGATCTCAGGGTCCTGGGATCGAGTCCCGTATCGGGCTCTCTGCTCGGCAAGAAGCCTGCTTCCCTCTCTCTCTCTGCCTGCCTCTCTGTCTACTTGTGATCTCTCTCTGTCAAATAAATAAATAAAATCTTAAAAAAAAAAAAAAGAATGATGTAGTGTCCTTCTGTATCTCTGACCACAGTCTTTAGTTTAAAATCTAATTTATTTGATATGAGAATCACTACCCCAGCCTTTTTTTGAGGCCCATTGGCATGAAAGATGCTTCTCCATCCCTTCACTTTCAGTCTGTCTGTATCTTTAGGTTCAAAATGGGTCTCTTGTAGACAACATATGGATGGGTCCTGTCGTTTTATCCAATCTGCAACCCTGTGCCATTTTATGGGTGCATTTAGGCCATTCACATTGAGAGTGATTATTGATAGATACGTTTTTATTGACATCGTGTTACCTTTGAAGCCTTTCTTTCTGTAGATTGTCTCTATATTTCTGTTCAATGCTATTCTTAGGATTTTTCCTCTTTTATAGAACCCCCCCTTAATATTTCTTGCAGTGTTGGCTTGGTGGCTGCATTGTCTTTTAAGCCTTGCCGGTCTTGGAAACTCTTTGAGAGAATTTAGATTAGATTGGAACTCATTGAGAGCATTGTGAACCTCAGCCCTGGTAGCTTTTAGCTCTGCCCTAACATTGTGAACATCCTGTCTGGTCGCTTTCAGCTTGGCCCTAATCAATTCCGTTTGGTCATCCATGGCTTTCTCCAACCTAGCTATTGATTGGATAATTGTTAGCCTGAATTCTCTTTCCGACATATTGTCTATGTTGATAGCTGTTAGCTCTGTTGCAGAAGGTCCATCCTCTGTATTTTTCTTCTGTTGGGCATTCAATCTCCTAGTCATTTTGGGAAGAGATGACTGAACAGATGTATCTGGTTGTATCGACCGTGGTTCAGCCTGGGTGCACCCTGGAACACTTCTGAGCAATCAGGATTCCCCACCCAAATGAGAGGAAAAAGAAAAGAAAAAGAAAAAAGAGAGAGAGAGACAAGAAAGAAAGGGAAGATGAAAGAGAAGCTTCAGCCCAAATGGGCCCCAAGGGAAGATTTATGAGGTATACAAACAAAAACAGACAAACAAAAAGATTGATAAAAGTACATAATAAGAGAAAAAATATATATATATGCAAATAAAGGAAGAACCTTGTCGAAAAGAACACCCCCAAGTGTAAGATTTATATACTATCAGGGCAAACACAAAAACACTGAAACACTGGTGGAAGAAAAAGATGGGAGAGTGGTTATAAATTCTCAGTGTGGGTGAGGAAGGTTGTTTTGATTCTTCCTGGATGTATCTTGATATCTTTGTTAAAGGACTCAACCTTCCTAGGCTAAAGGGGGATTAAAAATTGGTTTACCTATAGGGGTAGTATTGATTGGGGAAAGGGGATTACTTTGAAGTTTAACTCTATATGAATATTAGAAAATAAAAATAAAAAAGGAATAAACTAGACTAAACTAAACTAAACTAAAATTTAAAAAAATTCAAAAAATAGAAATGCAAAAGAAAAACACAGGTGTATGTATCAAAAAGCTCAGGTTAGAAGGTAATTATGGAATTTGATGTACTGGACAGCTCACTGTGATGTTAAATAGGTTAAAAAATTATCTATATAAAAAAAATGAGCCAGAATAGTGGGAACAAATTAAAAATAGAAGTTGTCCTATGAAGTAGTGGTGGTGGTTCTCTTGTAGTCTTTTTTTTTTTTTTTCTTTCCTGGTGGTTTTCTGGGGGAGGGGCCTGCCACGTGGGTTTTCAGTCAATGATGTTCCCTGAGTTAAGTCCTCCAGTCCCCCTCAAGGGGGTGGGCTCTGAGGAAACAGGTTTTTTCAGGCTTTTGTTCTCTGGAGGTTTTTATGTTTGTTCACCTTTTTTTTTTCCTCTCGCCTTGACTGCTTTTGATGGTTTTTGTAGGTTTAGAGGAAAGCAAACTGCACCCTGACCTCCCTCTCAGAAGCCTCAGTCTGTTCTTCTGTGGGTGTTGGAGAGCCCATATAAATCCCCCCTTGGCCACTGGCAGAGCAGGTTCCGAGTCGCAGTCCCTGGGGACACAGAATCTTCTGCTTGTACCCAAAACCAAAGCAGAGGCAGCTGTTTGAGTAGCTCCAGACCACCAGAGAGGTTCCAAGCAGCAATCACACACTGAGATTTTCCCGCTGATCTGGGCTGGGAGTGCCTGGTCTTTCTGGGTCTAAGAGCTCCAGGCTTGCACACACCTCTTTCAGGGGAGGCTGTGGGTCGTGCGTGCATCTCAGGCTCTGAGAATGGGGTGCATGTCTGAAAGCACCAGGCTGTGCCTTCATGCACCTCTCTCATGGGAGAGTTTGGGGAGCGCATCTTAGGCTCTGAAACAATGGCACATGTCAAAGAGCACCAGCTGGGCCTTTGTACTCTCTCAGGGGAGGATGAGGGGCGCTCGCATCTCAGGCTCTGTAGCCGGGCTTGTGTGTTCTGCCATCCAGTGAGGCTCCCATCCCCTCACAGGGGCCAGAACCCATGCAATCTTGGGCGCGCTGGCGGCTCAGGGACCAAGACCTGGTTTCTCCACCACACTGTCTCTGGCTCAGTGCCAGGGGAGGCTGTCCTGGGACCTGGGACTTAAGCCCCTGTCCCTAGCTGCCCCGATTCCCACAATTTCCCCCCCACGATCTTTTGCTCTGTTGTTGTGCTTTCAACCAGTCTCCAAGTTAATGCTGGTCCCCAGACGCAGGGCACTCTTGCTCATATTAGGGGTATTACTTTCCAACCGGTCACCTCTGGTGGCTCCCTCCCCCTTTTGTTTATCTGCTGATATCAATCTGATGTTCACACTCCGCTTTACCTGCCCACTGGCATCTTCTGCCCCTGTAGAGAACCAGATGTGTATAATTCTGATCTCAGGCTGATTTCATGGGTGATCAGAGTTCTTTGGTAGGTAATCAGCTCACTTTAGGGTACAGGTTGAAAAGGTGCCTCCTCCTACTTCCCCGCCATCTTGTCCCCCCACATCACTAGTTTTTGATGTGGTGTTCAATTATTCATTAGTTGCATATAACCCCCAGATCTCATCACATCACATGCCCTCCTTAACACCTATCCCCCTGGTTATCCTATTACCCCACCCCCCCGCCTTCTGCAATCTATATTTGTTTCCCAGAGTCGGAATATGTTATGGTTTGTATCCCTGTCTATTTTCTTTTCATTCAGTTTTCCCTCCCTTCCCCTATGGTCCTCTGCACTTTTCCTTATATTGCACATATGAGTGAAACCATATGATAATTGTCTTTCTCTGCTTGACTTTTTTCACTTAGCATAATCCCTTCCGGTTTCATCCACGTCCATGTAAATTGTATATATTTATCCAGGCTGATGGCCAAGTAATATTCCATTATATATATGAACCGTTTCTTCTTTATCCTTCTTTTGAAGGACAACTTGGCTCTTTCCACAGTTTGGCTATTGTGGACATTGCTGCTATAATACTGGGGCACATGCCCCTTTTTTTCACTACATATGTATCTTTGGGGGAAAATGCCCTGTAGTGCAATTGCTGTGTCATAGGGTAGCTCTATTCTTAACATCCTGAAGAACCTCCATACTATTACCCAGAATGGATGTACCAGCTTGCATTTTTACCAACAGTGTCAGAGGGTTCCCTTTCTCCACATCCTCACCAACATTTGTTGCTCCTTGCCTTGTTGATTTTTGCCATTCTAACTGGTATAAAGTGGTATGTCATTGTGGTTTTGATTTCTATTTTCCTGATGGCTAGTGGAGAATTTTTTCATGTTTTTGTAGGCTATTTGTATTCCTTTTTTGGAGAAAGGTATATTCATGTCTTATGCCCATTTCATAACTTGATTATTTCTTTATTAAGTGTTGAGTTTCATAAGTCCTTTATACATCTTTGATACCAATCCATTACTGTTAGCTCATTTGCAAATACCTTTCCTATTAAGTGGGTTGCATCTTACTTTTGTTGACTCTTTCCTTTGCCTTGAAGAAGATTTTTCTCTTGATGATGTCCCAAATGTTCATTTTTTGCTTTCATTTTCCTTGACTTTAGAGATGTCTCATGGAAGAATTTGCTGTAGCTGATGTCAAAGAGGTTTCTACCTATGTTCTCCTCTAGAATTTTGATGGATTACTATCTCACAGTGAGGTCTTTCATCCATTTTGAATCTATCTTATGTATGGTGTAAGAGAATGGTCTAGTTTCATTCTTCTGTATGTGGCTGTCCAATTTTCCCAGCACCACTTATTGAAGAGACTGTCTTTTTTTCCCATTGGATAGATTTCCTGATTTGTCAAATATTTTTTTGACCATAGAGGTGAGGGTCCATATCTGGTCTCCTTATTCTGTTCTCTTCATGTATGATGTATGTATGTTCCACTGATGTGTCTGTTTTTGTGCCAACACCATGCTATCTTGATGATAACACGTTTTTAATATAGCTTGTTATTCTTAGGCAATGTGATGCCCTCAGCTTTGATTTTCTTTTTCAACATTCCTCTGGCTATTTGGGATCTTTTCTGGCTCCACACAAATTTTATGATTGTTTGTACCAACTGTATAAAAAATGTCAGTGGTATTTTCATAGGAATTGCACTAAATGTGTAGATTGCTGTGGGCTGCATAAATATTTTAACAATGTCTATTCTTCCAATCCATAAGGGTGAATGTTTTTTCCATGTCTTTGCATTTTCCTTAATTTCTTTCATAAATGTTCCATAGTTTCTAGAATACAGATCCTTTATCTCTTTGGTTACATGTCCTCCTAAGAATCTTACTGGTTTTGGTGCAATTGTAAATAGGACTGATCCCTTAATTTCTCTTTTTTCACGTTGTCAGTGTATAAAAATGCAACTGATTACTGTGCTTTGATTTTGTATCCTGCCATGATGCTAATTGCTGTATGGATTCTAGCAATTTTGGGATAAAGTCTTTTGGGTTTTCCACATAAAGTTTTGTGTCATCTGTGAAGAGAGAGAGTTTGGCTTCTTTGCCAATTTGAATGCCTTTCATTTATTTTTGTTATCTGATTGCTGAAGCTAGGACTTCTGGTATTATGTTGAACAAGAGTGGTGAGTCATGTTCCTGACTTTAAAGGAAAAGCTCTCAGTTTTTCTTCATTGAGAATGATATTCACTGTGAGCTTTTCATATGTTGCTTTTATATTGAGGTATGTTCCCTCTATCCCTATACTTTGAGGAGTTTTAATTAAGAAAGGATGCTGCTTTGTCAAATGCTTTTTGTGCATCAGTTGAGAGGATGATATGGTTCTTGTCTTTTATTTTATTAATGAGTCCTATCACATTTATCTGTGGATGTTGAACCACCCTCTCATTCCATGAGTAAATTCTCTCTGGCTATGGTGAATAATCCTTTTAAGGTACTGTTGAATCCTTTTGGCTAAGATCTTGGTGAGTATTTTGACATCCATGTTCATCAGGTATATTGGTCTGTAATTCTCTTTTGCCTGGTCTTTGTCTGGTTGGGATCAAGGTAATGCTGATCTCATAGGATGAGTTTGGAAGTTTTCCCTCCATTTCTATTTTTGAAATGACTTTGGTAGAAAAGGCATTATTTCTTCTTTGAATATATATCAGAATTCCTCTGGATAACCATCTGGCCCTGGATGCCCACTCTTGCCACTACTGTGTTGGTTCCATTCTATTTTCTTTTGGATAAGTCTAGCCAGGGGTTTACTGACCTTATTAATTCTTTCAAAATCCAGCTACTACTTTTGTTGATCTGTTTTACTGTCTAATTTCTATTAAATTGATTTCTACTCTAATCCTTACTATCTCTCTTCTCTTTTCTTCTCTCTTCTCTTCTCTTCTCTTCTTCTCTCTTCTCTTTTCTTCTCTTCTCTTCTTTTATTATTTCTTCTGGTTGGTTAGGCTTTCTTTGCTGTTTTCTCCAGGTTCTTTAGGTGTAAGGTTAGCTTGTGCATTTGAGATTTTGTACTTTTTTTTTTTTTGAGAGAAGCTTGTACTGCTATGCACTTACCTCTTAAACTACTTTTATTGTATCCCAGAGGTTTTGAACCAATATGTTTTCATTCTCATTAGTTTCATACAATTAGTTTCATTCTCATTAGTTTCAATTCTATAATTTCCTGGTTGATCCATTAATTATTTAGCAGGATGGTCTTTAAACTCTAAGTGCTTGAGTTCATTCAAAATTTCTTCTTGGGATCGAGTTCTAAAGCATTGTGGTCTGAAAATATGCATGGAACAATTTCAATTTTCTGATATCAGTTGAGATATGATTTGTGACCCAGTATGTTATCTAATCTAGAGAAAGTTCAGGGTGCACTAGACAAGATTGAGTATTCTTTCACTTTAAGATGGAATGTTCTATATAGACCTATGAAGTCCATTTGGTTCAATATGTCCTTCAAAGCTCTTGTTTCTTTGTTGATCTTCTCCTTAGATGATCTGTCCTTCTGTCTCTCCCCCTGGTTTTGTGCTTTCTCTGTCTCTTTCTCTCAAATGAATACATAGAATATTTAAAATATGAAAGTTTAAAAAAAGGCTTAAAAACAAAGAGTTGATAAAATAAAAAACTACCTGAAAAGGGAAAAAAGAACAAAAAAAAAAAAAAGAAATGAAAAAAAATTTAACCTGAAAATAAATGAATCATGAGGAAAACAAAACAAAACAAAACAAAACAAAACAAAACTTTGATTCTATATACTATTTTCTTCTCACACTGGAGTTTTCTAGTCCTGTGTGATCTGTAAACTTGCTGTTCACCTGTTCTTCCAGTTTGTGTCCTGGGTGAAGGGCCTGTTGTGCTGCTTCTAAGGTTTCTTTGCCGGAGGCTGGGCTCAGTGTAAGCTGCTTCTTGTTACTCTTTGTGACTTTTGTTTCCTGAAGACTTTCTGCCCCTCTTTAGAGAATGAAAATAAAATAAAGCTATTCAATGACCCAGAACTAATGGGTATTTACCCAAAAGGTGCAGATGCAGTGAAAAGAAGGGCCATATGTACTCCAATGTTCATTCTTTTTTTTTTTTAAGATTTTATTTATTTATTTGACAGATAGAGATCACAGGTAGGCAGAGAGGCAGGCAGAGAGAGAGAGAGAGGGGGGAGGAAGCAGGCTCCCTGCCGCGCAGAGAGCCCGATGCGGGGCTCGATCCCAGGACCCTGGGATCATGACCTGAGCCGAAGGCAGAGGCTTTAACCCACTGAGCCACCCAGGCGCCCCTGTACTCCAATGTTCATAGCAGCAATGGCCACACTCACCAAACTGTGGAAAGAGCCACGATGACCTTCAACAGAGGAATGGGTAAAGAAGATTTGGTCCATATATACAATGGAATATTATGCCTCCATCAGAAAGGATGAATACCCAACTTTTGTATCAACATGGATGGGCCTAGAAGAGATTATGCTGAGTGAAATAAGTCAAGCATAGAAAGTCAATTGTCATATGGTTTTACTTACTTGTGGAGCATAAGGGATCACATGGAGGACATTAGGAGAAGGAAAGGAAATGTGAATTGGGGGAAATCGGAGGGGGACACAAACCATAAGTGACTATGGACTCTGTGAAACAAACTGAGGGTTTTGGAAGGGAGGAGGTGGGGATTGGGTGAGCCTGGTGGTTGATATTATGCAAAGCACGTGTTGCATGGAACACTGCAGGTGGCACATAAACAATGAATCTTGAAAACAAAAAATAAAATAAAATTAAAAAAAACTACAATAAAAGAAAATGGCAGATCAAGATCTCTCATGAATATACAGACAAAAGACTTTACCAAGATATTTGTAAATAAAATTATGTAATAAAAAAAATGGCCAGGCTCTGATCTCCAGCTCTGGAGCCAAATAATCGTGGTTCCCTCTCTTCAGTAAACCTTCAGAGATGACTGTCTTCACTTTTATGTGGGTCAAACTCTGCAGACTCATTTAGTGTGGGTCCACACTGATCCTCTCAGGAGAAGGGTGAGGGTCCCACGTTTCTTCACTTTGCAGGGATCTAATACAGAAAGTGGTCATGCAATCTAGTCACAGCTTGCAGTTTATGGTGAACCAAGCTGAAAGCTCTCTCTTAGGCTCACTGACCTTCATCAGTTTCCCTGCTCCAGTGCTTGGGAACTCTGTAGGCTCAGGCAACCCAATTCTCTCTGTAACCCCAGGGATCCTAGACTGCATTTTCTTACCTAGGATTCTGGCCTGTTTCATCACTTCAGTACTTTTCAGGTGGGGACATCTCTCACTAGAGCAGATTTCTAAAGGTTCTTATACTGCACTCTGGGGTATATCACTATCTGGTACCGGGCTTACTGAGGCTTCCTCCCCCTGCTGATTATCTTCTGATATATCCCTTTAGATTCACATCTCCATTCCTTCTACCTTGGAAAAGTGTTTGCTTTTCCACTTGTAGAGTTCTAGCAAATATTTTCTTACTTCTCAGTTGAATTCTTGGGTGTTCAGATTGATTTGATAGTTATCCATCTAAATTCAAAGTATCAGATGAAATGATGTCCCCTACTCTTCCACCATCTTGCCTCTCTCCTGATAGCATAGACATTTTAACAACATCATTCTTATAACCCATGAGCATGGACCATTTTCCCATTTCTTTGTGTATGCCTCAAATTCTTTTACAAGTGTTCTACAGATCCTTTGTCTCTTTGGTTAGGTTTATTCCTAGGTACCTTATGATTTTGATGCAATTGTAAATGAGACCAACTCTTTAATTTCTCTTTCTTATGTCTCACTGTTAGTGTATAGATATGCAACTGGGTGCCTCTGTGGCTCAGTCAGTTGAGTGTCTGCCTTCAACTCGGGTCATGATCCCAGAATCCTGGAATCAAGTCCCATGTTGATATTCCTGCTCATCAGGAGTCTCCTTCTCCCTCTCTCCCTGCCCCCCCCCCGTTTGTGCTCTCTTTATATCTTGCTTTTTCATAAAGAAAATCTTAAAAAATAAAGAAATGCAACTGATTTTTATACATTGATTTTATATCCTGCCAGTTTACTTAAGTGCTATATGAGTTCTAACAATATTGGGGTGGAGTCTTTGGGTTTTCCACTATAATAAAGTGTCATCTGTGATGAATGGGAGTTTCACTTCTTTGCTGATTCAGATGCTTTTATCTATCTATCTATCTATCCATTTATCTATCATCTATCTATTAATTAGTTAATTAATTAATTATTTTTGATTACTGAGGCTAGAATTTCTAGTACTATGTTGAACAATAGTGGTGAAAGTGGACAACTGTGTCATGTTCTGATCTTAGGGGAAAATCTCTCAGTTTTTCCCCATTGAGGATGACATTTGCTTTGGGCTTTTCATAGACAGCTTTTATGATATTGAGGTATGTTCTCTCCACCCCTACACTGCAGAGAGTTTTAATCAAAAAAGGATGTTGTACTTTGTCAAATGCTTTTTCTGCATCAATTGAGAGGATCACATGATTCTTGTCTTTTCTTTTATTAATGTGCTATATCACATAATTTTTCAAGTTTCACTATTATATGTCTTTGTGTTGACCTATATTTATTGACTTTGAGAGCAGTTATCTGTGCTTTCTGGACATGAATGTTTGCTTCCTCCCCCAGATTAGGAAAGTTCTCAGCGTAATTTTCTACAATATATCTCTGCCACTCTCTCTCTGTCCTTTTCTTCTGGGATTCCGATTATTCTAGTAGTGTTTCACTTTATGGTACCACTTATCTCTCAAATTCTCACCTCATAATCCAGTAGTTGTTTAAGTCTCTTTTTCTCAGCTTCTTTATTCTATATCACTTGGTCTTCTATATCATTAATTCTCTTTACTACTTCATTTATATTAGCATTTAGAGCTTCCATTTTTTATTTCATCTCCTTAATGCCTTTTTCAATTTTGGCTTTATTAGATTTTAATTATTTTATTTCTCCAGAAAGGGATTCTCTAGGGTCTTCTATACTTTTTTCAAGCCCAGATAGTATATTTGTAATCATTATTCTGAATTCTAGTTGTGTAATATTACTTATAGCCATACTGATAGATCCCTGTCTGTCATCACTGACTTTTGTTTTCTCATTTGAGGTGTGTTTTTCCATCTTGTCATTCTGACCAGAGAAGAATAAATGAATGAGGGAACATAAGAGTCAAATGGGAACAATGCCCCCGGAGAAATACACAGTAAACAAACTGGAAGACACCCTAAATCAAAATAAAATGAAATAAAATATGATAATAGAATAGAATCAGACAGGTGAACAGAACAGAGAATACACTGGATTGTGTATTTTTGTCTGTTGTTAGAATTAACTGTATCCCAAAATTAAAAATGAAGAAAAACATATATAAAAATAAAATTAAATACAATGAAAGGAAGAAGAAGGAGGAGAGCACCAAGTGTTTACAGTCCAGGTCATGGTCGTGCTCCACATCCAAGGAGTAGGAACATGTCAAGGCCAAGTCTGGCCAGAGGGAGGGTCAAGACAAGAGTGCAGAGGCCAGCACCAATCAGGAAACCCAATCTAGGTTGAGGTCCAATTCCAAGTCTAAACCAAACTTTCCATTAGAATCACACTGCAGATCAAAATCTTCTTCAAAACCCTTCTTGGTCCAAGTCCAGATCCATCTGTGTCCAGATCACCCTCTCAGTCTAAATCCAGTTCCCATTTAAAGTCCTAACTAGCTAAAACCACAGGTTGAACTCCCCAAGAAGTATTTTGTACATGTCTGGTAGCTGCAGCATAAGTTACCCAAGTAGAACTTATGACTCTGCTATATAATTTGAACTCCCCTAATAGTATGTCTACAATTGTTAAATCTAAGTGCTTCCTCTTTGTAAATGCTTGTGGCACCAGACCTTCCTGATCAACTGAAAACAATCTTTTCTTTGAAATCCTTTACTCATGACTCACAGTTATTCTACTTATTCATCCAAACTGCCATGACTCTCAGCCTGGCCATTCCCAGAGGGTGCTTTTTACCTGTATGGCTTTCAGGCGGAAAGCTGATATAGGTATATTCAGTGATTTTAGCTATTTTGCCCTTGAATTGATGCCCTTTGATGTTTTCCCTTACTGAAAGTGCATAGTCTTAAGTTTCCTATCACTTTGGTTTCATACTTTTGAACTTAACAAAGTTGAGAATAACACAGAAGAGGAAAAAGTAATACCTGCTGTAACCCATAAGAAATAAAATTGTAGTTTCCTATTCTTGTATTGTGATTATATTGTTTTATATTAAAAAATAAAAGATTTTTTAAATTTTTTTTCCATTTTGAAAAGTATAGTGAACCCTGTTTCCATTAAATTTGAATAAATAAATTTGCTTGACAATAAATAAATAAATAATACAATGAAAAGATAGAAGATAACTGTAAAAATTAAAATTAAAAAAGATTTTTAAAAAGAGTTGATAAAATAAGAAATGGGATGGAAAAGAAAGAGAAAAAATAAACTAAAATTGAAAGATTAAAGAATTATAGAGAGAGAGAGAGAGAGAGAAACATGAATTCTATATACTATTTTCCCTAAGCAGTGGAGATTTGCAGTTTTTTGTGATAGTTAAACTTGGTCTTAGCAAAATGTTCTTGCTCATCTTCTTGGAAAGGGACCTGCTGCTCTGATTCTCAGGTGTCTTTGCCCTGGGTGGAACAGTAAAATCCTTGCTAGAGGGCCAGATTAAGAAAGTGGTTCTGGATTGCTCCACATGGTTTTTGTTCCCTGAACTCCCTGAAAGTTTGCCATGCTGCTATAAAGGATGAAAATAGAGGAATTGATTCCATTTACAATAGCAACAAAAATCATAAGATACATAAGAATAAGCCTAACTAAAGAGGCAAAGTATCTATACTCAAGAAACTACAGAACACATGAAAAAAATTGAGGAAGATACAGAGAGATGGAAAAACATACAATGCTCATGGATAGGAATAATAAACATTGTTAAAATGTCGACCCTCCCCAGGGCAATCTACACTTTCGATACTGTCCCTATTAAAGTACCATTGGCATTATTGAAGGAGCTGGAACAAACAAACCTAAAATTTGTACGGAACCAGAAAAGACTCTGAATCGCCAAGGGAATGTTGAAAAAGAAAACTAAAGCTGAGGGCATCACAATGCCTGACTTCAAGCTATATTACAAAGCTGTGATCAACAAGACACCATGGTACTAGCACAAAAAGACACAGAGATCAATGGAACAGAATAGAGACTCCATAAATGGACCCTCAATTCTATATTCAACTAATCTTTGAATAATCAGGAAAAAATATTCAATGGAAAAAAAATCTCTTCAATAAGTGGTGCTGGGGAAATTGGATAGCCACACGCAGAAGAATAAAACTAGATCATTATCTTACACCATACACAAAGATAAACTCAAAATTGATGAAATACCTCAATGTGAGAAAGCAATCCATCTAAATCCTAGAGGAGAACATAAGCCATAGCAACTTCTTTCAAGACACGTCTTGAAAGGCAAGGGAAACAGAAGCAAAAATAAACTTTTGGAACTTCATCAAGAAAAAAAGCTTCTACAAGGCAAAGGAAACAGTCAACAAAACTAACAAGCAACCCATGGAATGGAATAAGATTTTTGCAAATGAACATTTCAGATAATGGTCTCGAATCCAAGATCTATAAAGAATTTCTCAAATTCAACACCAAAACAAACAAACAAACAAACAAAAAAAAACAAATAAGGGACACCTGGGTGGCTCAGTGGGTTAAAGCCTCTGCCTTCAGCTCAGGTCATGATCCCGGGGTCCTGGGATTGGGCCCCTCATCGGGCTCTCTGCTCAGCCTCTCTGCCTACCTGTCATCTCTGTCTGTCAAATGGGTAAATAAAATCTTTAAAAAAGAAAAAAAAAAGCAAATAATCCAGTCAAAAAATGGGCAGAAGACATGAACAGATACTTCTCCAAAGAAGACATACAAATGGTTAACAGACACATGAAAAAATTTTCATCATCACTAGCCATCACAGAAATTCAAAGCAAAACCTTACACCAGTTAGAATGGCAAAAATTAACAAAAAGTGTTGGTGAGGATGTGGAGAAAGAGGAACCCTCTTACACTGTTGGTGGGAATGCAAATTGGTACAGTCATTTTGGGAAACAATATGGAGGTTCCTCAAAGAGTTAAAATATATAAATACCCTATGACCCACCATTTACACTACCCTAAATATACAGATGTAGTGAAAATAAAGGTCACATTCATCCCAGTTGTTCACAGAAGCAATGTCCATAATAGCCAAACTGTGGAAGAAGCTGAGATGCCCTTGGACATATAAATGAATAAAGAAGATGTGATCCATGTACACAATGGAATATTATTCAGCCATCAGAAAGGATGAATACTCACCATTTGCATCAGCATGCATGGATCTGGAGGGGATTATGCTAAGTGAAATCATTCAAGCAGAGAAAGTCAATTATCATATGGTTTCACTCATATGTGGAACATAAGGTATAGCATGGGGACCATAATGGAAGGGAGGGAAAACTGAAGGGAAGATATCATAGAGGGAGACAAACCATGAGATACTATGAACTTTAGGAACCAAACTAAGGGTTTCAGAATGAAGGGGGTAGGGAAATGGGGTAGCTGGGTGACAGGTATTAAGGAGGATACGTGTTGTACGTGAGTATTGGATGCTATATGCAACTAATGAATCAATGAATACTACATCAAAAACCAATGATGTACTACTATCTGTTGGCTAACTGAAAATACAACTATTAATAATAAATTTAGTTACAGTAACAATTGGGGAAAAAAACTAATGAAAGAATGGAATTTGGTCTTACAGAATGTAGTAATGCTTTTAGGATTCTGTCTTCCCTATAGCCAGAATTCATTTGTCTGAATATAATATGGCATGACTTATTTGTCTCTTCTTATTTTAATGCTTAAAAATTCATTTGTAGAATTTTCGCTTTCTCTCCTAAAAACTTTAATATTTGTTGGGTTGGGGCTCTTATTCTTCAAGGGGAGATTGCTTCTAATAGAGAACACAGCTATGGTAGCCCTATATTGGAAGATGAGACTGGCATCTAACCATTTCAGACTCTTTATACCAGTGAACAAACAAGCAGGCAAAAAGAAGGATTCATGTACGAAGGGACTATTTGGTTGTTTTTATACAATAGAGACAAGAAAGACTATGTGTGGAGCCCAGGGAGTTCTCTGGGTTATCTCTTAGTATTTTCATGTATAATAATAAAGTCCAATGGCAAAACACAACAACTAGAAAAGCCAGGTGACTCAAGTCTCAGAACTTTTGAGAATAAATGTTTGGGTCAATATGTTGGTAAAAATATTGAGCTCAGCTGACCTGGCCAAGGGAAAGGAAACTATGAAATGGGTAATTTAAGATAGAAGCCAAATATATTAACTATTAACTCATAACTAATTATAGAAATGAGGACTATAGTAGCTTTGCATATTTTCTAATATTTTTCTCTACTTATTTCATGAAGGTATTTATTTGTATATATTAATCATTTTGTCTTTTTCTTTCTTCACCTCATTTAAAAGTATGCAAGAGTTATTGGAGGTTACTTTTACAAGACAGACTCTAGGTAATAAAATGTTCACTGATACCATGACTAAATTTGATGAATAATTAATTTAGCAAAGACAGCAACAGAGTAGACCTTATTTCAACCAGTTCCCTGAATTAAACTGGGTATCTACCAGACCACTCAGAACACCCACAAAATCATCCTGAGACCTAAGAAGATATATCTGGACCTCTACAAACAGAATTTATCCCCAGTGGTTGGTTTTGAGGTATGAAGTGGGGAGCCATGATTCTGTGGATATCAGAAGATAAATGGTAGGGGAGGGAAATTCTAGGATCTGTCACTTCCAGAGCACCAAAGCCTCCTGTGCTGGAACTGGGCACAGACTCACGGACCAGTACCATGGAGAAAGGACTTTAGGGCAGCCCCCAAGACTGAAACCTGGAGCTGCAGGGGCACATATGTGAACTGGGGGTAGCTGGCAGTTTTAGAAGCACAAAGGGCAGAGACATGCCTGGATCTGAAAGTGAGGGCTGGGAGTGCACCTGTGGGACACACAACCAAGGTTGCTGAAGTTTTTAGCACAGACAGAAATGGAGACAGTGTAGCCTGGAGAGCTCACTGAAGAACAGACTATAATCTCTCTTTGAAATGAAAGATGAGACAGAGTTTTCACTTCTAGGATTCTTCGAAGAGACACAGAAGGCCTCCAGGGAAAGATGCCAGAGAATAAAAGTGTCCCAAAACCAGTTTTCATCGAATCCCCCCCACCAACAGGGCGCAGGGCAATTCTGTCCAAACAGGGTTGTCTGGGTAACAGCACAGCAGGCCACACCCACAGAAGACAGGCTGGAAGAACAAGAGGCCTAAGGTCCTTATAAAACAGGTGTGTCTTGCTTGTTTTGGGGGTCAATAATTTGGACTCTGTAGATTCCCTCAAACGCCCCTCAACAGAGTGACTAAGAGGAGAACATCCAATACAGGAACAATTCAGAGACTGTGACCTTTGTCACAGAACTAATGGATATGGATATAAGCAAGATGTCAGAAATAGACTTTAGGGTAACAGTTATGATGACAATAGCTAGGATGGAGAAAAACATTAATGGAAACATAGAGTCCCTAAGGGCAGAAATGAGAACTGATCTGGCAGAACTTAAAAATGTTATCAATGAGATCCAATGTAATCTAGATATTCTTTTTATAATTTAATTTTATTTTTTGTGTTCCAAGATTCACTATTTATGCACCATACCCAGTGCTCCATGCAATACATGTCCTCCTTAATACCCACCACCAGGCTTACCCATCCCCCTAACCGCCTCCCCTCCAAAACCCTCAGTTTGTTTCCCAGAGTCTCTCATGCTCTGTATCTCCCTCTTATTTACCCCAATTCACTTTTCCTTTCCTTCTAATGTCTTCCATGTTATTCCTTATGCTCCACAAGTAAGTGAAACCATATGATAATTGACTTTCTCTGCTTGACTTATTTCACTCAGCATAATCTCCTCCAGGACCATCCATGTTGACACAAAAGTTGGATATTCATCCTTTCTGATGGAGGCATAATATTCCATTTCATATATGGACCATATCTTCTTAATATAGATATTCTAACAGCTAGGGTAAACAAGGCAGAAGAACAAATTAGTGATCTAGAGGACAAACTGATAGAAACACTGGAACAGGAGGAGGCCTGGAACAAACAGTTTATATTCCATGAAAACAGAATTAGAGAAATAAATGACATCATGAAATGTTCCAATGTCAGAATTATTGGGATCCCTGAAAGGGAAGAGAGAGAGAAAGAGAGACTACTAAAAGACATATTTGAGCAATCCTTGCTGAGAACTTCCCTAATCTGGGGAATGAAAAAAAAAAAAAAAAAACATTCATATCCTAGAGGCAGAAAGGACTCCTCACAAGATCAAAGAGAACAAACAAATGCTCCAGCATGTAATAGTAAAACTCACAAATCGTAGAACCAAGGAAACCATCTTAAGAGCAGTTAGGGGGAAAGGATTCCTTATGTACAGAGGGAGGAACATCAGAATAACATCAGACATGTCCACAGAAACCTGGGCAAGCCAGAAAGGGTCAGCAAGACATATTCAAGGCACTAAATGAGAATAACATGCAGCCAAAAATACCTTATCTACCAAGTCTGCCATTCAGAATTGATGGAGTGATAAGGATCTTCCAGGACCAACAGAAACTGAAAGAATATGTGACGATTAAGCTGGCCCTGCAAGAAATATTAAGGGGAGTTCTATAAAAGGAGAAAGACCCCATGAGTGATGTAGAACAGAAATATACAGAGAAAATCTATAGAAACAAGGACTTCACAGGCAACATGATGAAAATGAAATCATATCTTTCAATAATCATTCTCAATGTGAATGGCTTATATGCTCCCATAAAACTGCACAGGGTTGCAGATTGGATAAAGACAGGACCCATCCATATGCTGTCTACAAGAGACTCATTTTGAAAATAAGGATATATCAAGACTGAAAGTGAAGGGATGAACCATCTTTCATGCCAATGGACCTCAAAGAAAGCTGGGGTAGCAATTCTCATATCAGACAAATTAGTTTCTGAAACAAATGGGCCAGCCCCTAGGGAGAACTTACCTTGAAAAAAGAAAAAAAGAGCAAAGGAATGGACCTAGATACATGGAGGGCCAAAGTTCCTCATTAGGAATGAAAATGGGATCATGTTGAGCATGAAGTGACTAGCACAGTCTCCTAGCCAGTTGGTCGTTTTGGGAATAAGAATCTACCTGTGAACTTGGGTGAAGGGAGATTTCCATTTGCTAGCCCAGAAAAGTGTTAGGTATTCTTCCTGCATTCTTCCTCTACAAAGGGAAGGAATGTTTCTGCTGGTGGCTATTATTCCTGCTTTTCCAACAATGGTTGAAGGTAGCAGTGATTCAGAGGTAGCAGGTTGGTTCTTGCACCAAATGACCAAGTATTTTAAACTGTTTCTGTGGGAAGTATTCCTTAGGAAAGATCTTTCTGCCCTGACCAGCTCCTTATGGCATGCTGCCAAGGTAGGAATGGTCTGTTCTTCCAAATAAAGACATCTCAATCTACCAGGGGATGGAGGCAAGCTGGCTACCCATCACTGCACTTCCCTAAGTGGAAAAGAGCAGAGTGACCAGAAACAGGAGTTCCATAGTTAGTTCCTTTGGGAATCTCAGTTCCTGACTGCTCTTTCCTAGCACAGGACCCGACTTGTAACTCGCCACCCCTCCCTGGGCACTGCCTGTGTGAGTGACTGCGCTCTGGTCCTGGATGGTTACCAAAGACCTCGTTAGGAAAATAGCAGGAAAATTGACATATCTGTAATGAAAGTCAAAGTTCTCCATTTCATGTGGGATTGAAATAATTCTGGGAAGGAGATGTCTAACTTGGTTTTCATTTACCCTACAAATGAAGGCAGCTCCCCACCCCAAATCCTCTGGCCATGCCTACTCACAAATATCCCCTACTTTGGAGCTTCCAATGTCTCATTCTGTCACAGTCCAGAGTTTGGAAACCATGGTCAGAGGGGCCCTATGACCAACTGTCCATAGTCTCAAAGACTTGCCAGACTCCCAGGGGAAGGCAGAGGGTCTCTGAGACCTTGGATCTGGATGCCCTCCAGGGAGAACCTAGATTGAGAAAACATCCATCCATGGAATGGAACAGAACTCCTTGGGAAGCCAAAATCCTTCCTCAGAGATGAGAATGGGGTCATGTTGAAAATGAAGTGACTGGCAAAATGTCCTAGCAAGCTGGCTGAATAAAGACAAAGAGAGAATGGCAAGCTTGTTCAAAGGGAAACTTCCAAGGGCCACCCCTGGGAGCCCTGTTAGAAAAAGCCTGCATTATTCCTTCAGAAAAAGAAGGAAAGATTATGTCCTTTGCTGTTTTTCCTACCCTTCCGACCAGGGGATCCAGGCAGCATGAGTTCAGTTCTATCAGGTGGTTACTCAGGCTAAGTCTCAAGAGTTTGGAACCAGGCTTTAGGGCAATATCTGAAAGGGCTCTTTCTGTGCTGAACAGGTCCTGGACCATGCTGTGCATGTGCAAACCATATGCTCTTCAGAAGGAAATATCTTGGGCAGCCAGGGGTGGGAAGCAAGCTGGCTACCCATAGCTGGGCTTCTTATAGCTGGCCAAGAAGCCAATGCTCTAGGACAGGAAGGCCATCTTTTCTGGAGTTCTCAGACGTTGACTGCTCTTGCTTAGCCTAGGAACACAGTGGAAATGATCTATCAATTTCTGCATGTTCTCTGTATGAGTTACAGCCTCATCATCCCTGAATGGGAATGGAGCTCAAGTTCAAAAGACAGCGAGAGAATGGGAATGGCCACCAGAAGGGCCATGTCCTACTTTTCCAGTGGGAATGGACTACAATCCGGGAAGCCCATGCCTCAATTCATTGTCTTTTTTCAGAGAATGAGGCCACCTCGCTCCCCAATCCTGTGACCCAATCTAGATACAATCATTCTCTGTTAGAACCTTTCAGTGTACTAGACCACCTGATGTCCACAACCTTCTGAAACCCAATTTGGAGTGCTCTCTTGCCCTACCTATCCTACAGTCCCAAGTACTTGGCTGGACTCCTCTGTTTCAAGCAGAAGGTATTGTGCTAAGTCACTGTCATCTATGGATATTTGAAGTAATGTCATTAGTCCAATCTCCTGGCAAGCTGACCATCTGATGAATAAGAAACACAAGTGTGTTTTTGCAGAAGGAGGCCCCCATTGGCTACACTTGCAAAATCTGTCAGCAAGAAGACTGCATTGTTTGTTCCCAGGTAGAGAGAATGCTTTCAGCCTTGGCTCTTTCTCCTGCAATTCCCATCAGTATATCGATGCAGCAGTGTCTCAGTGGTAGCAAGAGGGTGCTTGTGACAGATGCTCCAGTGTTTGGAACTGGGGCTTGGGGCAGTATGGTGCGAAAGGGCTCTTCTGTACTGAGATTTTCCCAGAACATACTTCCCATTCATGAACCTCCCACTTTTCAGAATATAGGCATCTAGATCATTTAAGGGTGGTTGGGAAGCTGGCCGCCGATCACCACCTTTGCCACAGCTGGCTAAGAAGCAAGCATTCAGGGACCACACAGTCAGTTTCATTTGGTTTTGTTTGGTTTTCCAGGGTGGGGGAGTTATCAGACACTGATTCACTTCCATAGCAGAGGACTAGAGTGTGAATTCACCAGCAATTCCTGAGGGCTGGCTTTGTGAGTCAGAGTCACAATGCCATGAAATATAAACCAAAAACTTGTTGGAAACATAGCAAGGTGGTGGGAATAGCCACAGAAAGACCACATTTCTACATTTTGAACAGGAATAGGATACATCAGGAAATCAGATGTCTACATGTATTTGTCTTGTCCCAGAAATAAAGCCAGCACCCACCTCAAACCTCCTGCCCAGCCTACACATACACACGATTTACTGGGCATCTTCCCATGCTCTAGGCCTCTCACCACCCAGAGAGTTCTAGAACCAGGCTTGGGGGGGGCAGTGACTATACCTATCCCACATTCCCAAGGACTCTGCCAGACTCCCTAGTTTCAAAATAGGTGAAATGGCTCTGATACACTGGCTCAGACTTGCTCAAAAGCTGAGGCTGGTTGTGAAAAAGAACAAAGGGATAAAAAGGGCTCCACAACATGCCACAGTTCTTCATGACAGGTGACAACGGGATCATGTTCAGGCTGCAGCTACTAGCACGCTCTCCTAATGAGTTTGCTTTTCCAGGAATAAGAAACATCTCTGAGCTCAGGAAAAGGGAAAACTCCACTGAATGAGTTTGCTTTTTCAGGAATAAGAAATATCTCTAAGCTCAGGCAAAGGGAAAACTCTCCCAGCTACACCAGAGAGTGAGTCAGAAAGTGGCTTCCATTCTTCTTTCAGAAAAAGATGGAAGGATCCTAGCCTTGGATATTTCCCCTGCCCTTCAAGTCAGTGACCAGAGACAGCTGTAGTTCAGGGAAAGCCTGTAAGTCCTCTCTGCTGATCCTCATGTGTTTGGAACTGGGCCTTCAGTCAATATTCATTGAATAGGCTCTTTTTGCACTCACCTGGACCTGGAGAATCCTCTAGCTGCCCTTACTATCTGGTCTTTTATCAGAGAATGAGGCCACCTTGCTCCCCAATGTTCTGCTCTTCAGAACAGAGGCATTGCAGTGAGTCAAAGAGTACGGCAGCTGACCACCCATTCCAGTCCTTATTCCATCCAGCGAAGCAGTAAGCAGTTCAAAGAAAGAGCACCAATCTCCTCAGTGATATCAGAGACTGACAGCTCTCACTGGGGACAGGACCAGAATGGAAGTTTGCCATCAACAACTGAGTGGTGGCTGTGTGAGTGACAGCTACATATTCTATGAATGGGAACCAAGGTATAGTTGGAACTACATCAAGCTTAGGAGAATGGCTACTGGGAGGGCCCAAGTTCTCTTTTCCAATGGGAATTAACACATAAGGCAAGATGTTTCACTTTGTTTCCCTTTGCTACAGAAATGTGACCAGTTGCCTCTCCAAACTTCTGGCCCAGCCTACACACACATATCCTATGCTGGCATACTAAAATCCCCTATCTCTCCCAATGTCCATCTATTTCTGAGACCAAATAGCAAGTGATCCTGTGGCCCAACCTAATGCACAGTCCCAAGGCTTGGCCAGACTCCCAGTTGAAAGAGAGATGATTGCTGTGAGACACAGGATCTGAATGGCCTGAAGGCTAAACCTAGTATGGCAGGATGAACCAATGGATGTAAATGGATACAGAGGGCCAGAGTTCTTCATAGGGATGAGAAGGTTATCATGTTGAAAATGAAGAGACTAGCACCCTTTTATAGTGAGCAGAGCCTATCAGGAATAAGAAACACTTGTGGGCTTGGGCAAAGGGAATTTCCATTAACTACAGCTAGAAGCCCTAGAAGTGTGAATTCTTCCTGCTGAAAGAGAGAGAAAGCTTCTGGCCTTGGCTCTTTTTTCTATTCTTCCCAGCAGAGACTACAGGTAGCAGTGGCTCAGGGATAGCATGGTGTTATGGGAGATGAATCTCAAGTGTCTGTCCCTTGGATTCAGTGCAGTTTTCCAGAGAAGGGCTCTTTCTGTGTAGGCCATGCCATGAAGTGTTCTGTGCATGGGTGGGCTATCGTCACTTCATAATGAAGTCATGTCAATAAGCCAGGGAAGGGAGACAAGCTGGGTACATATCAGCAGACTGACACCAGCTAACCAAGAACTAAGCAGGTGTGTGTGTGTGTGTGTGTGTGTGTGCATGCAGGTGTGTGTGCATGTGTGTGTATGTCTGTGTCTGTCCTCATTATAGGAGTAATGTGTGGTTGGTGTATGCGTGTGTGTGTAGACAATGTTTTATGAGTGTGATGTGAGTCTGATAGGTGTTGTGGCTGGTGTGCTGTATGTGTGGTCTATGCAGGTGTATTGAATAGGTGGGTATAGCTGTATGCTAGAGGTGTGTGTGTGTGTGTGTGTGTGTATGTGTGCAGTCCTTGAGTGGTGTGTGTGTGGTATGTGTTTCAGGTGTTGTATGTGTGGATTGTGTATGACGGAGATGTGTGTTATATGGTATATGTTTGGTGTTTGTGTAGTGTATAATGTTGGGGATATAGGTGCTGTGTATGTATGCTCTACATGCAGTGTGTTTGGGTTGTATGTGTTGTGCATGGGTTATTTGTGTGCTCTGTGCATGGTGTATGTGTGGTGTAGTTTTGGGTAGTGTCTGTGTGCTGAGAGTGGCATATCTGTGGTGTCTGTATGGTGTGTGTGTGTGTGTGTGTGTGTGTGTGTGTGTGTGCGTGCGCCACATTTTTATGTGGTCAATGGGTGGTATGTTGATGGGAGATGCATGGTGTGTGTGGTTTATAGTGCACGGTGTGTACAGTGTGTGTGTTGTGTATGTTTGGAGTGCTTTTCTTGGGTATTGGTGCTGTGAGTTTCTGGTATGACTGTGACATGTGTTTTAATGGGACCTGTGTGTATGTTGTGTATGTATGGAATTTATGTTGCATGTGTAGTGTGCATTATCCTGTGTAAAGCATTTATGTGTATGTGTTTTTTTAAACTTGCCATTTTAACCGTTTTTTAAATTTTATTTATTTATTTGGCAGAGGGAGAGAGACCACAAGTAGTCAGAGAGGCAGGCAGAGAGAGAGGGGAAAGCAGGCTTCCTGCCAAGCAGAGAGCCTGATGTGGGGCTTGAGATCACAACCTGAGCCAAAGGCAGGAGGATTAACCCACTGAGCCACCCAGGTGTCCTGTGCATGCTGGTTTTTGGTTTTTGTGTGGTTTCTGTGTGTGCAGTTGGCATATGTCTGGTGTGCATGTTGAATTTCTGTGGTAATTGTGTGGTTGATGTGAGGCATGGGTAGAATTGTGGCATGTAGACGGTGTATGCAGGGTGTGTAGGTGCTGTACGTGTGGTGATTTCTGGTTGCATATGTAGTGTTTGTGAGGGGAATATGTGGTGTGTTGGTATAGAGGCATAATGTATTTGTGGTGGGTTTGTGTTTTGTATATGTGTGTTGTGTATTTGAGATATGTGTTCTGTGTGGAATATGTGTGATGCATGTTGTCTAGGGTGGTCTGGATGATATCTAGATGATGTCGGTAAGTGTGTGTGGTCCATGTGTTTATTATGTGTCCTGTGTTTTTTGTGATGTCCATGTGTGTTTATGTGTCAACCAAGTGTGATATAAATCTGTTGTGTGTGTGTGTTATACAAGTGGCTTCCATGTGGGATGTGTGTGGTGTCTTTGGTTATGTACTATTTGTATGGTGGGTGGTGTGTTTGCGCTGGATGGGTGGCATGTATTGTAGGTGGGATGTGTCTGGAATGGAGGTGTTGTGTATGTTTGGTGTCCTTTAGGTGTGTGTGTCCTATGAATGTTGTGTGTGCTATTCCTGTGTTTTCATGGTGCATACTGAATGTAGTTTACATATGATACCTGTGTGTTATTTACATGTGTTGATGTTGAATGTGTGGTGTGACTCTGGTGGGTGATGTGTGTTCAGTTTCTGGGGTTTATTTGGGATATATGTGTTTGGCATTTGTGTGGTTTCGGTAGATTGTGTATGTGTAATAGCGTGGTGCATGGGTGATGTCTGTGTGTGTGCATGTGCACAGGATGTGTGGTATGTATTGAGTATTTATGGTGAGCATGTCTGTAGGCATTGTTGTGTATCTGGCGGTGTGTGTATTCCCTATGTGTTGTGTGTGTGAGAAGTATGTATGATGTATCCATGGTATAGGAGTGATGAATGTGTGGTCTATGAGGTTTTAGTGTGTCTGTGGTGCATGTGAGTTTGTAGGATATGAGGTGTGTGTGCTTTCTGCATGTGCATGTGTAACGTCTATGTTCCATGTAGGTGATGTCTATGTGTCCAATATCTTGGGAGTTTTGGTGTGACTGTGTTGTCTAGGAGGTCCATGAAATGTGTGTGTGTGGCATATGTCTGCTGTGTATGGTTTGTGGCTCGTGTGTGTATAGTAGGGGTGTGGCATGCATTGTGCATGTGGCATTGCGGTTTGTGTGTGTAGTGAATTGGGTGTGTGTTCTGTATGTCTGTCCTAGGCATGTGCTTCATGTGTTGTGTGAGAGGTTTGTGTGTGAAGCATGTATGGTGTATGTTGTGTAAGAGCACTGTGTGTGTGGTGATGTTGTGTTTCTATGTGTTTATATGATGTGGTGTAAGTGTGGTATGTGTGGCATAGGTGTATTCTGTGTTTTATATGTGAAGTGTGAGTGCAGTGTGTATGTATGTGTTCAATGTATGAGTGGTGTGTGTATGGTATATGTCTCGTATGGGTGTGCTCTCTCTGGAGTGTGTAGGTGTTTGGTCTATGTGTGCTGTGTGTGTGATGTATTGATGCTGTGTCTGCAGTCTATGTGTTGTGTAGGGTGTGTATATGTAGTTTGTGCTGTTGGTGTGTGATGGAAGTGTTTCCATGTCTGCTGTTTTTGTGGTGTCTGTGGGGTGTGCCTTTGTATGTGGTCTATGCAGGTGTGAGAGTGGCATGTGTGTGGTGATTTTACAGCTAATTTTCAGTGCACTGACCACAGTACTTTGAGCAGCAACTGTACAGGGATAGGAGGGCCATCATTTTGGGGGTATATCAGACAGGAATTATGCTCACTGAGCACAGAAACAAAGTGAGAACTCACCAAAATCTTTGGATAATGGATTGTGAGCAAGAGCTCCATCATCCCTGAATGTGACCAAAGACCTAGCTACATACATTCCCATAACTTACAGAAGGTTATGGGAATGCCTACCAACAGGATCCATGCTCTACATTTCACAAAGGAAAGGGGGAAAAAAACTGGGAAGGAGAGAACTATTTCTCCTATTCCCAGGATTGAGGCCACCACACCCTCAAAACCCTATATTTAGCCCTACACACATTTTCTAGAGAGTCTCTTCAAACATCCAAGGTTTCCTGATGACACAATTGTCCTAAAGCCAAATTTTGAGGGGCCCTGGGGCACAACATTTGAGTAGAAATCTCATGAGATGTGTGTGAGATCTCATGAGATTTAGGCTGAGAACTCACAAGATTTGGCCTGAGTTCTCACAAGACTTGGGTAGAAATCTCATGAGATGTGCCTGACATGTCACAAGATTTGGACTGAGATCTCACATGATTTGGACTGAAATCTCACGAGAATGGGGAAACGTTCTCAAGAGATTTGAGCAGAAATCTCATGAGAAGTGCCAGAGTTCTCATGAGATTCAGACTGAGATCTCATGAGATTTGGAATGAGATCTCAGAAGATTTGGACTGAGATCACATGAGTTTTTGAATAAGTTCTCATGAGGCTTGGGTGGAAATCTCAAGTTCTCACAAGATTTGAACTGAGATTTCATGAGATTGGGCCTGAAATATCACCAGATTTGACTGAGTTCTCATGAGATTTGGACTGAGATCTCATCTCAGAGATCAATAGATTTCCCTGATAATATTTGGAGTGGGATCTCTAGAGATTTGGATGGACATCTCCTGAGAAGTAACCGTGTTCTCACAAGATTTGGACTGAGATCTCACAGGATTTGACTGAGATCTCCTGGTATTTGGACTAAGAGCTCATGAGATTTGGAATGAGATCTCATGGGATTTGGACTGAGAGATCATGAGACTTGGACTGAGATCTCACAGGATTTGACTGACATCTCATGAAATTTGGACTGAGATATCATGGGCTTTGTGTAGAAATCTCATGACAAGTGTTAGGAGATCTCTTGAGATTTGTACTGAGCTATCACAGGATTTGGACCAAGATCTCACAAGATTTGAACTGCCATCTCACAAGATTTGGACAGAGATGATGAGATTTCCCTGATATCTCATGATACTTGAAATGAGTTCTCACAAGACTTCGGTAGAAATCTCCTGAGAAGTGACCTTGTTCTTATGACATTTGGACTGAGATCTCAAGGGATTAGGACAGAGGTCTCACAAGATTTCTAGAGAGATTTCATGAGATTTGGGCTGAGCTCTAATGAGGTATGAGTAGAAATCTTGTGAGATTTCAGGGACATCTCATGAGATTTGGACTGAAATCTCATGAGATTTGGACAAGATTACAAGATTTGGACTGATATCTCACAAGATACGAAATATGTTCTCATGAGATTTGCGTAGAAATCTCATGAGAAGCATCTGAGTTCTCACGATATTTGGACTGAGATCTCATGAGATTTGAACTGAAATGTCATGAGATTTGGACCAAGATCTCAAGAGATTTGGAATAAGTTCTCATGAGATTTTGGTAGATGTCACATGAGATGTGCCTGAGTTATCATGAGATTTGGACTAAGATGTCACAATATTTAGAATGAGTTCTCCTGAGATTTGTCTGAGACCTCACAGGATTTGGACTGAGGTCTCATGAAATGTGTTTACCTAACTACCTGAGGAGCCCAAAGTAGGCTCGTTAAGGTGTGCCAATTCCATCCAAGATCCTGAGAGCTTTGGCCAGAAACCTCATGAGTTTTGATCCTAGACCTTGCTGGCTAGCCCAAGGTATCATGGGGTTTGAATGGCCTCTCACAAGATTTGGACTGAGATCATGTGAGATCTGCCCCAGGATCATGTGAGATCTGGCAATGTCAAGAGCTCTCTTCTTCCTGTAGTTGGCGAATCTCTCACAGTCTGTCCTGGAAGGTTGAACGTCTAGGATGGCCCCATGGAGTCTTTCTGTGTGTTTGGATGAGCCAGCTCTCAGGCTCCTTGACTCTTTCCAGAATTAAAATCCTCCCATGTCTCTCCCTTATCACCTAATGTCAGTAAGTTTCCTCAAACCCATTCATCCCTATTACAGTTCTCTGTCTGCACCCTAACACCAGAATGGTGTCTGTGGGCTTTGGGGAATGCCAGGTGTCCCCAGTTGCTCCAGACAGGAATGTCCACGAGCTACCGTTTATGCTGCCCAAGCATCTTCTCCCACTCTTGACATTGTCTTTTGGTTTTGTCGACCATTTCCTTTGATGTGCAAAAGCTTTTTATCTTGAAGAAGTCCCAATTGTTCATTTTGAGTTTGGTTTTCCTTGCCTTTGGAGACATGTCCAGCAAAAATTTTCAAACAGGTTGCTGCCTGTGTTCTCCCCTAGGATTGTGAAACAATGCTCTACATCATGTGGCATCAGGGAAATACAAATCAAAACCTCAATGAGATACCACTCACAGCAATCAGAATGGCTCAAATGAACCACTGTAGAAACATATGATGGTGATGAAGTTGTGGAAAAAGGGGAACCATCTTACAGTTTTTGTAGGAATGCAAACTGGTGTACTGCTCTGGAAAACCGTATGATGTTTCCTCAAAACATTACAAAGAGAGCTACCCTAGGATGCATCAATGGCATGCCTAGATGTTTATCCAAAGGATGCATGCATACTGATTCAAGAGGGCACAGGCACACCAATGCTTAGGGCAGCAATGTGTACCACCTCCAAAGAGATTCCCTAGTCTGAATTTTCTTATAAATTTTTGGCCTGCCTTGTACCATTTACATCCCCTTGCTGATGTTTTATTTTGGGTGGTTTCCCTTTGAGGGTCTGGGGGATTTGACCTACATAGCCACCACCCCAGGATTGGTTGTGACTTCCCACTTCAGTCCTGTGATGTGGTAAGCACATCCATATTTGCTATCCCAAAGGAAAGGGGGCCATCCTGTCCTTCAGCTTAAGATGCCCTCCTTCTGAAGAACAGAATTGTCACCAATATGCTGCATACTGAAGGATCTGGGGAGCTCAGGAAGTGCCCTTTCAAAGCCTACTGCACCACAGCCTACATCAAAAAGCTTGGACATTAGTTTGGAGTCCCAAACTACTCTACTCTACTCTGAATCCCTTCAGCCTCTATCCATTCATGGGGGCCATGACAGAAGGGCCATTCACAGAAGCTAACATCAGCTTTCCCTCTCTTTCTGAGGAAGAATGCAGAGCTCTTGACAGGTCTCCTAGGTGTAGGCAATGGAGATTTCCCTTCACCCAAGCCCACAGTGGTGTCTCATTCCTAGAAATGAGAATTGGGTTACTAGGAGATTGTCCTACTCACTTCCATCAAAACATTCTCTCCCAACTCGCCTCTAAGAAACCCATTTGGCCTACCATAGAACCATTTCCATCCCCTTCCTCTTTTTCAGTCTAGGTTGACTCTGTGGGCCATTTAGATCCAGCATATCAGAGCAATAGCCTTTTCTTGAAAGTGGGAAGTCTGGAAGATTCCTTATGACTGTGGGGGCAGTGTGGGCCACAGTATCCACCTTGAAATTGAGTTTCAGAACTATGTTTGCATGAGGAGGGCTATGGCATTAGAAGATTCCAAATAGTGAATGTATGTGTGTTTGTAGACTTGGCCAGAGGATTTTAAAAGGTACTGGTCTCATTTCTTGGATAGAGGAAAAAAGCTAGACATCTCATTCCAGATAGAGTCCATTCCCATTTTAAATGGAGGTGTTTGGACCTTCTTAGATACATTCCTAGAATCTTGATGACTTTCTGTCTAGCTCTTGGTTCGCATTCCAGCTGGAAGGTACTGTGACTCACAGCCGGCACCTAGGGATGTCTGCTGAGTTCCCCCTCTGGTCCTGTGGGAAGGAAGATAATTAGTGTCTGGTACACAACTTAAAAAGTTGGTCTTCTTGTCGCTGAGCCTGTGCAGCTGCCTTGGATAAATGTGTGGATAGGTAATCAGGGCACCTCTCTCCCCTGGCTGATGGAGAAAAGATCAAAGGAATATAAATGGAAGAAAGAATGAACACTTTCTTAGTGTTGAGTATCAAATAATGTTGAGAACAAAGTGTGTAGCAAAATCACAATTCACAAGTGGGCAGTCTCAGGCCTGTTGACTTGGGCAATGAGAAACCACCATTGGCTCCCTCTGGGGGCCAAGGAAATAATAGGCCTTTATTCTTTCTTCTGGATTTGGATTTCCCTTCCCTTTCCTATCGTGGGGGAAACACACACACACACACACACACACACACACACACACACACCACTTAGGGTTAGCAGATTGGTCCTCCAATCTGATTATTTATTTGGAAATGGTCATTGAAGCAGTATTCCTTGAAAGAGCTCTTTCTACACTGAACAAGTTCCTGGAGCATAGTGCATATGTGTGAACTGTCTTCTCTTCGGAATAAAGACATCTCTGTAACCCAGGGGAGGGAGAAAAGTTGGCTACCAATCACAGCCTTTAAAACAGAAGGACCAGAACCAAACACTCAGAGGCATGAGGGAAATCTTTTCATTTGGCTATAAGACACTTATTTCACTCACATAGCTGAGGATCCAAGTGGGAAACTGCCATCAACACTGGGACTGGCTGTGTGATGCCAAACCTATGACCCTCTAAAAGGGAACCAGCCTAGCTACAAACTTAAAGAGGATAGGAATGGTATCAAAGAAAACCAGAGTTCCATATTTCCAATGGAAATGAAAGTTACTTGGAATTGACATGTTTAACTTCATCTACCATGGTCCCTGAAACAAGGAAATCTCCCACCCCAAATCTCTTGTTGTGACTTCACACGGACAGTCTTTGAAGCTCATTCAAAACCTCTAGCTTTCCTGATGTCAACATTGTACTGAAGCCAAATGACAAGGTGTCCTGTGGCACAACCTATCTCAGAGTCTCAGGGACTCAGACTGATTCCCCAGTTTCAAGCCAAAAATATTGCTCTGAGAACACTGGCTCCTCTCCATGGCCTCCAGAAAGAACCCAATTTGAAAACAAACAAACAAACAAAAAAACACAGAGATGTATATATGTGTGCAAGGAAGCAAGATGCTGTATTGCTCCAAGAAGGGAGAAAAAAAATTCTACCTTTCAAATGGGAATGAAATACATTTGGGATGGATAGGTCTAACTTCATTGTGTTCCATACCCCCAGAAATGACACCAGCTCCCTTGCAAATATGCTGGCGCAACCTAAACGCATTCTCTGGTGGTTACCATAGGTTTCTTGATGTCCACAGAGATATCTAAAACTCAATGTCAAGTGGCCCTGTGGTCCCAGGTATCTCATAGCTCCAAACACTCTGCCAGACTCCCTAGATTAAAGCAGAATATATGGTTCTGAGACATTTCTTCTGAATGACCCCCTACATTGAATCAATTTTGAGAAAAAAAAAAAAAGAGCAAATAAAGGGAAAGGGACACATGGTGGACCAATGTTCTTCCTGGAGACCACAATGGGTTAATATTGAGAATGAAATGGTTAGCACAGTGTCCTAACAATCTGGCCATTCTATGAATAAGAAACTCCAATGCTGGGGCACCTGGGTGGCTCAGTTATTTAAACGACTGCCTTTGGCTCAGGTCATGATCCTGGAATCCTGGGATCGAATCCCACATCAGGATCCCAGCTCCATGGGGAGTGGGCTTCTCCCTCTGACTTTCCCCACTCTCATTCTCTCTTTCTCTCTCTCTAAAATAAATAAATGAAATCTTTAAAAAAAAAAGAAAGAAAAGAAACTCCAATGCTTTTGTGCAAAGGGAGACATCCATGGGCTATACCTGTGAACTGAGTAAATGAGAGGCCTTCATTCCTATTTTTTGTGGGACACATAGAGACAGAAAGAAAGAGCACTCAGGGTGAGGGAGGGGTACAAGGAGAGAGTGAATCTCAGATAGTGTCCATGCTTATCACAGAGTCTATGTGGGGCTCGATTTCACAACTGTGAAAGCATGACCTAAGCCAAAATCCAGGATGAGGTGCCTCACCACCTGAGTCACTCAGATGCCCCAAGCAAAAGATTCTGATACTGGAGGTTTTCCTGCATTTCCATCAGAACCTAGGGGCAGCAGTGATTCTGAGGTACCAGGCTGCAACTCCCAAATGAAGCTCCACTGTTCGGAACTGCTATTGGAGAATTCTCCCTTGGAAAAGCTATTTCTGCTCAGGACAGGTTTTGCATTGATAATAATACATTTATAGTAGGAGACCTCAACATTCCACTCTCAGCAACAGATCATCTAAGCAGAAAATCAGAAAGAAACTAGAGCTCTGAAAGACACACTGGACCACAAGGATCTCATAGATATATATAGAATGCCCCACCCTAAAACAACAAAATGCTCATTCTTCTCAAACATATCTGGTATTTTCTCCAGAACAGACCACATACTGGGTCACAAATCAGCTCTGAACGGATATCAAAATATTGATATTATTCCCTGCATATTCTCAGACCACAGTATTTGAAACTGGCCAAATCACAAGAAAAAGTTTGGAAGAAATTCAAACACTTGGAAACTAAAGACCATCCTGCTCAAAAATGTTTGGATCAACCATGAAATCAAAGGAGAACTTAAACAATTCATGGAAATGAATGAAAATGAAAACGCATTAGTCCAAAACCTCTGGGATATGGCAAAGTTGGTAAGGGGGAAACACGTAGCCATTCAACCCTCACTCAACAAAAGAGAAAAATCCTGATTACATAAACTCTCTTTGCACATTAAAGAACAACAAATTAAGTCTACAACATGCACAAGAAGGGGAATAATTAAGATTAGAGCAGAGAACAATGTATTAGAAACCAGAAATACAGTAGAAGAGATGAATGAACTAGAAGCTGGTTCTTTAAAAGAATTAATAAGATCAATAAACCACTAGCCAGACTTACCCAAAAGTAAAGAGAAAAGACCCAAATTAATAAATTTGAGTGAAAGGGGAAAAGATTATGACTAACACCAAGGAAATAGAAACAATTATCAGAAATTATTATCAATTACTTTGTGTTAATAAATTAAGGAACCTGGAAGAAATGCACTCATTCTTGGAAGCCTATAAACTACCAGGACTGAAACATGAAGAAATTGGTGAAGAGGGGCAAGATGGCAAAGAAGTAGGAGACCCTGTTTCAACTGGTCCCCTAAAGTGAGCTAAATATCTACCAGAATACTCTGAACACCCATGAAATCAACCTGTGATGTAAGATCATACACTTCTGGATCTCTTTGGGGGAAGAATACATCAGTGGAGAGGTAGAGAGGAGTGGGACCACACAGTCTGTTATCAGAGGATAAACAGAAGGGGGAGGGAGCCACCAAAAGCAACCCACTGGAAAGTCATACCCCAACATAAAAATGCCCTCTTGTTGGGGACCAGCATTAACTTGGAGTATGGTTAAAAGCACTCAAAAAGAGCAAAAGATATTAAGGGGCAACTGGTGGAATTGGGTGGTCATGGGTATGGGCCTAAGCCTGTGGACCCAGGACAGCCACCACTGGCAACCACCCATGTCAGAGAGAGTGCAGCAGAGCCTCAAGTTCCTGGTCCCTGAGGCTCTGGATTTTCACTGCTTGTATTACCATTTGGCTGGGCACACTCCCACCCACTAGTGAGAGAGTCTGGTATGGGCAGCAACTGGCACTCTCTAGAACCACAGCCTTTTGTGCTCTGGGCACACTGCACAACTGGAGTTGGAATGCACTCCCTGCCTGCATCTGAGAGAACTTGGTGTGGGTACCAGCCAGCTCTCTCTAGGACCTGCCAAGAGTCTTAATGCTCCCAGTCCATGCACGAGAGTACCCGGCGTGATTTCTGGTCAGGTTAGCCTTCCATGACCTGCATGACAGCAGGGTCTGAGCACACACTGCATGGGCCTAACCCAGACAGCAGTCCTGGCAAAGGCAGCCACCAAAAACAGGCTCCCTGGACCAATATCACTCATGGTTTTAGTGGCATGGCAGTGCAGAGACAAGCAGGCGCCTCAGGTGACCACTGAGACAGTGGCTGGGGTGCGCACCATCTGTGGGTGTTTATGCTGTTCAGTGGAGTTTGCAGAGGGGAAGTAAGTGTGTTCTGGACCACCCAGAGGGGAGCAGACTGAGGTTTCTCTCTGAGGCTGAGGTCTGGGTGCAGTTTTCTTTCCACTAAACTTCCAAAAAGCTGCAAAAAGCTGCCAAAGAACAAAAACCTCCAGAGAACCAAAGCGTGAAAAACCAGCCTCCACAGAGCCCAGCCACTTGATTGGGGGCAGGATGACTCAACCCAAGCAAGAGTGACTGAAAAACAATGCAGCACCCCACCCGACCCCCCACGAACACAAGGCAAAGGAACAAGGGGACAACCACCACAGAGTCCACATAAAACTGTAAAATCCCAACATCAGGGAAAAACAATATATTAAGCTCAAGCTATTACCCTAAATCCTATACATTTCATAGATACAACTTTTTTCTTTTAATTCATTCTCATGATTCCTGTTCTTTTATTTTATTTTAATTTTTAACCTATTTACCATTAAAACTAGAGGTTTAATACAACATATTCCATAATAGCTTTTTAACTTGGATTTTTTTGCCCACATATACCTCTGTTTTTCTTTTTCTTTACTTTTTTTTCTTTTTTTAATAATATACATATAGATATAAGCTTCAAGAAAGTCATTTTTCCTTATTCAAAACTACCCCATATGTAAACCAGTTTTAATCTCCCTTTGTCTCTGGAAAGTTGTGTCCTTTAACAAAGATATCAAAATATGCCCAGGAAGAAACAAAATAACCTCCCTTGCCCACATCGAGGATTTATAACCATGCTCCAAACTTTCTTTTCTGTCAGTGTTTCTGTGTATGTGTTTTTGTTCTGGTATTATATAAATCTTATTCCTGGGGCTCATTTTGACTGGGTTCTTTCTTTTTCTTGGCATTTACATTTTTCTGTATTTTTTTGTCCATTTTTGTTTATGTACATGATAAATCTCACTTTTGGAGCTCATTTTGGCTGGGTTCTCTCTCTCTCTTTTTCTTTTTTCTTTCTTTTTGGTGGTGACTACTGATTACTCTCAAATTTTCAAGGGTGCATCGTGTATGGATAATGGTTGATATATTCAACTATACATCCCTTCAACCAACTCTTACCAAAATGACTAGGTGAAGGAACCCCAACAGAGGAAAATTTTGGATACTGTGGCCCCTCCATCAGAACTATTGGATATGAACATAAACAGTATGTCAGAAAGGAAATTCAGGGCAATAATTATCCAGGCAATGGCTAGGTTGGAGAAAACCATTAGTGACAACATAGAGTATCTAAGGGCAGAAGTGAGAACCAAACTGGCAGAAGTTAAAATGTTATCAGTGAGATTCAGTCTAATCTAAATACTTTAACAGCTAGGGTAACAGAGGCAGAATATATAATTAATAATGTACAGGACAAACTTATAGTGAAAAAGGGTCAGGAGGAGGCCTGGAATAAATGGCTTAGAAGCCAATGAAAATACAATTAGGGAAACAAAAGACACCATGAAACATTCCAATGTCAGCATTCTTGGGATCCCTGAGGGGGTGTAGAAAGAGAGAAACTAGAAGATATAGTTGAACAAATTCTGGATGAAAATTTCCCCAGTCTGGGAATGAAATAAGTCTTTGTGTCCTAGAGGCAGAAAGAACAGCTACCAAGATCAATGAATCTAGAAAGACATCAAGACACTTCATTGTGAAACTAATGAATCATAATTTTAGACAAGAGCTTCTGAGGACATGGGGAAGAGATTCCTTAAGTACAGAGGAAGTTCCAGCAGAATAACATCAGACCTGTCCACAGAAACCTGGCAAGCTAGAAAGGGCTGGAAAGACATATTCAGGGCACTAAATGAGAAGAACATACAGCCAAGAATACTTTATCCAGCAAGGCTGACATTCAGAAAAGATGAAGAGATAAAGAGCTTCTATGACCGGCAAGGATTAAAAGAGTATGTGACCACCAAGCTGGCAGTACATGAAATAATAAGGGAGGTGCTTTCCTATAAAAAAAAGAACCCAAGAGTGACATAGAACAGAAATTTACAGAGACAATCTATAGAAACAAGGACTTCACAGACAATATGATGTCAATAAAAATGTATATTTCAATAATCACTCTCAACGTGAATGGCCTAAATGCTCCCATAAAATGTCTCAGGGTTGCAGATTGGGTAAAATGATAGGATCCATTCATATGCTGTCTACAAGAGACACATTTGGAACTTAAAGACGCATCCAGACTGAAAGTAAATGAATGAAGAGGCAAGATTCATACTAATGGGCCTCGAAAGAAAGCTGAGGTAACGATTGTCATAGCAGATAAATTAGATTTTGAATTAAAGACTGTAGAAAGAGATACAGAAGGACACTACATCATTCTTAAATGGTATATCCACCAAGAAGATCTAACAATTGTAAATATATCTGTCCCCAGTATGGGAGCAGCCAACTACATAAGCCAAAAAAAAAAAAAAAAAAAAAAAAAAAAAAAGATCATATTAATATGAATACATTAATAATAGGGGATCTTAACATGCTACTGTCAGTAGTAAACTGTTCATATAAACAGAAAATCAATAAAGAAACTAGAGTTTTGAATGACACATTGGACCAGATGGACCTCAAAGGTATATACAGAACATTCCACCCTAAAAAAACAGAATACTCATTCTTCTTGAGTGCACATGCAACTTTCTCCAGAACAGATCAGATACTTTCTCCAGAATGGGTCACAAATAAGGGCTCAACTGAAACCAAAAAGATTGAGATTATTTCCTGCATATTCTCAGACCACAATGCATTGAAATTGGAACTCAATCACAAGAAAAAGTTAAGAAGGAATTCAAACATCTGGAAACTAAAGACCACCTTGTGTAAGAATGTTTGGTTCAACCAGGAAATCAAAGAAGATCTTAAACAATTCATGGAAACCAGTCAGAATGAAGACACATCAGTTCAAATCCTATGGGATAGGGTAAAGGCAGTCCTAAGGGGGAAATGCATAGTCATCCAAGCCTCCCTCAAAAAAATGGAAAAATCCCAAACACACCAACTCTCTTTGCACATTAAATAACTGGAAAATCAACAACAAATTAAGCCAACCCCATGCACAAGAAGGGAAATAATCAAGATTAGAGCAGAGATCAAGTTAGAAACTAGAGATACAGTAGAATACATCAACAAAACTAGAAGTTTGTTCTTTGAAAGAATCAATAAGATCAATAAACCACTGGCCAAACTAATCCAAATGAAAAGGGAGAGGACCAAAATGAATAAAATTATGAATGAAATGGGAAAGGTCACGACTAACACCAAGGAAATAGAAATAATCATCAGAAATTATTATCATCAGTATATACAAATAAGCAACCTAGAAGAAATGGATGCATTCCTGGAAACCTATAAACTTCCAAGACGAAATCAGAAAGAAATTGACAACCTATATAGACCAATATCTAGTGATGATATTGAAGAAGTGATCAAAAACATCACAATAGACAAGAGCCCAGGACACAACAGATTCCCTGGGGAATTCTACCAAGCATTCAAAGAAGAAATACTGCCTATTCTCCTGAAGCTGTTTCAAAATACAGAAACAGAAGGAAAACTCCCAGACCCTTTCTATGAAGCCAGCATTACCCTGATCCCCAAACCAGGCAATGAATCCATCAAAAAGGACAATTTCAGACCAATATCCCTGATGAATATGGATGGCAAGATTCTCAACAAGAGCGTAGCTAATATGATCCAACAGTACATTAAACAGATAATCCACCAGGACCAGATGGGATTTATCCCTGGGATTCAAGGTGGTTCAACATTCACAAATCAATCAATGTGATAGAACAAATTAATAAGAGAGAAGGACCACATGGTCCTCTTAATTGATGCAGAAAAAGCATTTGACAAGATACAGCATCTGTTCCTGATTAAAACGATTCAAAGTACAGGGATAGAGGGAATATTCCTTAACTTCATAAAGTCTATCCATGAAAAACCCAAAGTGAGTATCATTCCCAATGGGGAAAAGCTGACAGCCTTCCCTTTGAGATCAGGAAAACTACATGGATGACACTCTCAACTCCCTTATTCAACATAGTGTTAGATGTCCTAGCAACAGCAATCAGACAACAAAAAGAAATTAAATGTATTTGAATTGGCAATGAAGAAGTTGAACTTTCTCTCTTCATAGATGACATTATACTTTATATGGAAATCCCAAAGACTCCCCCCCTCAACTACCAGAACTCATACAGCAATTCAGTAATGTGGCAGGATATAAAATCAATGTACAGAAATCAGTTGCTTTCTTATACACTAACAATGAAAATACAGAAAGGGAAATGAGAGAATTGATTCCATTTACTATAGCACCAAGAACCATAAGATACCTGGGAATAAACGTAACAAAAAAGGTAAAGGATCTGTACTCGAGGAACTATAGAACACTAATGAAAGCAATTGAATGGATAAAGAAGATAAGGTCCATATATACAAGGGATTATTGTGCACCTATCACAAAGGATGAATACCTAACTTTTTTATCAACATGGATAGGACAGCCTCATAGTGGTTATTAAAGAGGCATGTATTGCATGGAGCACTGGGTGTGGTGCATAAACAATGAATATTGGAACACTGAAAAAAATTAAACTAAAAAAAATGACAGGACTGAAGGAGATTATGCTGAGTGAAATGTCAAGCAGAGAGAGTCAATTATCATATGCTTTCACTTAATTGTGGAGCATAAGGAATAACACAGAGGACAGTGGGTGAAGGAGAGGAGAAGTGAGTTGGTGAAAATCAGAGGGGGAGATGAACCCTGAGAGACTGTGGACTCAGAGAAACAAACTGAGGGTTTTGAACAGGAGAGGGGTGAGGGGTTGGGTGAGCCTGGTGGTGGATATTAAGGAGGGCACAAACTGCATGGAGCACTGGGTATGTTGCAAAAACAATAAATCTTGGAACACTGAAAAAAAATCAAGTTAAAAATAAAAATAAATTGAAGATGACCCAGAAAGTTGGATAACTATTCCATGCTCATGGATAGAAAGAATAAACATTGCTAAAATGTCTATACTGCCTAGAGGAACCTATGCTTTCAATGCCATCCCGATCAAAATTCCACCACATTTTTCAAATTGCTGGAACAAAGAATCCTAAAATTTGTATGGAAACAGAAGAGACCCCCAAATTGCTAAGGAAATGTTGAAAAAGAAAATCAAAACTGGAGGCATCACATTGTTTGATTCCAAGCTTTACTACAAAGCTGTGATCACCAAAACAGCATGGTACTGGCAGAAAAACAGACATATAGACCAGTGGAACAGAGTAGAGAGCCCAGATATGGACCCTCAACTTTAAGGCAAAATAATATTTAACAAAGCAGGAAAAAATACCCAGTGGTGGTGGGGGGGGGTACCCAGTCTCTTCAACAAATGGTGCTGGGAAAATTGGACAGCTATGTATAGAAGAATGAAACTTGACCATTCTCTTACAGCATGCTCCAAGATAAACTTGAAATGGATAAAAAACCTCAACGAGTCAGGAATCCATCAGAATCCTAGAGAACAATTGCAGTAACCTCTTCAACATCGGCCACAGCCACTTCTTTCATGACACGTCTCAAAGGCAAAGGAAACAAAAGTGAATATGAGCTTTTGGGATTTCATCAAAATCAAAACCTCCACAGCAAAGGAAATGATCAAAAAACAAAGAGTCAACCCACAGAATGGGAGAAGACATTCATAAATGACAGTACAAGGGGCTGATATCCAAGATCTATAAAGAACTCCTCAGAGAGGAGTCAAGATGGTGGAGAAGTAGCAGGCTGAGACTACTTCAGGTAGCAGAAGATCAGCTAAATAGCTTATCTAAAGATTTCAAACACCTACAAATCCAACGGGAGATCGAAGAGAAGAGAACAGCAATTCTAGAAACAGAAAATCAACCACTTTCTGAAAGGTAGGACAGGCGAAGAAGTGAATACAAAGCAACAGGAAGATAGACCACAGGGGGAGGGGTGGGCTCCAGGCAAGTGGCAGAGCAACGGAGCACAAAATCAGGATTTTTAAAAGTCTGTTCCGCTGAGGGACATCGCTCCAGAGGCTTAACTGGGGTGAAGACCACGTGGGGTCAGCGTGGCCTCAGGTCCCACATGGTCACAGAAGGATTGGGGGTGTCTGAGTGTCACAGAGCTTACAGGTATTAGAACGGGGAAGCCAGCTACAGAGACAGAGCCAAGGAGTGAGCTCACAGCGCGGGGTTACCTTGAACCGGTCACAGGCTCAGTGAGCTCGGAGCGCGGCCGGAGGCCAGGATGATGGGAGTAAATGGGCGCTGTTCTCTGAGGGTGCACTGAGGACTGGGGCCCCGGGCTCCGGCTTCTCCTGGCCAGAGACTGGGAGGCCACCATCTTCATTCCTATCCTCTGGAACTCTACGGAAAACGCTCAGGGAACAAAAGCTCCTGAAAGCAAACCCGAGCGGATTGCCCAGCCCGGCCCCTGGTAAGGGCAGTGCAATTCCGCCTGGGGCAAAGACACTTGAGAATCAATACAACAGGCCCCTCCCCCAGAAGATCAACAAGAAATTCCCCCCAGGACCAAGTTCACCTACCAAGGAGTGCAGTTTCAATACCAAGGAGAGCAGCGGAATTCCAGAGGAGGAGGAAGCAAAGCACAGAACTCATGGCTTTCTCCGCATGATTCTTTAGCCTTGCAGTTAATTTAATTTTTTTTCTATTTCAATTTTTTTTCTCTTCTTCTGCCAAATTTTTTTAACTTTTACCCTTTTCTTTTTTAACTTTTTTTTTCAGCATAACAGTATTCAATATTTATGCACCACACCCAGTGCTCCATGCAATCCGTGCCCTCTACAATACCCACCACCTGGTGCCCCCAACCTCCCACCCCCCACCCCTTCAAAATTCTCAGATCGTTTTTCAGAGTCCATAGTCTCTCATGGTTCACCTCCCCTTCCAATTTCCCTCAACTCCCTTCTCCTCTCCGTCTCCCCTTGTCCTCCATGCTATTTGTTATGCTCCACAAATAAGTGAAACCATATGATAATTGACTCTCTCTGTTTGACTTATTTCACTCAGCATAATCTCTTCCAGTCCCGTCCATGTTGCTACAAAACTTGGGTATTCATCCTTTCTTTTTTCTTTCTTTTTTTTTTTTTACAGCTTTATAAACATATATTTTTATCCCCAGGGGTACAGGTCTGCGAATCGCCAGGTTTACACACTTCACAAAACTCACCATAGCACATACCCTCCCCAATATCCATAACCCCACCCCCCTCTCTCAACCCGCTCCCCCCATCAACCCTCTGTTTTGTGAGATTAAGAGTCACTTATGGTTTGTCTCCCTCCCAATCCCATCTTGTTTCATTTACTCTTCTCCTACCCCCTCAACCCCTCATGTTGCATCTCCTCTCCCTCATATCAGGGAGATCATATGATAGTTGTCTTTCTCTGATTGACTTATTTCGCTAAGCATGATACCCTCTAGTTCCATCCACGTCGTCGCAAATGGCAAGATTTCATTTCTTTTGATGGCTGCATAGTATTCCATTGTGTATATATACCAATTCTTCTTTATCCATTCGTCTGTAGACGGACATCTAGGTTCTTTCCATAGTTTGGCTATTGTAGACATTGCTGCTATAAACATTCAGGTGCACGTGACCCTTTGGATCACTACGTTAGTATCTTTAGGGTAAATACTCAGCAGTGCAATTGCAGGGTCATAGGGTAGTTCTATTTTCAACATTTTGAGGAACCTCCATGCTGCTTTTCCAGAGTGGTTGCACCAGCTTGCATTCCCACCAACAGTGTAGGAGGGTTCCCCTTTCTCCGCATCCTCGCCAGCATCTGTCATTTCCTGACTTGTTAATTTTAGCCATTCTGACTGGTGTGAGGTGATATCTCATGGTGGTTTTGATTTGTATTTCCCTAATGCCGAGTGATATGGAGCACTTTTTCATGTGTCTGTCGGGAATCTGGATGTCTTCTTTGCAGAAATGTCTTTTCATGTCCTCTGCCCATTTCTTGATTGGATTATTTGTTCTTTGGGTGTTGAGTTTGCTAAGTTCTTTATAGATTTTTGACACTAGCCCTTTATCTGATATGTCATTTGCAAATATCTTCTCCCATTCTGTCAGTTGTCTTTTGGTTTTGTTCACTGTTTCCTTTGCTGTGCAAAAGCTTTTGATCTTGATAAAATCCCAATAGTTCATTTTTGCCCTTGCTTCCCTTGCCTTTGGTGATGTTCCTAGGAAGATGTTGCTGCGGCTGAGGTCGAAGAGGTTGCTGTCTGTGTTCTCCTCCAGGATTTTGATGGATTCCTTTCTCACATTGAGATCCTTCATCCATTTGGAGTCTATTTTCGTGTGTGGTGTAAGGAAATGATCCAATATCATTTTTCTGCATGTGGCTGTCCAATTTTCCCAACACCATTTATTGAAGAGGCTGTCTTTTTTCCATTGGACATTCTTTCCTGCTTTGTCGAAGATGAGTTGACCATAGAGTTCAGGGTCCATTTCTGGGCTCTCTATTCTGTCCATTGATCTATGTGTCTGTTTTTGTGCCAGTACCATGCTGTCTTGATGATGACAGCTTTGTAATAGAGCTTGAAGTCCGGAATTGTGATGCCACCAACTTTGGCTTTCTTTTTCAATATTCCTTTGGCTATTCGAGGTCTTTTCTGGTTCCATATAAATTTTTGGATTATTTGTTCCATTTCTTTGAAAAAAATGGGTGGTACATTGATAGGAATTGCATTAAATGTGTAGATTGCTTTAGGTAGCATAGACATTTTCACAATATTTATTCTTCCAATCCAGGAGCATGGAACATTTTTCCATTTCTTTGTGTCTTCCTCAATTTCTTTCATGACTACATTATAGTTTTCTGAGTATAGATTCTTAGTCTCTTTGGTTAGGTTTATTCCTAGGTATCTTATAGTTTTGGGTGCAATTGTAAATGGGATGGACTCCTTAATTTCTCTTTCTTCTGTCTTGTTGTTGGTGTAGAGAAATGCAACTGATTTCTGTGCATTGATTTTATATCCTGACACTTTACTGAATTCCTATACAAGTTCTAGCAGTTTTGGAGTGGAGTCTTTTGGGTTTTCCACATATAGTAACATATCATCTGCAAAGAGTGATAGTTTGACTTCTTCTTTGCCCATTTGGAGGCCTTTAATTTCCTTTTGTTGTCTGATTGCTGAGGCTAGGACTTCTAGTACTATGTTGAATAGCAGTGGTGATAACGGACATCCCTGCCGTGTTCCTGACCTTAGCGGAAAAGCTTTCAGTTTTTCTCCATTGAGAATGATATTTGCGGTGGGTTTTTCATAGATGGCTTTGATAATATTGAGGTATGTGCCGTCTATCCCTACACTTTGAAGAGTTTTGATCAGGAAGGGATGCTGTACTTTGTCAAATGCTTTTTCAGCATCTATGGAGAGTATCATATGGTTCTTGTTCTTTCTTTTATTAATGTGTTGTATCACATTGATTGATTTGCGGATGTTGAACCAACCTTGCAGCCCTGGAATAAATCCCACTTGGTCATGGTGAATAATCCTTTTAATGTACTGTTGGCTAGTATTTTGGCGAGAATTTTTGCATCTGTGTTCATCAAGGATATTGGTCTGTAGTTCTCTTTTTTGTTGGGATCCTTGTCTGGTTTTGGGATCAAGGTGATGCTGGCCTCATAAAATAAGTTTGGAAGTTTTCCTTCTATTTCTATTTTTTGGAACAGTTTCAGGAGAATAGGAATTAGTTCTTCTTTAAATGTTTGGTAGAATTCCCCTGGGAAGCCATCAGGCCCTATACTTTTGTTTGTTAGGAGATTTTTACTGACTGTTTCAATCTCCTTACTGGTTATGGGTCTCTTTAGGCTTTCTATTTCTTCCTTTTTCAGTTGTGGTAGTTTATATGTCTCTAGGAATGCATCAATTTCTTCCAGATTGTCAAATTTGTTGGCGTAGAGTTGCTCATAGTATGTTCTTATAATTGTCTGTATTTCTTTGGTGTTCGTTGTGATCTCTCCTCTTTCATTCATGATTTTATTTATTTGGGTCCTTTCTCTTTTCTTTTTGATAAGTCTGGCCAGGGGCTTATCAATCTTATTAATTCTTTCAAAGAACCAGCTCCTAGTTTCGTTGCTTTGTTCTATTGTTTTTTTTTGTTTCTATTTCATTGATTTCTGCTCTGATCTTTATGATTTCTCTTCTCCTGCTGGGTTTAGGGTTTCTTTCTTGTTCTTTCTCCAGCTCCTTTAGGTGTAGGGTTAGGTTGTGTACCTGAGACCTTTCTTGTTTCTTGAGAAAGGCTTGTACCGCTATATATTTTCCTCTCAGGGCTGCCTTTGTTGTGTCCCACAGATTCTGAACCGTTGTGTTTTCATTATCATTTGTTTCCATAAATTTTGTCAATTCTTCTTTAATTTCCTGGTTGACCCATTCATTCTTTAGAAGGATGCTGTTTAGTCTCCATGTATTTGGGTTCTTTCCAAATTTCCTCTTGTGATTGAGTTCTAGCTTTAAAGCATTGTGGTCTGAAAATATGCAGGGAATGATCCCAATCTTTTGATACCGGTTGAGACTTGATTTAGGACCAAGAATGTGAACTATTCTGGAGAATGTTCCATGTGCACTAGAGAAGAATGTGTATTCTGTTGCTTTGCGATGAAATGTTCTGAATATATCTGTGATGTCCATTTGGTCCAGTGTGTCCTTTAAGGCCTTGATTTCCTTGTTGATCTTTTTCTTGGATGATCTGTCCATTTCAGTGAGGGGAGTGTTAAAATCCCCTACTATTATTGTATTCTTGTCCATGTGTTTCTTTGATTTTGTTATTAATTGGTTTATATAGTTGGCAGCTCCCACATTAGGGGCATAGATATTTAAAATTGTTAGATCTTCTTGTTGGACAGTTCCTTTGAGTATGATATAGTGTCCTTCCTCATCTCTTATTATAGTCTTTGGCTTAAAATCTAATTGATCTGTTATAAGGATTTCCACTCCTGCTTTCTTCTGATGTCCATTAGCATGGTAAATTCTTTTCCACCCCCTCACTTTAAACCTGGAGGTTTCTTCGGGTTTAAGATGAGTTTCTTGTAGGCAACATATAGATGGGTTTTGTTTTTTTATCCATTCTGATACCCTGTGTCTTTTGATTGGGGCATTTAGCCCATTAACATTCAGGGTAAGTATTGAGAGATATGAATTTAGTGCCATTGTATTGCCTGTAAGGTGACTGTTATTGTATATTGTCTCTGTTTCTTTCTGATCTACTACTTTTAGGGTCTCTCTTTGCTTAGAGGACCCCTTTCAATATTTCCTGTAGAGCTGGTTTGGTATTTGCAAATTCTTTCAGTTTTTGTTTGTCCTGGAAGCTTTTAATCTCTCCGTCTATTTTCAATGATAGCCTAGCTGGATATAGTATTCTTGGCTGCATGTTTTTCTTCTTTAGTACTCTGAATATATCATGCCAGCTCTTTCTGGCCTGCCAGGTCTCTGTGGATAAGTCTGCTGCCAATCTAATATTTTTACCATTGTACGTTACAGTCTTCTTTTCCCGAGCTGTTTTCAGGATCTTTTCTTTGTCACTAAGACTTGTAAATTTTACTATTAGGTGACGGGGTGTGGACCTATTCTTATTGATCTTGAGGGGGGTTCTCTGAACCTCCTGAATTTTGATGCTTGTTCCCTTTGCCATATTGGGGAAATTCTCTCCAATAATTCTCTCCAACATACCTTCTGCTCCCCTCTCTGTTTCCTCTTCTTCTGGAATCCCAATTATTCTAATGTTGTTTCGTTTTATGGTGTCACTTATCTCTCGAATTCTCCCCTCCTGATCCAGTAGCTGTTTGTCCCTCTTTTGCTCAGCTTCTTTATTCTCTGTCATTTGGTCTTCTATATCGCTAATTTTTTCTTCTGCCTCATTTATCCTAGCCGTGAGAGCCTCTATTTTTAATTGCACCTCATTAATAGCTTTTTTGATTTCAACTTGGTTAGATTTTAGTTCTTTTATTTCTCCAGAAAGGGCTTTTATATCTCCCGAGAGGGTTGCTTTAATATCTTTCATGCCTTTTTCAAGCCCGGCTAGAACCTTGAGAATCGTCATTCTGAACTCTATATCTGACATATTACCAATGTCTGTATTGATTAGGCCCCTAGCCTTTGGTACTGCCTCTTGTTCTTTTTTTTTGTTGTGAATTTTTCCGCCTTGTCATTTTGTCCAGATAAGAGTTTATGAAGGAGCAAGTAAAATACTAAAAGGGTGGCAACAACCCCAGGAAAATATGCTTTAGCCAAATCAGAAGAGATCCCAAATTGTGAAGGGGAGAAAGGGGATAAAAGGGGTTCAGAAAGAAAGGAAAAAAAAGAAACTATTAAAAAAAAGAAAGCTCATAAAGAAAAAATATAAAAAGAGGAAAAAATATATATATATTAGATAAATTATTTAAAAAACATTAAAAAAAGAAAACGGTAAAAGTTAAAAAAATTTAGCAGAAGAAGATAAAATGAAAAAAAAATTGAAAAAGAAAAAAAAATTAAATTAACTTCAACTTTATAATATCATGGGGAGAAAGCCATGAGTTCCGTGCTTTGCTTTCTTCTCCTCTGGAATTCCGCCACTCTCCTTGGTAGGTGAACTTGGTCCTGGCTGTGTTTCCCGTTGATCTTCTGGGGGAGGGGCCTGTTGTAGTGATTCTCAAGCGTCTTTGCCCCAGGCGGTGTTGCACCGCCCTTACCCGGGGCCGCGCTGAGTAATCCGCTTGGGTTTGCTTTCGGGAGCTTTTGTTCCCTGAGCGCTTTCCGTAGAGTCCAGAGGACGGGAATGAAGATGGCTGCCTCCCGGATCCGGCCCGGAGGAGCCGAGAGCCTGGGGCCCCATTCCTCAGTGCACCCTCAGAGAACAGTGCCCAATGACTCCCATCACCCTGGCCTCCGGCCGCGCTCTGAGCTGACCGAGCCTGCGACTGGTTCAAGGCAACCCCGAGCTGAGAGTCACTCCTCGGCTCTGTCTCTTTAGCCTGCTTCCCCGTTCTAATACCGGTAAGCTCTGCAACACTCAGACACCCCCGATCCTTCTGCGACCCTGTGGGACCTGAGGCCGCGCTGACCCGCCTGGGCTTTACCCCAGTTAAGCCTCAGGAGCGATGTCCCTCAGCGGAACAGACTTTTAAAAGTCCTGATTTTGCTCCGTTGCTCCGCCGCTCGCTGGGAGCCGGCCCCTCCCCCCGCGGTCTATCTTCCCGTCGCTTTGGATTCACTTTTCCGCCAGTCCTACCTTGCAGAAAGTGGTTGATTTTCTGTTTCTGGAATTGCTGTTCTTCTTCTGTTCAATCTCCCATTGGATTTGTAGGTGTTTGCAAACTTTAGATAAGCTATTTAGCTGATCTCCCGCTACCCGAAGTAGTCTCAGCCTGCTACTTCTCCGCCATCTTGACTCCTCTTTCTTTTTTAACGTTTTTTAACTAGTTTATCTAATATATATATATTTTTTACTTTTTTATATTTTTTCTTTATTCGTTTTCTTTTTATAATTCTTTCTTTCTTTCTTTCTTTCTTTCTTTTCTTTCTGGACCTCTTTTTATCCTTCTCCCCCCTCACAATTTGGGATCTCTTCTGATTTGGTTAAAGTATATTTTCCTGGGGTTGTTACTACCCTTCTAGTATTTTACTTGCTCCTTCATATACTCTTATCTGAACAAAATGACAAGGCGGAAAAATTCACCCCCCCAAAAAAAAAAAAAAAAGAACAAGAGGTAGTACCAAAGGCTAGGGACCTAATCAATACAGATATTGGTAATATGTCAGATCTAGAGTTCAGAATGACGATTCTCAAGGTTCTAGCTGGGCTCGAAAAAGGCATGGAAGATATTAGAGAAACCCTCTTGGGAGGTATAAAAGCCCTTTCAGGAGAAATAAAAGAACTAAAATCTAACCAAGATGAAATAAAAAAAAAAAAACTATTAATGAGGTGCAATAAAAAATGGAAGCTCTCACTGCTAGGATAAAGGAGGCAGAAGAAAGAATTAGCGATATAGAAGACCAAATGACAGAGAATAAAGAAGCTGAGCAAAAGAGAGAAAAACAGCTACTGGATCACGAGGGGAGAATTCGAGAGATATGTGACACCATAAGATGAAACAACACTAGGATAAATGGGATTCCAGAAGAAGAAGAAAGAGAGGGGAGCAGAAGGTATATTGGAGAGAATTATTGGAGAGAATTTCCCCAATATGGCAAAGGGAACAAGCATCAAAATCCAGGAGGTTCAGAGAACCCCCCTCAAAATCAATAAGAATAGGTCCACACCCTGTCACCTAATAGTAAAATTTACAAGTCTTAGTGACAAAGAGAAGATCCTGAAAGCAGCCCAGGAAAAGAAGTCTGTAACATACAATGGTAAAAATATTAGATTGGCAGCAGACTTATCCACAGAGACCTGGCAGACCAGAAAGAGCTGGCATGATATATTCAGAGTACTAAAGAAGAAAAACATGCAGCCAAGAATACTATATCCAGCTAGGCTATCATTGAAAATAGAAAGAGAGATTAAAAGCTTCCAGGACAAACAAAATCTGAAAGAATTTGCAAACACCAAAACAGCTCTACAGGAAATATTGAAAGGGGTCCTCTAAGCAAAGAGAGACCCTAAAAGTAGTAGATCAGAAAAGAACAGAGAGAATATACAGTAACAGTCACCTTACAGGCAATACAATGGCACTAAATTCATATCTCTCAATACTTACCCTGAATGTTAATGGGCTAAATGCCCAATCAAAAGACACAGGGTATCAGAATGGATAAAAAAACAAAACCCATCTATATGTTGCCTACAAGAAACTCATCTTAAACCCGAAGAAACCTCCAGGTTTAAAGTGAGGGGGTGGAAAAGAATTTACCATGCTAATGGACATCAGAAGAAAGCAGGAGTGGAAATCCTTATAACAGATCAATTAGATTTTAAGCCAAAGACTATAATAAGAGATGAGGAAGGACACTATATCATACTCAAAGGAACTGTCCAACAAGAAGATCTAACAATTTTAAATAAGCCCCTAACGTGGGAGCTGCCAACTATATAAACCAATTAATAACAAAATCAAAGAAACACATGGACAAGAATACAATAATAGTAGGGGATTTTAACACTCCCCTCACTGAAATGGACAGATCATCCAAGCAAAAGATCAACAAGGAAATCAAGGCCTTAAAGGACACACTGGACCAAATGGACATCACAGATATATTCAGAACATTTCATCGCAAAGCAACAGAATACACATTCTTCTCTAGTGCACATGGAACATTCTCCAGAATAGATCACATTCTCGGTCCTAAATCAAGTCTCAACCGGTATCAAAAGATTGGGATCATTCCCTGCATATTTTCAGACCACAATGCTTTAAAGCTAGAACTCAATCACAAGAGGAAATTTGGAAAGAACCCAAATACATGGAGACTAAACAGCATCTTTCTAAAGAAGGAATGGAACAACAAGGAAATTAAAGAAGAATTGAAAAAATTTATGGACACAAATGATAATGAAAACACAATGGTTCAGAATCTGTGGGGCACAACAAAGGCAGTCCTGAGAGGAAAATATATAGCGGTACAAGCCTTTCTCAAGAAACAAGAAAGGTCTCAGGTACACAACCTAACCCTACACCTAAAGGAGCTGGAGAAAGAACAAGAAAGAAACCCTAAACCCAGCAGGAGAAGAGAAATCATAAAGATCAGAGCAGAAATCAATGAAATAGAAGCCAAAAAAACAATAGAACAAAGCAACGAAACTAGGAGCTGGTTCTTTGAAAGAATTAATAAGATTGATAAACCCCTGGCCAGACTTATCAAAAATAAAAGAGAAAGGACCCAAATAAATAAAATCATGAATGAAAGAGGAGAGATCACAACGAACACCAAAGAAATACAGACAATTATAAGAACATACTATGAGCAACTCTACGCCAACAAATTTGACAATCTGGAAGAAATGGATGCATTCCTAGAGACATATAAACTACCACAACTGAAAAAGGAAGAAATAGAAAGCCTAAAGAGACCCATAACCAGTAAGGAGAATGAAACAGTCAGTAAAAATCTCCTAACAAACAAAAGTATAGGGCCTGATGGCTTCCCAGGGGAATTCTACCAAACATTTAAAGAAGAACTAATTCCTGGGGTGCCTGGGTGGCTCAGTGGGTTAAAGCCGCTGCATTCGGATAAGGTCATGATCCCAGAGTCCTGGTTTCGAGCCCCACATCAGGCTCTCTGCTCAGCGGGGAGCCTGCTTCCCTTCCTTTCTCTCTGCCTGCCTCTCTGCCTACTTGTGATCTGTCTGTCAAATAAATAAATAAAATCTTTAAAAAAAAAAAAGAAGAACTAATTCCTATTCTCCTGAAATTGTTCCAAAAAATAGAAATAGAAGGAAAACGTCCAAACTCATCTTATGAGGACATCATCACCTTGATCCCAAAACCAGACAAGGATCCCATCAAAAAAGAGAACTAGAGACCAATATCCTTGATGAACACAGATGAAAAAATTCTCACCAAAATACTAGCCAATAGGATTCAACAGTGCATTCAAAGGATTATTCACCACGACCAAGTGGGATTTATTCCAGGGTTGCAAGGTTAGTTCAACATCCACAAATCAATCAATGTGATACAACACATTCATAAAAGAAAGAACAAGAACCATATGATACTCTCAATAGAGGCTGAAAAAGCATTTGACAAACAGCATCCCTTCCTGATCAAAACCCTTCAAAGTGTAGGGATAGAGGGCACATATATCAATATTATCAAAGCCATCTATGAAAAACCCACCGCAAATATCATTCTCAATGGAGAAAAACTGTAAGCTTTTCCGCTAAGGTCAAGAACACGGAAGGGATGTCCATTATCACCACTGTTATTCAACATAGTACTAGAAGTCCTAACCTCAGTAATCAGACAACAAAAGGAAATTGAAGACATCCAAATCGGCAAAGAAGTAGTCCAACTATCACTCTTTGCAGATGATATGATACTCTATGTGGAAAACCCAAAAGACTCCACTCCAAAACTGCTAGAACTTGTACATGAATTCAGTAAAGTGTCAGGATATACAATCAATGCACAGAAATCAGTTGCATTTCTCTAAACCAACAACAAGACAGAAGAAAGAGAAATTAAGGTGTCCATCCCATTTACAATTGCACCCAAAACTATAAGATACCTAGGAATAAACCTAACCAAAGAGGCTAAGAATCTATACCCAGAAAACTATAAAGTACTCATGAAAAAATTGAGGAAGATAAAGAAATGGAAAAATGTTCCATGCTCCTGGATTGGGAAAATAAATATTGTGAAAATGTGTATTCTACCTAAAGCAATCTACACATTTAATGCAATTCCTATCAAAGTACCATCCATTTTTTTCAAAGAAATGGAACAAATAATCCTAAAATTTATATGGAACCAGAGAAGACCTCGAATAGCCAAAGGAATATTGAAAAAGAAAGCCAAGGTTGGTGGCATCACAATTCCAGACCTCAAGCTCTATTACAAAGCTGTCATCATCAAGACAGCATGGAACTGGCACAAAAACAGACACATAGATCAATGGAACAGAATAGAGAGCCCAGAAATAGACCCTCAACTCTATGGTCAACTAATCTTTGACAAAGCAGGAAAGAATGTCCAATGGAAAAAAGACAGCCTCTTCAATAAATGGTATTGGAAAATTGGACGGCCACATGCAGAAAAATGAAATTGGATCATTTCCTTACACTACACACGAAAATTGACTCAAAATGGATGAAGGACCTCAATGTGAGAAGGGAATCCATCAAAATCCTTGAGGAGAACACAGGCAGCAACCTCTTCGACCTCAGCCGCAGCAACATCTTCCTAGGAACATCACCAAAGGCAAGGGAAGCAAGGGCAAAAATGAACTATTGGGATTTTATCAAGATCAAAAGCTTTTGCACAGCAAAGGAAACAGTTAGCAAAACCAAAAGACAACTGACAGAATGGGAGAAGATATTTGCAAATGACATATCAGATAAAGGGCTAGTGTCCAAAATCTATAAAGAGCTTAGCAAACTCAACACCCAAAGAACAAAAAACCCAATCAAGAAATGGGCAGAGGACATGAACAGACCTTTCTACAAAGAAGACATCCAGATCGCCAACAGACACATGATAATGTGCTCCATATCACTCCGCATCAGGGAAATACAAATCAAAACCACAATGTGATATCACCTCACACCAGTCAGAATGGCTAAAATTAACAAGTCAGGAAATGACAGATGCTGGCGAGGAGGTTCCCCTTTCTCCACATCCCCTCCAACACATGTTGTTTCCTGTCTTGCTAATTTTGGCCATTCTAACTGGTGTAAGGTGATATCTCAGTGTGGTTTTAATTTGAATCTCCCTGATGGCTAGTGATGATGAACATTTTTTCATGTGTCTGATAGCCATTTGTATGTCTTCATTGGAGAAGTTTCTGTTCATATCTGCTGCCCATTTTTTGATATGATTGTCTGTTTTGTGTGTGTTGAGTTTGAGGAGTTCTTTATAGATCCTGGATATCAATATTTTGTCTGTACTGTCATTTACAAATATCTTCTCCCATTCTGTGGGTTGCCTCTTTGTTTTCTTGACTGTTTCCTTTGCTGTGCAGAAGCTTTTGATTTTGATGAAGTCCCAAAAGTTTATTTTGGCTTTAGTTTCCTTTGCCTTTGGAGACATTCTTGAAAGAAGTTGCTGTGGCTGATATTGAAGAGATTACTGCCTATTTCTCCTCTAGGATTCTGATGGATTCCTGTCTCACACTGTGGTCTTTATCCATTTTGTGTTTATTTTTGTGTACGGTGTAAGAGAATGGTTGAGTTTCATTCTTCTACATACAGCTGCCCAGTTTCCCAGCACCATTTATTGAAGAGACTGTCTTTTTCCCACTGTACATTTTTTCCTGTTTTGTCGAAGATTATTTGCCCATAGAGTTGAGGGTCCATATCTGGGCTCTCTACTCTGTTCCACTGGTCAATGTGTCTGTTTTTATGCCAGTACCATGCTGTCTTGGTGATCACAGCTTTGTAGTAATGCTTGAAATCAAGTAACGTGATGTCACCAGTTTTATTTTTGTTTTTCAAAATTTCCTTAGCGATCGGGGTCTCTTCTGGTTCCATACAAATTTTTGCATTATTTGCTCCAGCTCTCTGAAGAATACCGGTGGAATTTTGATAGGAATGGCATTAAAAGTACAGATTGCTCTAAGCAGTATAGACATTTTAACAATGTTTATTCTTCAGATCCAAGAGCATGGAATGGTCCTCCATCTTTTTGTGTCTTCTTCAATTTCTTTCATGAGTGTTCTGTAGTTCCTCTTGTACAGATCCTTTACCTCTTTGGTTAGGTTTATTCCCAGGTATCTTATGGTTCTTGGTGCTATAGTAAATGGAATTAATTCTCTAATTTCCCTTTCTGTATTTTCATTGTTAGTGTATAAGAAAGCCACTGATTTCTGTACATTGACTTTGTATCCCAACACGTTACTGAATTGCTGTATGAGTTCTACTAGTTTGGGGGTGGATTCTTTTGGGTTTTCCATATAAAGAATCATGTCATCTGCAAAGAGAGAGAGTTTGACTTCTTCGTTGCCAATTTGGATACCTTTTATTTCTCTTTGTTGTGTGATTGCTGTTGCTAGGACTTCTAATACTATGTTGAACAAGAGTGGTGAGAGCGGGCATCCATGTCATGTTCCTGATCTCAACGGGAAGGCTGCAAGCTTTTTCCCATTGAGGATGATACTTGTTGTGGGTTTTTCATATATAGATTTTATGAAGTTCATGAATGTTCCCTCTATCCCTATACTTTGAAGCGTTTTAATCAGGATCGGATGCTGGATTTTGTCAAATGCTTTTTCTGCATCAGTTGAGAGGACCATGTGGTTTTTTTCTGTCTTCTTATTAATTTGTTCTGTCACATTGAATGGTTTACGAATGTTGAACCATCCTTGTAAGCCAGGATTGAATCCACCTGGTCATGATGGATAATCTTTTTAATGTGCTATTGAATCCTGTTTGCTAGGATCTTGCTGAGAATCTTAGCATCCATATTCATCAGTGATATTGGTCTGAAATTCTCCTTTTTGATAGGGTCTTTGCCTGGTTTGGGGATCAGGGTAATGCTGGCTTCATAGAAAGAGTCTGGAAGTTTTCCTTCTACTTCAATTTTTTGAAAGAGCTTCAGGAGAATAAGTGTAATTTCTTCTTTGAAAGTTTAGTAGAATTCCCCAGGGAATCTTTCAGGTCCTGGGCTCTGGTTTTTTGGGAAGTTTTTGATCACTGCTTCAATCTTGTTACTAAATATCTGTCTATTTAGGTTGTCGATTTCTTCGTGGTTCAATTTTGGGAGTTTATAGTTTTCCAGGAATGCATCCATTTCATCTAGGTTGCTTAGCTTATTGGCATATAACTGTTGATAATAGCTTTTGATGATTGTTTCTACTTCCTTGGTGTTAGTTGTGATCTCTCCTTTTTCATTCATAATTTTATGAATTTGTGCTTTCTCTCTTTTCTTTTGGATTAGTGTGGCCAATGCTTTATTGATCTTATTGATTCTTTCAAAAAGCAGCTTCTAGTTTCATTGATTCAGTCTACTGTATCTCTGTTTTCTACCTCATTGATCTCAGCTCTAATCTTGATTATTTCCCTTCTTATATGTGGAGTTGGTTTGATTTGTTGTTGATTCTCCAGTTCTTTAAGGTGTAGAGACAGCTGCTGTGTTCTGGATTTTTCCATTTTTTTTTGAGGGAGGCTTGGATGTCTATGTATTTCCCCCTTAGGACCGCCTTTGCTGTATCCCATAGGTTTTGGACCGAAGTGTCTTCATTCTCATTGGTTTCCATGAATTGTTTCAGTTCTTTGATCTCCTGGTTGATCCATGCATTCTTAAGCAAGGTGGTCTTTAGCTTCCAGCTGTTTGAGTTCCTTCCATCCTTTTCCTTGTTGTTGAGCTCCAGATTCAAAGCAATGTGATCTGAGAATATGTAGGGAATATTCTCAGTCTTTTGATATCAGTTGAGTCCTGATTTGTGACCCAACATGTGGTCTATTCTTGAGAAGCTTCCATGTGCACTTGAGAAGAATGAGTATTCTGTTGTTTTAGTTTTAGGATGGAATGTTTTGTATATATCTATGAGGTCCATCTGGTCCAATGTGTCATTCAATGCTCTTCTTTCTTTATTGATTTTCTGCTTCGATGATCTATTTCTGAGACAGGCGTGTTAAGATCTCCTACTATTAATGTATTCATATCAATATGGCTCTTTTTCTTGATTAATAGTTTTCTTATGTAGTTGGCTGCTCCCATATTGTGGGCAGAGATATTTACAATTGTTAGATCATCTTGGTGGATAGTCCCTTTAAGAATGATGTAGTGTCCTTCTGTATCTCTCTTTAGTTTAATATCTAGTTTATCTGATATGAGAGTCGCTACCCCAGCCTTCTTTTGAGGCCCATTGGCATGAAAGATGCTTCTCCATCCCTTCACTTTCAGTCTGGGTGTATCTTTAGGTTCAAAATGGGTCTCTTGTAGACAACATATGGATAGGTCCTGTCGTTTCATCCAATCTGCAGCCCTGTGCCATTTTATGGGTGCATTTAGGCCATTCACATTGAGAGTGATTATTGATAGATACGTTTTATCGACATCTTGTTATATTGAACACTTTCTTTCTTTAGATTGTCTCTATATTTCTTTTTCAATGCTATTCTTTGGATTTTTCCTCTTTTATAGAACCCCCCCTTAATATTTCCTGCAGTGTTGGCTTGGTGGTTGCATAGTCTTTTAAGCCTTGCTGGTCTTGGAAGCTCTTTGTCTCTCCATCCATTTTGAATGTCAGTCTTGCTGGAGAAAGTATTCTTGGCTACAAGTTCTTCTCTTTTAATGCCCTGAATATATCTTGCCAGCCCTTTCTGGCTTGCTAGGTCTCTGTGGACAGATCTGATGTTATTCTGATGGGCTTTCCTCTGTAAGTAAGGAGCCTCTTTGTCCTAGCGGTTTTCAAGAGATTATACCTACAATTATGATTCCTCAATTTGACTATCAGGTGTCTTGATGTTTTTTTGGAATCTATAATCTTGGGTGGAGACCTTTTGTCCTCTAGTACATGAACGTTGGTTCCATTTGCGAGATTGGGAAAATTTTCATGAAGATCTTGTTCCATTCTATCTTCTAGACTTCTTTCTTTCTCCTCCCCTTCAGGGATTCCAATAATTCTGACGTTGGAACATTTCATGATGTCATTTATTTCCCTGATTGTTTTTTCATGGTTTCTAAGCTGTTTGTTCCAGGCTTCCTCTTGATCCTTTCTCTCTATCTGTTTGTCCTCAAGATCACTAATTCTATCTTCTGTCTCAGTTACCCTAGCTTTGAGAGAATTTAGATTAGATTGGAACTCATCGAGAGCAGTGTGAACCTCAGGCCTGGTAGCTTTCAGCTCTGCCCTAAAATTGTGAACATCATCTCTAGTCACTTTCAGTTCAGCCCCAATTCCATTTGGTCCTCCATGGCTTTCTCCAACCTAGCTATTGCCTGCATAAATGTTAGCCTGAATTCTCTTTCTGACATATTGTCTATGTTGATAGCCATTACCTCTATTGCAGAAGGTCTATCCTCTGTATTTTTCTACTGTTGGGCATTCCTCCTACTAATCATTTTGGGGAGAGATGACTGAACAGATGTCGCTGGTTGTATCAACCGTAGTGCAGTCTGGGTGCACCCTGGAACACTTCTGAGCAATCAGGATTCCCCACCCAAATGAGAGGAAAAAGAAAAGAAAAAGAAAAAAGAGAGAGAGAGAGACAAGAAAGAAAGGGAAGATGAAAGAGAAGCTTCAGCCCAAATGGGCCCCAAGGGAAGATTTATGAGGTATACAAACAAAAACAGACAAACAAAAAGATTGATAAAAGTACATAATAAGAGAAAAAAAATATATATGCAAATAAAGGAAGAACCTTGTCGAAAAGAACCCCAAGTGTAAGATTTATATACTATCAGGGCAAACACAAAAACACTGAAACACTGGTGGAAGAAAAAGATGGGAGAGTGGTTATAAATTCTCAGTGTGAGCGAGGAAGGTTGTTTTGATTCTTCCTGGATGTATCTTGATATCTTTGTTAAAGGACTCAACCTTCCTAGGCTAAAGGGGGATTAAAAATTGGTTTACCTATAGGGGTAGTATTGATTGGGGAAAGGGGATTACTTTGAAGTTTAACTCTATATGAATATTAGAAAATAAAAATAAAAAAGGAATAAACTAGACTAAACTAAACTAAAATTTAAAAAAAATTTAAAAAATAGAAATGCAAAAGAAAAACACAAGTGTATCTATCAAAAAGTTCAGGTTAGAAGGTTATTATGTAATTTGATATACTGGACAGCTCATTGTGATGGTATGTAGGTTAAAAAATTATCTATATAAAAAAATGAGCCAGAATAGTGGGAACAAATTAAAAATAGAAGTTGTCCTATGAAGTAGTGGTGGTGGTTCTCTTGTAGTCTTTTTTTTTTTTTTCTTTCCTGGTGGTTTTCTGGGGGAGGGGCCTGCCACGTGGGTTTTCAGTCAATGATGTTCCCTGAGTTAAGTCCTCCAGTCCCCCTCAAGGGGGTGGGCTCTGAAGAAACCGGTTTTTTCAGGCTTTTGTTCTCTGGAGGTTTTTATGTCTGTTCACCTTTCTTCTTTTTTCCTCTCGCCTTGACTGCTTTTGATGGTTTTTGTAGGTTTAGAGGAAAGCAAACTGCACCCTGACCTCCCTCTCAGAGAGAAGCCTCAGTCTGTTCTTCTGTGGGTGTTGCAGAGCCCATATAAATCCCCCCTTGGCCACTGGCAGAGCAGGTTCCGAGTCGCAGTCCCTGAGGACGCAGGATCTTCTGCTTGTACCCAAAACCAAAGGAGTGGTAGCTGTTTGGGCAGCTCCAGACCACCAGAGAGGTTCCAAGCAGTGATCACACACCGAGATTTTCCTGCTGGCCCGGGCTGGGAGTGCCTGGTCTTTCTGGGTCTAAGAGCGCCTGGCTTGTGGGCACCTCTTTCAGGGGAGCCTGTGGGTTGCGTGTGTGTGTCTCAGGCTTTGAGAACAGGGCTCAGGTCTGAAAACACCAGGCTGTGCCTTCATGCACCTCTCTCAGGGGAGAGTTTGGGGTGTGTGTCTTAGGTTCTGAAACAATGGCGCGTGTCAAAGAGCGCTGGCTGGGCCTTTGTACCTTTCTCAGGGGAGGATGAGGGGTGCATGCATCTCAGGCTCTGTAGCAGGGCTCACCTGTTCTGCTGTCCAGCTTGGCTGCCATCCCCTCACAGGGGCCAGAACCCATGCAATCTCAGGGGCGCATGGTGGCTCAGGGACCAAGATCTGGTTTCTCCACCACACTCTCTCTGGCTCAGCACCAGGGGAGACTGTCCTGGGACTGGGGACTTAAGCCCCTGTCCCTAGATGCCCCGATTCCCTCAATTTCCCCCACGCGATCTTTTGCTCTTTTGGAATGCTTTCAACTAGTCTCCAAGTTAATGCTGGTCCCCAGATGCAGGGCACTCTGGCTCTCTAGCTTGTATTAGGGTTATCACTTTCCAACCAGTCACCTCTGGTGGCTCCCTCCCCCTTTTGTTTATCTTCTGATATCAGTCGGCCTTTCCCACTCTGCTTTACCTGCCCACTGGTGTCTTCTGGCCCTGTAGAGATCCAGACGTGTATAATTCTGATCTCAGGCTGATTTCATGGGTGATCGGATTTCTTTGGTAGGTAATCAGCTCACTTTAGGGTACAGCTTGAAAAGGCTCCTCCTCCTACTTACCCGCCTTCTTGTGCCCCCTTTTATTAGTATTTTTTAAGGAAGCAAGCTACATTTCAGTATGAATCATAATGACATTTTAATGTAATATAATTCATGAATTGTTCTCATGAATCTAAGTAAATATATTTTAATTGATGAAAAGTACATTATGTATTGAGTCTAGTACAATAAAATTCAATTTTTAAAATTTAGTTAAATGATTACTAGATAACCCTATAAATACGGTTACTAGAAAACTATAGTTACTAGATAACTATAGTCACACAGTTCTCTCCTGCTTGTTAGGAAAACCACTAGGATAATTAATATTTTCTCTTTTTACTTTCCTCAACTCAATATAGGAATAATGGCAGTGTATATGCTGGAGTCTTGAATGTATACTGCTATGGATTAATATTATACATATATAATATATGTAACTTGTTATATAATATACATACTCTTAATTGCAAGATAAATAATATCTATTTTAGACATATTAAAGAGTGCAAATAGTATTTTCTTAAATTATTACCTTAGGCCATGGTGGAAATATCTATTTGGTCACTAAATCCACACTGGATGTCATTCCCTTTATGATAACTTGTGTTGGGAAATGTAATCAAAAAAGATGTGACTGCCAATTCACCCATGAGCTGGACCTGGGCAAGTGGAGGCTTTTTAACCCCTCCCCTATCCTGGAAATGTGCCTTTCTCACTTCCAGAGGCTACTCCAAGAAAATAGATTTGAGATAGTGATGTGGTATTGAAAACAACTGCATGTGATATGTGACTGAGTCCTGTTAGGGCCTCTTCTTAAGCATTTAAGATTTGGAGATTGGGTACAGGGATCAATGGGTCTTATTGTTGCCAAGAAAAGCCTCATATGTAAGATCTCTTTGCTAATACTAAAACTGCCACCCACCAATCTGGAGTGTTCTATCTCTTTCTTCAGTCTTTCCTTGCTCTCTGCAGGACGATGCCTGTTGCAGATTATATCTGGGAAGCACCCAGGAGTGTTGCAAACCAAAAATTGGAGAGCCAGCCAGAAGAGCAAAGAAATAAAGGTTGCATGACTGTGGGGATACCTCAAAAACAGCTGGTCTAATATGCTTGTTAGAGGAATCATGCATTGCATACTGTGGCAGGGAAAATAAGTATTTGGAAGCTGTGGTGGGCTGGTCTCTACTATAGGTGTCCAGCTGGTCACTAACTGATGCCTGACTTTAAGCTGAAACTTGTGTTAGGAAGTTAGAAGGCAAGCTAAGATTAGAAAAGGACATGAAAGTGTCTACTAGCCTAATGGCTTTTGGGCTGGCAGAGAAGGTGGGAGAGCAGAATAAGTTAGAGTTTGTAGCACACTCCACAGTGAAGAACACTGTAGTTTTTCAAAGCTAAGGACAGCACAAACTACCATGGGTTAAGGCCCAGGTGCTTGTGACTAAGCCTGATAAGGACACTAAGACATGGAATCCCTTGGAGAGTGAATAGGAGATTATGGTGATGACAGTAAAGCAGAAAACCTCATAATGTCTAACCCTTAATATGACAGAAAGCCAAAAAATATATCCCAGTTGGCTGTGAAGGGTCCAGTAAGACTAATCTGGATGCAAGTTTGTGTGACCTTATTCCTGCAAGGATCCTGCCTTAACGGATAGACTGAGAACCTAACACTGTGTTGGTTGGTTTATAGAGAGCCTTAAAACCTGAGCAGCAGTTTAGAATTTTTATTTCTTTTTCAAAAAAAATTATTTATTTGAGAAAGAAAGAAGGGGGGAGAGAGAACACACACATAAGCAGGGAGAGGGGCAGAGGGAGAGAATCTCATGCACACTCCTTGCTGTGTGTAGAGTCCACAGTGCTTGATCTCGTGATCCATGAGATCACGACCTGAGCCGAAATCACAAGTTAGATGCTTAACTGAGTGAGCCACCTATGCACCCCTACTTTTTCATTTGCCTGATGCCATGCCTTCTCCAGCAGAGGCCTCAGGGATACAATCCTATCTGGATCTGAGGAGCATGTCATGTTGTGCTGGATTTAACAACTGCCTTTTTCAGTATACCCATGGCCACTGAGTCACAAGATCAATTTACTTTCACATGGGAGGGGGCAAAAATGGACCTTAAAAGTTCTCCCTCAAGGTTACCTTGCATAGTTCCACCATATATTATGAAATGGTATTCTGAGATCCCTGTTCTTCCTCCCCACACCAGTGAAATAGGCCCACGAAATTTTTGTTGATACAATGTTAGCATGTGAAGCTTTGCATATTCTGTAACAGCTTGCAGGCTTTGCACAGCATCCGTGAGGGAGTTGATGGACAGTAAAGCCACAGAAAATTCAAGGCTCAGGGCAACACCATAAAGTTTAAGGAGTTGTCTGGTAAAGTAAGAACCATGTTTTCCCAGAAACTGTGACTGAAAATGTGCAAGCCTACCCAACCCCTAAAAACACAAAAAAAGTTGCAATCATTTATAGGGATTTGGGGGTTTGGGAGAACTTTTAGTCCCAACATAACATAGTACCTCCATTCCTTATCTTGTCTAATAAATAAAGGGAATGTGTGGAACTGGGGATGAGAGCAATAGACCACCTTTGAAAAGGCAAAAATACTACTGAAGCAGAATGAAGCTTTGGGCATCTCCCAAGGAGAGTTCTTGTCTAATAAATAAAGGGAATGTGTGGAACTGGGGATGAGAGCAATAGACCACCTTGAAAAGGCAAAAATACTACTGAAGCAGAATGAAGCTCTGGGCATATCCCAAGGAGGGTTCCTTGAGTTAGATGTATCTGTGAGTCCAGAAGGTATGGGTTAGATACTGTGGTAGAAATAACAGAAGGAGATAATACCCTTAGGATTTTGATCTCAGCTCTGGAAGGGGACAGAAATCTGATATACCCCCATAGAGCAACAGTTTGTAGTACCGTACACACCATTCCTCCAGGTAGAATCTCTCATTAAAGAACAACACACTGTTGTGAGAACTTTCCTGCCTATCAAGGAATGAGTGGAAAATATGTTCCATTGACCCACTTCTGCCACATCTCAAACTCCCACTTTGACTAAGTGTCATGTCTACTTGCTAGCAGAGGAGTGCCCTGTCTACCAGTCCACTTTCTCTGGTAAAGTAGGTACTAATAGATGTTGTGGAGTATACAGATTTTATAGATGCCCTCACCTCTATTCCTATGGTTACCCCTGCAGCTTGTTAAAAGGGAGCAGGGAAAATTTCCACTGATGCATAGTATAGAGAGGTGAAGTAGAGGAAATATATCCACAAGGACTGAGGTCACTATTCAGCTCAACACTGACATCATCTTGATGGAAACAAGAAAAAACCATAGCAGCTAGTGGGCCTTGGTCATTAACCCTTTGCACTGACAGTTGAGCTCTTTTAAAGATATTAACTCTTAGGGTCAGACAATGGAAAGCCAAGGAGAGGATGATTATGAATCAGACCTCATATGGTGAGGATATGTGGAAGGACGTTTGGGTCCATCTGCAAGATCCTAAGGCAGACGTCACTGTTTTTCATTTCCCAGCTCATAAGGTACTTACATTCCCTGACAATCAGGAAACTGAAGCTTTAGCTACTGACCTTGCAGTAAATACAGCAGATTGGATGCATAGAAAGAGTGGCTACTGCAGTGCTCCAATGGGATGTCATATTGCCAAGGATGCTGGAAATGTAATAACATCCTGTCCTGTGTGCTCTGAACATCTGGAGCATCTCCTGAAAGAATCTGAGGCTGATCACCAAAGTTCCCAATGGTGATGAATTGGCAAATTAATTATATTCGCCCCTTCTAAATATGCCTTTGTTTGTGTGGACAATGCATCTGGCTTAACTTGAGCTTTTCTCTGATGTTGTGCAAATGAGGCTGCCGTTAAGGTATTAAAGAAATTGAGTATTATGTTTGGATACTCTTGTGGGATTGCCAGTAATTGGAGGTTACATTTCAAAGGTTATGATGTGCAAATCTGTGGAAAGAAGTGTGACACTGAATGGAGGTCACACCTCCCCTTTAACCCATAATTAGTAAGATTGATAGGAAAAAAAATAAGTATTAAAACAACAAATTATATTGTTAACAGGTAAAACCACCTTGTCCACATGGACCAAAGAATTAAACCTGGCTATAATATATTTGAATGACAACCAGTAGGGCCTATGCCCAATATGACAGACTGAGGATGTATGCCAAGGAACCCAACACCTTAACTGTATGGAAGTCATAAAAAATATGTATTCCCCCAACTCTCACCATGGATCAATGTGCCTTGCTACTGAGAACACCAAGATCCATTACACCTGGAAAAGGAATTATCTGCTGCAATTTGCAATGTGACATCCCAACAGGATGGGTATTATTTCATATCTGGCTGAGGGGTAGCTGTTTAGTTTCCACTAGGATCCCATTGTCCTGCTACTAGCCAAATCTATGCAAACTCACTAAACCTAAAGTGGAAGATATAACATTGAAAGTGGAGAAAAGATGGGGATCCTGGTCTCACATATCCCACTCTCAGTCCATCTCTTCATGCCTCATAGTGTGTCTTCCCCAGCCAATATTTATGATTGATCAAAGGGTCAAATTCTCAAAGCTGCAGTGACATTAACATCTAAATAGTAGAGCCTGGTTGTGGGTATTAAGGAGGGCACATATTTCATGGAGCACTGGGTGTGGTGCATAATGAGTCCTGGAACACTGAGAAAATTAAATAAATAAATAAATAAATAAATAAATAAATAAATAAACAAATAAATAAATAGTTGGGCACAAGTGTAATTCTTATAAAAGGGGAAGACCTTACCAAAGAAGGTCCTACTAAATGTCTTTTCAGCCTTAAACTTCTGCTGCTCTTAAAATGTCCAGTAATGGGACAGGCACCTAAAATAAATCAATACAACTGTTGGGTGTATGGGAAGATGCCCTCTGGCAACCCAATCGCAATTGTCAGTGTAAGTATTGTCATTCCAAGGAATGGACCGGAAGACCTTAAAACAGAAGAATGAATATAATACCACTAGTTGATCTGGTGTTACCAATACTGACTCAAGAACTTAGCCTGTGGCTCACACTATTAATGAAACTGGGTATCAACATTTTTCCCTCTCAGATAAACTAAAAAAAAACAATCCATCAATTTCCTTTTAAAAAGGTTCTAGGAACACTACTATCAGAGCAATGGGTGACTGTGCTCAGATTAGGGATGGTTTTATGTGTTTTGCTCTGGGTTATGGGCAACTAAGCACCTGAAAATCCCCATGTTGGAAGCAGAAAACTCACTCTAATTAGAATCAATCCAATTGTACCAAAAACATAAAATGAATACCACTGGGATTGTGTAGTCACTCTGTCATATTAAAGACACTGATTACATTTGGCACTGATTGATTGTAATACCCAGGTATTTATTGGGTAGCATCAAATGAAACCTAATGGCTATGTGGAACAACCTTTGGCCATGACTACCACCTAGATGGTTTTTGGGTCATTACACCCTGTGCTCTCCCTGGGGACAGGGAAGAATCCATACCAGAGTGACAATGGCTGACAATCTCTCTCTCCTCAAGGCCAGATTGAGATATTCCCTTCTGGTATGATCATTTACCAGTTACATTTGCTTGTGCCTCAGTAGTCCAATAAAGACAATGTGATGGAAATTGCACTATTTCTATAAAAGGAATTATGACTGCAATAGAGTCATGAAATTTTTATACTTACTTTTAACTATAAGTTTATCATAGAAAACAGAAAAAAATAACCATAACCAGAATTTCAATTATCTTGTTATCATTAGTAAAATGTATTCATATCAGTGCCTAATTCATGGACACTGGCAAATTTTCAGTTCGTTTGGATCTGAATAGCAAAATTTTTTTTAAGATTTTATTTATTTATTTGACAGAGAGAAATCACAAGTAAGCAGAGAGGCAGGCAGAGAGAGAGGAGGAAGCAGGCTCCCTGCTGAGCAGAAAGCCCGATGTGGGGCTCGAACCCAGGACCTGGGATCATGACCTGAGACGAAGGCAGCGGCTTAACCCACTGAGCCACCCAGGCACCCTGAATAGCAAAATTTGTTCCTTGTTGAGACCATGCATGGAGATTAGGTGGGTCTTAACAACTTGAAAAGGGGTTAAATCTAAGACTGTTAATAAAATTTTCACTTTTGTGATAAACAAAATTAAAGGTGTGATATAAAAAGTCATCTGGGTTGAAGTGTTATGTTGCTTTATTCTCCAAGTCTGGGAGAATAAAAATTAAGAATGAAACATAAACACTATGTAAATGTAAAAAGCCCAGTGTACCAAATTTTCATCCAAAGTAACTTGAAAGTGACTGAATACTGTTTTGTATTTACAACATGGGGAAAAGAAACCTTGTTTGTTACCTGAATATATGCCACAAAATTCCTGAACATTTCAGTCAACCTATAATATCCTTATTCAAGAAATGGCCATAAATGTGGTTATAACTGAATTAAATATAAAAAATAATGAATATTTGAAATAATTTTCCTTAAAATGAAATGACTGTATTGTTTCCCAGGAATGTGCTTTTCCAAAAATGTATACATAATAAGTGCCATTAAAAAAAAAAAAACAGAATGAAAAGAAGGACACTAGAGAACTTAGAAAATTATGAAAATATTTAAGCAATTTATTGTCCAGACTTGCCCTTCCCCACTACCTTCATGAATGCTCTTGCCACTTCCTTGTTGTGGAGGCTATAGATGAGGGGATTCAGCATGGGAGTAAGGATGGTATAAAAGAGAGACACCATTTTGTCCTGGGTTGGGAACGATCTGAACTGGACTGCATGTACATGAATAAAGCTGCTCCATAGTACAATCCCACCACCATGAGGTGAGAGGAACAGGTGGCAAAAGCTTTTCAGCGACCCTCTCCAGACCCCATTTGAATGACAGCCAGAATAACACGATTGTAGGAAGCAATGATGATTGCTACAGGGAAAACAATCATTATTATACAGCAGTAGAAAAGAACTTCTTCAAATGTTGATGTGTCATTGCATGAGATGATTAGCAGGGAAGGAAAATAACAGAAGTGGGCTATTTCCCGGGACCCACAATAGGAGAAGAAAAATGTAACTACATCATCAATTACACCATCAGTAGAGCCCAGGATCCAGGAAGATGCTGCCATTAGACCACAAATTTTGGGACTCATAAGACTGGGATATCTTAGAGGGTGGCAAACGGCAATATAGTGGTCATAAGCCATGACTGCCAACAGGAAACATTCACAGCCAAGTAGTGATGTATAGAAGAAAATTTGTGTGGCACAACCTGCCACAGAAGTGGACTTGCTGACAAGTAGTTGAAGGCCATCTTGGGTACAGTCGTGCAGATGAGCATGAGGTCCATGAGGGACAGTTGGCTAAGGAGGAAGTACATGGGAGTGTGGAGCTTGGTGTCCATGTAGATGAGGAGAATCATAGAAGTGTTTCCCATGAAGGCCACTATCAAGATGCCCAAGACCAAAGAGAAGAGGAAAATGTGAGTAGGGCTGTGATTGAAGATTCCCAGAAGGATGAAATCAGAGGTGAAACTCTGATTAGCCCATGCCATGATGAATGTGTTCTTTATCTAATACGGGAAAAAGTGATATTACCACATTAAGTTGATAAATGTGTATTTAATGCCTTACAAAGCATGTGATTGTGGTAAATTCTATAGGTCAGTGATTAAGCTGACATCACCGGTATTAGGAATCTCAAAGAACATGAAGTATAATTACAGAACAAAATATGTTCTCTTGGTACTGTCTAGTGTGGAATTTTCCTAAGTTCAGCTTCTAAACATCCTTCACAAATTAAGATAATAATACATATTTTCACAATTGATAGTGTGTTTTCAAAAAGGAAAATTCCCAAAAGCATTTAGACGGTGCCTTGAAACATCAGATATCCTTTACATATTATTTGATAGAGAAACTAAGCTTAATTCAGAATGTGGCAAACAAAGTAAGAGAGATAAAGAGCACAATATGAACCTTTGCTTTTATGGTAGTGGGTGATTTTTTTTCTGTCAGTGTTAACAAAACCTTTATATTTGTCTATTATTTTATAGTTTAGAGTGATCTGTAACTTTTGGTAAATATTTTTTTTGTGCAGTAAATGCATGCTCTGAAAAAATACTTTAATTATATAAATATAAACACTTTGTCCCGTTTTTGTATAGCCCAATGTGATAGATGACTTGTGTTTCTCCAAAATAGATCACAGTTAACTTCATAACAATTCCTACATTATGAGGCTTAAATACAGATGACATAATATTCAAAAAAGTGTAGCAGTGTTGAAATAATGGTTATCACCAGCGAGGACCAAGAATGCTGTATAATTAGAATGTCTCATGTTAATTTTCAAAACCAAGGTAATATTTTTGTAAAACATTTTGCAAAAAATGCTTTGTATGTAGTGAATTAGTTGTTAAATTTGAAGTTACATTTTGCAAAAATGTTTTATATGTAGTAAATTAGCAGTTAAATTTGAATTTATATAAAATAACTTAAAATATAAAGTTCTTAGAAGGGCACATAACAATACTAAGGCATCTGTGAATGTGAGCTGTGCTTTTTTTTTTTTTAATTTAATTTCTTTTCAGCGTAACAGTATTCATTGCTTTTGCACCACATCCAGTGCTCCATGCAATCTGTGCCCTCTCTAATACCCACCACCTGGTTCCCCAACCTCCCACCACCAGCCCCTTCAAAACCCTCAGATTGTTTTTCAGAGTCCATAGACTCTCATGGTTCATGTCCCCTTCCAATTTCCCTCAACTCTCTTCTCCTCTCCATCTCCCCTTGCCCTCCATGCTATTTGTTATGCTCCACAAATAAGTGAAACCATATGATAATTGACTCTCCCTGCTTGACTTATTTCACTCAGCATAATCTCTTCCAGTCCCGTCCATGTTGCTACAAAAGTTGGGTATTCATCCTTTCTGATGGAGGCATAATACACCATAGTGTATATGGACCACATCTTCCTTATCCATTCGTCTGTTGAGGGGCATCTTGGTTCTTTCCACAGTTTGGCGACCGTGGCCATTGCTGCTATAAACATTGGGGTAGAGATGGCCCTTCTTTTCACTTCATCTGTATCTTTGTGGTAAATACCCAGTAGTGCAATTGCAGGGTCATAAGGAAGCTCTATTTTTAATTTCTTGAGGAATCTCCACACTGTTCTCAAAAGTGGCTGCACCAACTTGCATTCCCACCAACAGTGTAAGAGGGTTCCCCTTTCTCCACATCCCCTCCAACACATGTTGTTTCCTGTCTTGCTAATTTTGGCTATTCTAACTGGTGTAAGGTGGTACCTCAATGTGGTTTTAATTTGAATCTCCCTGATGGCTAGTGATGATGAACATTTTTTCATGTGTCTGATAGCCATTTGTATGTCTTCATTGGAGAAGTTTCTGTTCATATCTGCTGCCCATTTTTGATATGATTATCTGTTTTGTGTGTGTTGAGTTTGAGGAGTTCTTTATAGATCTTGGATATCAACCTTTTGTCTGTACTGTCATTTGCAAATATCTTCTTCCATTCTGTGAGTTGCCTCTTTGTTTTGTTGACTGTTTCCATTGCCGTGCAGAAGCGTTTGATCTTGATGAAGTCCCAAAAGTTTATTTGTGCTTTTGTTTCCTTTGCCTTTCAGACATATCTTGAAAGCAGTTTGTGCGGCTGATATCAAAGAGGTTACTGCCTATGTTCTCCTCTAGGATTCTGATGGATTCCTGTCTCACATTGAGGTCTTTTATCCATTTTGAGTTTATCTTCCTGTACGTGTAAGAGAATGGTCGAGTTCCATTCTTCTATATATAGCTGTCCAGTTCTCCCAGCACCATTTATTGAAGAGACTATCTTTTTTTCCACTGTATATTTTTTCCTGTTTTGTCAAAGATTATTTGCCCATAGAGTTGAGGGTCCATATCTGGGCTATCTGCTCTATTCCACTTGTCTATGGGATACAGCAAAGGCGGTCCTAAGGGGGAAATACATAGCCATCCAAGCCTCCTTCTCCTTCAATAATTGAAAAATCCAAAATACACCAGGTGTCTCTACACCTTAAAGAACTGCAGAATCAACAACAAATCAAACCAACTCCACACATAATAAAGGAAATAATCAAGATTAGAGCAGAGAACAATGAGGTAGAAATTAGAGATACAGTAGAACGTATCAATGAAACTAGAAGTTGTTTTTTTTGAAAGAATCAATAAGATCTATAAACCATTGGTCACACTAATCCAAAAGAAAAGAGAGAAAGCCCAAAATAACAAAATTATGAGTGAAAAGGGAGAGATCACAACTAACACCAAAGAAGTAGAAACAATCATCAGAAGTTATTATCAACAGTTATATGCCAATAAGCTAAGCAAACTAGATGAAATGGATGCATTCCTGGAAAACTATAAACTCCCAAAATTGAACCAGGAAGAAATTGACAACCTGAATAGACCAGTATCTAGTAACGAGATTGAAGCAGTGATCCAAAACCTCCCAAAAAACAGGAGCCAAGGAGCTGATGGATTCCCTGAGGAATTCTACCAAACTTTCAAAGAAGAAATAACACCTATTCTCCTGAAGCCGTTTCAAAAAATTGAAGCAGAAGGAAAACTTCCAGACTCTTTCTATGAAGCCAGCATTACCCTGATCCCCAAACCAGGCAAAAACCACACCAAAAAGGAGAATTTCAGACCAACATCACTGATGAATATGGATGCTAAGATTCTCAACAAGATCCTAGCAAACAGGATCCAACAGCACATTCAAAAGATTATCTACCATGACTAGGTGGTATTCATCCCTGGGCTACAAGGATGGTTCAACATTCACGAGTCAATCAATGTGACAGAACAAATTAATAAGAGAAGAGAGAAGAAGCACATGGTCCTCTCAATTGATGCAGAAAAAGCATTTGACAAAATCCAGCATCTGATCCTAATTAAAACGCTTCAAAGTATAGGGATAGAGGGAACACTCCTGAACTTCATAAAATCTATGTATGAAAGACCCACAGCAAATATTATCTTCAATGGGATAAAGCTTGCAGCCTTCCCGTTGAGATCAGGAACATGACATGGATGCCCACTCTCACACTCTTGTTCAACATAGTATTAGAAGTCCTAGCGACAGCAATCAGACAACAAAGAGAAATAAAAGGTATCCAAATTGGCAATGAAGAAGTCAAACTCTCTCTCTTCACAGATGACATGATTCTTTATATGGAAAACCCAAAAGACTCCACCCCCAAACTAGTAGAACTCATAGAGCAATTCAGTAACGTGGCAGGATACAAAGTCAATGTACAGAAATCAGTGGCTTTCTTATACACTAAGAATGTAAATACAGAAAGGGAAATTAGAGAATCCATTCCATTTACTATAGCACCAAGAACCATAAGATACCTGGGAATAAACCTAACCAAAGAGGTAAAGGAACTATACTCGAGGAACTACAGAACACTCATGAAAAAAAATTGAAGAAGACACAAAAAGATGGAAGACCATTCCATGCTCTTGGATCGGAAGAATAAACATTGTTAAAATGTGTATACTGCCTAGAGCAATCTATACTTTTAATGCCATTCTGATCAAAATTCCACCGGTATTTTTCAAAAGCTGGAGCAAATAATCCTAAAATTTGTATGGAACCAGAAGATACCCCGAATCACTAAGGGAATGTTGAAAAACAAAAATAAAACTGGGGGCATCACGTTACCTGATTTCAAGCTTTACTACAAAGCTGTGATCACCAAGACAGCATGGTACTGGCATAAAAACAGAACTGTGCTTTTTTTTTTAAAGAAAAGAGAATCTCATTCCTGCCTTACAATTGATGTACTCATGTTTTTATTCTCATTTGCCACATTTTTCTAACTCACTTCACCACCAATTTGTTTCTCACCTAATGAATACCAGTATTATATGAAAATGAAAAACAAAAAACATGGATTTTTGTCCAACTGTTCCTATCTTTGAGCTGAACCAAGTAACTTAGCTCCTGCTATAATTCTCCTATTCCAACAAACAGCATATTGCCACATTCCTCAAAATAATATTGTATAGATAAAATGAAAGAATAACAAAAAATGCTTAGTGAAAATATCACTTAAAAAGTAAACCAATTATATCCATATCTACATGTTCAACAGAATGTTTGGCATTAACCAACAAATATTCTTACCTGATTATTTATATCACCTTTTAGCATGAGTCTAAATAGTATATAGCTCCAGATGAGAGAGTACATTACTAGAAAGGAAAATTACTTATCTTGAATATTTTTTTTATTTCAATAATCAAAACCAACAAGTAAAAAGAAGCACCTAACACACAATTGGAAACTTTACTATTATTCTTAAAGAAATCAAAGGACAAAATAATGGACTAGAACCAAGAGGGATTGTTACTCATATCATTCATGAGACTGGCCCAACAGCTTTATAATGCCATTTTTTAAAAATAATTCCAAGTTTACTTATTATTTAACATCCCAGAGAATCAGCATTACTCTAATTAAATGGATATGTATATCCATGAACATGAATACACATAGACATGTGAAAATATACATATCTTTGTAGATATTTTTAAGCAGAAAATTATTAACATGGTTTTACTCAAATTCTAGAAGCACTCATGAAACTGCTCTGAATTGTTTCACTGGAACTTTACCCTCTGTAACTTCCCTGGGAAACACAAAGCAGCAGTGTAAATCAAAGGGATTTTTACTCCTAGTTAATCCCTACTCTGCCTGATCACAGTGAGAATACTGGGAATCAATTTTATAGCCCACTAGGGATTCTGCTCCCTTGTCTTTAATTATAAGAATTCACATTATTTTCCATCTCCTCTCCTAGGACAAAGAAACAGAATAACATTTTTTTCTTTCTTCCTTTCTTCCTTCCGTCCTTCCTTCCTTCCTTCCTTTCTTTCTCTTTTTAATATTTACTCTGGGCAGATAATTATGTCTCCTTCCTTAAGTTTTAGTTTAAACTCCCCGAAACTTTCTGCTCCCTTTCACTTACATAATAATAAGAGGAAAAACATGCTGAGTGCTTCGTGTGTAATTGGCACTGTGGCAAACATGTATGTAAACTCGCAGACACTTACCAACATTGTTTGTGTCAGTTACTCTTATCATTTAAATTTTTTGTTTGTCTTCTTTTTTGTAATAGAGCTAATGAATGGTGAATAGGATGTTCCAATGCTTATGTCAGATCCATATCTGAGCTTTGTTAGGGTATTATAAGCATGTGAAAATTGAATGTATTAAAGGTATTCAACTTGATATTTTGATCTATATATATATATATTACAGAATGATCACCACCATCAAGCTAATTAAAATATTTGTCACCTCAAATACACACCATTATTTCTATGTAGTGAGAACACTCGAGATCTACACTGTTAGTTCCATTTTAAAATTCGTTTTTCTTAATGCAATTTATTACAATAAAATACATAAAAACATATAACATAATAAAATATATACTATGAATATACTATTTATAACATATAATAATAGTTATGGTTAAAAGTTTATACTGTCAAGGTTACTTTGATGTTTTGATAGACTTAGTAAGCTCTCAGCATAATGCCCTTCTATTTCTTTCTTTTCTTTCTTCTTTCATTTTTTAAGATTTTTATTTATTTATTTGACAGATAGAGATCATAAGTAGGTGGAGAGGCAGGCAGACAGAGAGATAGAGGAGGAAGCAGGCTGCCCACTGAATGGAGAACCTGATGTGGGGCTCAAACCAAGACCCTGAGATCATGACCTGAGCTGAAGGCAGAGGCTGTAACACACTGAGCCACCCAGGCACCCTCTTTCTTTTATTTATTTATTTTTAATTTAAACGTTTTTTTCAGTATTCCATGATTAATTGTTTATGCATCACTATTTCTTTTTTTAAAATTTTTTATTTCTTTTCAGCATAACAGTATTCATTGTTTTTGCACCACATCCAGTGCTCCATGCAATCCGTGCCCTCCCCAATACCCACCACCTGGTTCCCCCAACCTCCCACCACCAGCCCCTTCAAACTCCTCAGATTGTTTTTCAGAGTCCATAGTCTCTCATGGCTCACGTCCCCTTCCACTTTCCCTCAACTCCCTTCTCCTCTCCAACTCCCCTTGTCCTCCATGCTATTTGTTATGCTCCACAAATAAGTGAAACCATATGATAATTGACTCTCTCTGCTTGACTTATTTAACTCAGCATAATCTCTTCCAGTCCTGTCCATGTTGCTACAAAAGTTGGGTATTCATCTTTTCTGATGGAGGCATAATACTCCATAATGTATAGGGACCACATCTTCCTTATCCATTCGTCCATTGAAGGTCATCTTGGTTCTTTCCAAAGTTTGGCAACTATGGCCATTGCTGTTATAAACATTGGGGTACAGATGGCCCATCTTTTCACTACATCTGTATCTTTGGGGTAAATACCCAGTAGTGCAATTGCAGGGTCATATGGAAGCTCTATTTTTAATTTCTTGAGGAATCTCCACACTGTTCTCAAAAGTGGCTGCACCAACTTGCATTCCCACCAACAGTGTAAGAGGGTTCCCCTTTTTCCACATCCCCTCCTACACATGTTGTTTCCTGTCTTGCTAATTTTGGCCATTCTAACTGGTGTAAGGTGGTACCTCAATGTGGTTTTAATTTGAATCTCCCTGATGGCTAGTGATGATGAACATTTTTTCATGTGTCTGATAGCCATTTGTATGTCTTCATTGGAGAAGTTTCTGTTCATATCTGCTGCCCATTTTTTTTATATGATTATCTGTTTTGTGCATGTTGAGATTGAGAAGTTCTTTATAGATCCTGGATATCAACCGTTTGTCTGTACTGCATTTGCAAATATCTTCTCTCATTCCGTGAGTTGCCTCTTTGTTTTGTTGACTGTTTCCTTTGCTGTTCAGAAGCTTTTCATCTTGATGAAGTCCCAAATGTTTATTTGTGCTTTTGTTTCCTCTGCCTTTGAGACATATCTAGAAAGAAGTTGCTGTGGCTGATATCGAAGAGGTTACTGCCTATGTTCTCCACTAGGATTCTGATAGATTCCTGTCTCATGTGGAGGTCTTTTATCTATTTAGAGTTTATCTTTCTGTACGGTATAAGAGAATGGTTGAGTTTCATTCTTCTACATATAGCTGTCCAGTTTTCCCAGCACCATTTATTGAAGAGACTGTCTTTTACCCACTGTATATTTTTTTACTGTTTTGTCGAAGATTATTTGACCATAGAGTTGAGGGTCCATATTTGGGCTCTCTATTCTGTTCCACTGGTCTGTGTGTCTGTTTTTATGCCAGTACCATGCTGTCTTATTGATCTCAGCTTTGTAGTAAAGCTTGAAATCAGGTAACGTGTTGCTGCCAGTTTTATTTTTGTTTTTCAACATTTCCTTAGCAATTCGGGGGCTCTTCTGATTCCATACAAATTTTTGGATTATTTGCTCCTGCTCATTGAAAAATACCGGTGGAACTTTGATCGGAATGGCATTAAAAGTATAGATTGCTCTAGGCAGTATACACATTTTAACCATGTTATTCTTCCGATCCAAGAGCATGGAATGGTCTTCTATCTTTTTGTGTCTTCTTCAATTTCTTTCATGAGTGTTCTGCAGTTCCTCGAGTAAAGTTACTTTACCTCTTTGGTTAGGTCTAGGTATCTTATGGTTCCTGGTACTATAGTAAATGGAATTGATTCTCTAATTTCCCTTTCTGTATTTTCATTGTTAGTGTATAAGAAAGCCACTGATTTCTGTACATTGACTTTGAATCCTGCCATGTTACTGAATTGCTGTATGAGTTCTATTAGTTTGGGGGTGGAGTCTTTTGGTTTTCCATATAAAGAATCATGTCATCTGCGAAGAGAGAGAGTTTGACTTCTTCATTGCCAGTTTGGATACCTTTTATTTCTCTTTGTTGTCTGATTGCTGTTGCTAGAACTTCTAATACTATGTTGAACAAGAGTGGTGAGTGTGGGCATCCTTGTCGTGTTCCTGATCTCAACGGGAAGGCTGCAAGCTTTTTCCCATTGAGGATGATATTTTCTGTGGTTCTTTCATAGATAGAATTTATGAAGTTCAGAAATATTCCCTCTATGCCTATGGTTTGAAGCATTTTAATCAGGAACCTATGCTGGATTTTGTCATATGCTTTTTCGTCATCAGTTGAGAGGACCATGTGGTTCTTCACTCTTCTCATATTGATTTGTTCTATCACATTGATTGTTTTGCCACTGTTGAACCATCCTTTTAACCCAGGGGTGAATCCCACCTGGTCATGGTGGATAATATTTTTAATGTGCTATTTGATCCTGTTGATCCTGTTGGATCCTATTGGATCCTAGTTTCTTGTTGAGAATCTTAGCATCCATGTTCATCAGTGATATTGGTCTGAAATTCTCCTTTTTGGTTTGGTCTTTGCCTAGTTTGGGGATCAGAGTAATGCTGGCTTCATAGAAGGAGTCTGGAAGTTTTCCTTCTGCTTCAATTTTTTGAAACAGCTTCAGGAGAATAGGTGTTATTTCTTCTTTGAAAGTTTGGAAGAATTCCCCAGAGAATCTGTCAGGTCCTGGCCTCCTGTATTTTGGCAGGTTTTTGATCACTGCTTCAATCTCGTTACTAGATATTGGTCTATTCAGATTGTCAATTTCACCCAGGGTCAATTTTGGGAGTTTATAGTTTTCCAGAAATGCATCCATTTCATCTAGTTTGCTTAGCTTATTGGCATATAACTGTTGATAATAACTTCTGATGATTGTTTCTACTTCCTTGGTGTTAGTTGTGATCTCTCCCTTTGCATTCATAATTTTATCAATTTGGGCTTTCTCTCTTTTCTTTTGAATTAGTGTGGCCAATGGTTTATCGATCTTATTGATTCTTCAAAAACCCAGCTTCTAGTTTCTTTGATAGGTTCTACTGTATCTCTGTTTTCTACCTCATTGATCTCTGTTCTAATCTTGATTATTTCCCTTCTTATGTGTGGAGTTGGCTTAATGTGTTGTTGATTCTGCAGTTCTTTAAGGTGTAGAGACAGCTGGTGTATTCTGGATTATTCAATTTTTTGAGGGAGGCTTGGATGGCAATATATTTCCCCCTGAGAACCGCCTTTGCTGTATCCCATAGGTTTTGGACCAAAGTGTCTTCATTCTCATTGGTTTCCTTGAATTGTTTCAGTTCTTCTTTCATCTCCTTATTGATCCAAGCATTCTTAAGCAAGGTTGTCTTTAGCTTCCAGGTGTTTGAGTTCCTTCTAAACTTTTCCTTGTGATTGAGCTCCAGTTTGGAAGCATTGTGATCTGAGAATGTGCAGGGAATAATGTCAGTTTTTTGGTATCAGTTGAGTCCTGATTTGTGACCCAGTATGTGGTCTATTCTGGAGACGGTTCCATGTGCACTTGAGAAGAATGAGTATTCTGTTCTTTTAGGGTGGAATAATTTGTATATATCTATGAGGTCCATCTGGTCCAATGTGTCATTCAATGCTCTTGTTTCTTTATTGATTTTCTGCTTCGATGATCTCTCTATTTCTGAGAGAGGTGTGCTATGATCTCCTGCTATTAATGTATTCATATCAATATGACTCCTTATCTTGATTAATTGTTCCCTTATGTAATTGGTTGCTCCCATATTGGGTGCATAGATATTTACAATTGTTAGATCATCTTGGTGGATAGTCCCTTTAAGAGATATGTAGTGTCCTTCTGTATCTGTGACTACAGCCTTTAGTTTAACATCTAATTTATCTGATATGAGAATCACTACCCTGACCTCCTTTTGAGGCCCATCGGCATGAAAGATGTTTCTCCACCCCTTCACTTTCAGTCTGGGTGTATCTTTAGGTTCAAAATGGGTCTCTTGTAGACAACATATGGATGGGTCCTGTCGTTGTATACAATCTGCAACCCTCTGTCATTTTATGGGCAAATTTAGGCCATTCACATTGACAGTGATTATTGATAGATACGTTTTTATTGACATCGTGTTACCTTTGACGTCATTCTTTCTGTAGATTGTCTCTGTATTTCTGTTCAATGCTATTAGGATTTTTCCTCTTTTATTGACCCCCTGCTTAATATTTCCTGCAGTGTTGGCTTGGTAGTTGCATAGTCTTTGAAGCCTTGCTTGTCTTGGAAACTCTTTATCTCTCCATCCATTTTGAATGTCAGTCTTGCTGGACAAAGTATTCTTGGTGGCATGTTCTTCTCATTGAGTACCCTGAATATATCTTGCCAGCCCTTTCTGGCTTGCCAGGTCTCTGTGGACAGGTCTCACGTTATTCTGATGGGCTTTCCTCTGTACATAAGGAGCTTCTTTGTCCGAGGTGCTTTCAAGAGTGTCTGCCTACAATTATTATTCTTCGTTCTTACTATTAGGTGTCTCGAGGACTTTCAAGAATCTATAATCTTGAGGGGAAACCGTTCTGCCTCTAGTACATGAACGCTGGTTCCATTCACGAGATTGGGAAAATTTTCATGAAGAACTTGTTCCACTATATCTTCTAGACTTCTTTCTTTCTCCTCCCCTTCAAGGATTCCAATAATTCTGACTTTGGAACATTTCATGACATCATTTATTTCCCTGATTCTGTTTTCATGGCTTCTAAGCTGTTTGTTCCAGTCTTCCTCCTGATCCTTTCTCTCTGTTTTTCCTCCAGATCACTAATTCTATCTTCTGTCTCAGTTACCCTAGCTTTGAGAGAACTTAGATAGATTGGAACTCATTGAGATGATTTTGAACATCATCCCTGGTGACTTTCAGTTCTGCCTTAACATTGTGAACATCAACCCTGGTGGCTTTAAGTTCTGCCCTAATCAACTTCCTTTGGTCATCCATGGCTTTCTCCAACCTAACTATTGCCTGGATAATTTTTAGCCCGAATTCCTTTTCTGACATATTGTCTATGTTGATAGCCATTAGCTCTGTTGCAGAAGGCTCATCCTCTGTATTTTTCTTCTGTTGGGTATTCCCCCTTCTTGTCATTTTGGTGAGAGATGACTGAATGGATGTAGCTAGATGTATTGACCAAGTTGCAGTCAAAGTGCACCCTGGAATGCTTCTCAGCAATCAGGATTCCCCACTCAAATGAGAGAAAAAAGAAAAGAAAAGGAAAAAAAGAGAAAGAGAGAGAGACAGGAAAGAAAGGGAAGATAAAAGAAAAGGCTCAGCCCAAATGGGCCCCAAGGAAAGATTTATGAAGAATACAAGCAAAAACAGACAAACAAAAAGACTGATAAACGTATATGACAAGAGAAAAAAAAAAAAAAATATATATATATATATATATATATAAAATAGCAAAAAAAGGAAGAACCTCGTCAAAAAGAACCCCAAGTATAAGATTTATATACTATCAGGACAAATACAAATACACCGAAACACTGGTGGAAGAAAAAGATGAGAGAGTGGTTATAAATTCTCAGTGTGTGCAAGGAAGTTTATTATGATTCTTTCTGGATGTATCTTGATATCTTTGTTAAAGGACTCAACTTTCCTAAGATTAAGGGGGATTAAAAACTGGTTTACCTATAGGGTTAGCATTGATTGGGAAAAGGGGGTTACCTTGAAGTTTAACTCTATATGAATATTAGAAAACACAAATAAAAAATGAATAAACTAGACTAAATTAAAATTTAAAAAAATTAAAAAATAGAAAAGCAAAAAAAAAAAAAAAACCACAGGTGTATGTATCAAAAAGTTCAGGTTAGAAGGTTGTTATGGAATTTGATATACTGGACATCTCACTGTGATGGTCAATAAGTAAAAAATTATCTATATAAAAAAATTAACCAGAATAGTACAAACGAATTAAAAATAAAAGTTGTATTTATGAAATAGTGGTGGTTGTTCTCTTGTAGTCTTTTTTTTTTTCTTTCCTGGTTGGTTTCCTGGTTGAGGGGCCTGCCATGTGATTCTTTAGTCAATGATGTTCACTGAGTTAAGTTCTCCAGCCCCCCCTCAAGGGGATGGGCTCTGAGGAAATCGGTTTTTTCAGGCTTGTGTTCCCTGGAGGTTTTTATGTTTGTTCACTTCTTTTCTCTCGCTTTGACCGCTTTTGATGGTTTTTGTAGGTTTAGAGGAAAGCAAACTGCACCCCAACCTTCCTCTCAGAAAGAAGCCTCAGTTTGTTGCCCTGTGGGTGCTGCAGAGCCCATATAAATTCAACCTTGGCCACTGGCAGAGCAGGTTCTGAGTCACGGTCACTGGCAAGGCAGATTCTTCTGCTTGTACCCAAAACCATGGCAGCGGCGGCTGTCTGGGCAGCTCCAGACCACCAGAGAGGTTCCAAGCAGCGATTGCACACTGAGATTTTCCTGCTGGCCCGGGCTAGGAATGCCTGGTCTTTCTGAGTCTAAGAGTGCTGTGATTGAGCGCACCTCTCTCAGGGGAGGATGTGGGGCATATGCGTCTCAGGCTCTGCTATTATGGCATGGGTCCGAGAGCACCAGGCTGGGCCTTCAAGCACCTCTCTCTGGGGAGGATGTGAGGCGCGCATGTCTCAGCCTCTGATAGTGCGGCTCCGGGGTAAGAGCACCAGGCTGGGCCTCTGCACACCCCTCTCCGTGATACCCTGATTCTTTTTTTTTTTTAAAGATTTTATTTTTATTTATTTGTCAGGGACAGGGGGAGAGAGAGTGAGTGAGCACAGGTAGACAGAGAAGCAGGCAGAGGCAGAGGGAGAAGCTGCTCCCTGCCAAGCAAGGAGCCTGATGTGGGACTCGATCCCAGGATGCTGGGATCATGACCTGAGCTGAAGGCAGCCGCTTAACCAACTGAGCCACCCAGGCTTCCTGATACCCTGATTTTTGATTGGAGTTGTTAGCCCATTTACATTCAGAGTAACTATTGAAAGATATGAATTTAGTGCTATCTTATTACTTGTAAATCCAGGTTTCTGTAGATTGCCTCTGTTTCTTTCTAGTCTATGTTACTCAGGCTTTCTCTTCTTTAACATTATCCCTCTTAATATTTCCCACAGTTCTGACCTGATGGTCACACATTCCTTTAATTTCTGACATTCTTGAAAACTCTTTATCTCTCTTTCCACTCTGAATGACAGCCTTGCTGGAAAAAGTATTATTGGCTGCATTAATTCCTCATTTAGTACTCTGAATATATTATGCCAGCACTTTCTGGTCTTCCAGGTCTCTGTAGAAAGATCTGATGTCAGTATTACCTCTGTAGATTAGGAATCTCTTGTCTTTAGATGCTTTCAGGAGTTTCTATTTATCTCTGAGATTTGGAAGCTTCATTATTATGTTGCGTCGTTGATCTATTTTTATTGATTTTGGGGGTTCCTCTCTACCTCTTGGACTTGTATGCTTGTTTCCTTCCCCAGATTGGGAAGTTCTCAGCTATGATCTTCTTAAATGTACTTCTGTCCCTCTCTCTCTCTCTTCACCCAGAAGCACTGCAATAATTCTGATGTTGGCTCATACCTTCTGGCCCTCTCTCTCCTTCTTTCTCTCTCTCTGTCTTCACCCTCAAGCACTCCAATAGTTCTGATGCTGATTAGTTTTATGGCATCACTGATTTCTCAAAGCCTCTCCTCATGGTTTATTAATTATTCTTTTCTCTTTCCCTCAGCTTCCTTCCTTTCCATCAACTTTTCTTCTATGTCACTTACTTTCACTTCTGCTTATTTACCCTAGCTGTTAGAGCATCCAATTTAGAATGCATCTCAGTTAAAGCATTGTTAGTTTCAGCCTAATTAGACCTCATTTCACACTAAGAGATTCTCTGGTGTCTTCTATGCTATTTTTTTTTCCCAAGACCGCTAGTAACTTTATAATTGTTATCCTGAATTCCATCCTTGGCGTTTTACTTATATTCATATTGATTAGATCTGTGGAAGAGAGTATTACCTCTGGTTCTTTCTTTTGTTGTGAATTTCTCTTCCTAGTCCTTCTCTCCAGAGAAAAGTTTATGAATGAGTGAACAGAATAAAAAATATCAACAATGGCCTAAACAAAATATACACTAGAGAAATCAGAAAAAGTTCAGAAACCAAAAAAATAGCAAAAAAGAAAAAGCAGAGGGATAAAAAAGGGGTATGTGTGTAAGAGGAATATAATGTCACAGCATAGACAAAAGAGGTTGATTCACTTTTTCCTGAATGTATTTTGGTTTGTGTGTTAGAATACACTAAATTCCAAAGTTGTAAAGAGAGCAAAAGTATGTAAATATATATATTTATATATATATATACACATACACACACATATACATACACACACAAAAAAAATAGAATAGATTGAAAGGAGACAAAAATGATGAATATATCTATAAAATGTAAACAAAAAAATGAAAGTTAAAAAATGACAAAAACAGAGTTGATAAAATAAGAAACTAGTTGAGAAAGGAAAAAAAAATTGGAAAATTTAAAACTGAAAGATAAATCATGAGCAAAATCTCAGATTCTATATATTATTTTCCCCCAGCACTGGAGTTTTACAGCATTGTTGAGTCTTATAGAGTCCATAACCTTGCTGTGTACCTGTTCTTCCAGTTGGTCTTCTGGGGGAAGAGCATGCTGGATTGCTTCTCAGGTGTCTTTGTTTGGGTGAATTACATTGCTCCTTGCCAGAGTGCTGGGCTTAGTGTAAGCTGGTTCTCTGGCTTTTGTTACCTGAAGGATCTCCATGTATCTTTGGAGGATCAAAATAAAAATTACCTTGCTCCATTTTCCAGCCCCAGAGCTGAAATATTATACACTCCTCTTTTCAGTAAACCCTCAGTGATAAGCAGTATTTACTTTGTGTGAACCAAACTCTGCAGACTCCTGTTGTACATGCCCGCATGGATCCTACTGGGGGAAGGCTCAGGATCTTGTGTTACTATACTTTGTAGGGCCCTGGCATGGAGAGTGGTCACTGGATTATTCACAGACCCACACCACCCCTCACAGGGGAAGGTGGAGTTCACCTGGACTCTCCTTTACACGGTCCTCCACCCTGAGATCTGTTTCCTGGTGGTGCAGACTCTGGGGTGGTACTTTCCAGTCCTCTGCAAGGTCCCCAGACAGAAAGAAGTCATGTAATACAGCCTGCATTCTCAGTTTATGGTGAATTGAGCTGAGGACCACCCCCTCCCTGAGCTTGCTGGTTATAACAAGTTTCCCTGCTCCAAAGCTTGGGAACTTTACCAGCTTGAGCACCCTAATTATTTCTGTGACTCTGGGTATTCTGAGGTCACTGTCTCACCTAATATTATTCATATTTCACCACCTGAGCACCTTGCAGGTGAGATATCTCTGTTGGAGAAGATTTCTAAGGGTTCCTTCTGATTTTTCCCTTTGGAGCTATATCATTTTCTGATAACAGGCTTATGGAGTCTCCTTCCTTCCACTGCTTATCTTCTGATATATCCCCTCAGATTAACTTCTCCATACCTCTTACCATGTAGGTCCCAAATATTTTCTTACATCTCAGGTTGAATTCATATGTGTTTAGAATGATTTAATAGTTATATAGCCAAATCAAGACACCAGATGAAATGAGGCCCCCTACTCTTCTGCCATCTTGCCTCCTCCAACTGATTGATTTTCAATTAAGATCACTAGTAATGGAGATTTGGAACAGAGAGAGAGAAAAAATCATTAGTAATGGGAGATGGACGCAAGATTGCAGAGTTGGGGACCCTATTTCAATCATCCCCTGGATTGAGCTGGATATCTAACAGACCACTCTGAACACCCAGGATATCAACCTGAGATGTAAGGAGATATATCAAGAACTATAGCAAAAGAATATCTCTGGCAGTTGGTTTTGAGGTATGAAGCAGGGAACCATGATTCTGCCGGCATATATTGGAAGATAAAAAGAATGGGGAATCCCTCCCCATTCTGATATCCTCTGGGATCCCTCACTGCTGGAGTTCAAAAGCCCCCCCACCCTGGGGACCAGGAACAGACTTGTAGAACAGTAACCATGGAAAAATGACTTTAGGGCAGCTCCCCAGACTGAAACCTGGAGTTGTAATGGTGTGCATGTGAATTGGGGACAGTGGGCAGTTTTAGAAGCACAAAGGGCAGAGATGTGTCTGGACCTGGAAGTGAGGACTAGGAGTGCTGCTGTGGGGCACAAAAAAGGACACTGAGGTTTTTAGAAGAACAGAAAAAAGTGGAGAGTGTGGCCTGGAGTGCTTATGGGAGAACAGGCTATGATCTCTCTATTCTGAGACAGAATACAGTCTCTTCTGCTCTGACTCTCAGAAGAGATGTAGAAAGCTCCCAGGGAAAACCATCAGAAAACAAAAGCCTCCAAAACCACTTTTACTGAGCCTGCCCACCCCCATAGGGAGCAGGGCAACTCTGCCCAAACAGGGTTGCCTAAGTTACAGTGCGGCAGGGCCCTACCCTAGAAAACAGACTGAAAGTACAAGAAGTCAACAATTTTAAAGTCCCTATAAAAAGTACTTCTTGCTTGGTTTGGGGTCAATAATTTGGATTTTGTACATTCCCTCCACCATCCCTCAAGAGAATGACTAAGAGGACAAACCCCCAACACAGGAAAAATTCAAAGGCAATAAATTCTGCAACAGAACTAATGGATATGGATATAAACAAGATGTCAGAAATAGACTTCAAGGTAAGTTATGCAGACAATAGCTACATTGGAGAAACCTATTAATGGCAAAATAGATTCTCTAAGGACAGAAATGAGAGATGATGGGGGAACTTAAACGTGCTATGAATGAGATCCAATATAATATAGATACTCTAACGGCTAGTGAAAATGACACAGAAGAATAAATTAGTGATCTAGAAGACAAACTGATAGAAAAGAAGGATCAAGAGTAGGCCTGGAACAAACAGCTTAGAATCCATGAAAATACAATTGGAGAAATAAGTGATGCCATGAAATGTTCCAATGTAAGAATTACTGGAGTCCCTGAGGGGGTGGAGAGAGAGAGGACTAGAAGATATATTTGAAAAAAATCCTAGCTGAGAACTTCTTTAATCTAAGGAATGAAACAAGCATTCATGTCCTAGAGGCAGAGCAAACACTTCCCTAGATCAAAGAGATTAAAACAATGCCCCTGCGTGTAATAGTGAAACTTGTAGATCTTAGAACCAAGGAAGCTATCCTGAGAGTAGCAAGTGGAAGAGATTTCTTGAATATGGAGGGAAGAATGTCAGAATAATATCAGACCTGTCCAGAGAGACCTGGAAAGTCAGAAAGGTCAGGCAAGACATATTCAGGGTACTAAATGAGAAGAATGTACAGCCAAGAATACTTTATCTGGCAAAGTGTCATTTGGAATGGATGGAGAGATAAGGAGCTTCCAAGACTGGCAAAAACTGAAAGAATATGTGAACCTTAAGCCAGCCCTGAAAGAAATATTAAGGGGGGTTCTATAAAAGAAAAAAAGACCCCAAGAAGGATATAAAAAGAACTTAAGAGAGATAATGTAAGGAAGAGAAAAAAAGATATTACAGACAACTTGATGACAATAAATTAATATCTTACAATAATCACGCTCAACATGAATGGCCTGAATGCTCCCATAAAATGGCACAGGGTTGGAGATTACAAAAGAAAACAAAACAAAACAAAACAAAACAAAACAAACAAACAGGACTCATCCATATGTTGTCTACAAGAGACTATTTTTCTCTTTATTTCTTTTCAGCATTACAGAATTCATTGTTTATGCACCACACCCAGTGCTCTATGCAATACGTGCCCTCCATAATAACCACCACCTGACACCCCCAACTTCCCACTCCCAGCCACTGCAAAACTCTCAGATTGTTTTTCAGAGTACATAGTTTTTCATGGCTCATCTCCACTTCCAATTTCCCTCAACTCCATATTATTTGTTATGCTACACAAATAAGTGAAACCATATGATAATTGACTCTCTCTGCTTGACTTATTTCACTCAGCAAAATCTTTTCCACTCCTGGCCATGTTGCTACAGAAGTTGCATATTCATCCTTTCTGATGGAGGCATAATACTCCATAGTGTATATGGACCACATCTTCCTTTATCCATTTGTTCGTTGAAGGGCATCTTGGTTCTTCCCACAGTTTGGCGACCATGGCCATTGTTGCTATGAACATTGGGGTACAGATGGCCCTTCTTTTCACTACATCTGTATCTTTTGGGTAAATACCCAGTAGTGCAATTGCAGGATCATAGGGAAGCTCTATTTTTAATTTCTAAAGGAATCTCCACACTGTTCTCCAAACTGGCTGCACCAACTTGCATTCCCACCAACAGTATAAGAGGGTTCCCCTTTCTCCACATCCTCTCCAACACATGTTGTTTCCTGTCTTGCTAATTTTGGCCATTCTAACTGGTGTAAGGTGCTATCTCAATGTGGTTTTAATTTGAATCTGATGGCTAGTGATGATGAACATTTTTTCATGTGTCTGAAAGCCATTTGTATGTCTTCATTGGAGAAGTGTCTGTTCATATCTTCTGCCCATTTTTTGACATGATTGTCTGTTTTGTGTGTGTTGAGTTTGAGAAATTCTTTATAGATCCTGGATATCAACCTTTTGTCTGTACTGTCATTTGTAAATATCTTCTCCCATTCCGTGTGTTGCCTCTTTGTTTTCTTGACTGTTTCCTTTGCTGTGCAGAAGCTTTTGATCTTGAGGAAGTCAGAAAATTTCATCTTCGCTTTTGTTTCCTTTGCCTTTGAGACATATCTTGAAAGAAGTTGTCGTGGCTGATATCGAAGAGGTTACTGTCTATTTTCTCCTCTAGGATTCTGATGGATTCCTGTCTCACGTTGAGATCTTTTATCCCTTTCAAGTGTATCTTTGTGTATGGTGTAAGAGAATGGTCGAGTTTCATTTTTCTACATAGAGCTGTCCAATTTTCCCAGCACCATTTCTTTAAGAGACTGTCTTTTTTCCACTGTATATGTTTTCCTGCTTTGTCGAAGGTTATTTGACCATAGAGTTGAGGGTCCATATCTGGGCTCTCTACTCTGTTCCACTGGTCTATGTGTCTGTTTTTATGCCAGTACCATGCTGTCTTGGTAATCACAGCTTTGTAGTAAAGCTTGAAATCAGGTCATGTGATGCCACCAGTTTTATTTTTGTTTTTCAACATTTCCTTAGCGATTTGGGGTCTCTTCTGGTTCCACACAAATTTCTGGATTATTTGCTCCAGCTCTTTGAAAAATACCGGTGGAATTTTGATTGGAATGGCATTAAAAGTATAGATTGCTCTAGGCAGTATAGACATTTTAACAATGTTTATTCTTCCGATCCAAGAGCATGGAATGGTCCTCCATCTTTTTGTGTCTTCTTCAATTTCTTTCATGAGTGTTCTGTAGTTCCTCGAGTACAGATCCTTTACCTCTTTGGATAGGTTTATTCCCAGGTATCTATGGTTCTTGGTGCTATAGTAAATGTACTCAATTCTCTAATTTCCCTGTCTGTATTTTCATTGTTAGTGTATAAGAAAGCAACTGATTTCTGTACATGGATTTTGTATCCTGCCACATTACTGAATTGCTGTATGAGTTCTCGTAGTTTGGGGGTGGAGTCTTTTGGGTTTTCCATATAAAGTATCATGTCATCTGCAAAGAGAGAGAGTTTGACTTCGTCCTTGCCAATTTGGATATCTTTTATTTCTCTTTGTTGTCTGGATTCCTGTTGCTAGGACTTCTAATACCACGTAGAACAAGAGTGGTGAGAGTGGGCATCCCTGTCATCTTCCTGATCTTAATGGAAATGCTGTCAGCTTCTTCCCATTTTGGATGATATTTGCTGTGGGTTTTTCATAGATAGATTTTATGAAGTTCAGGAGTGTTCCCTCTATCCCTATATTTTGAAGCGTTTTAATCAGGAATGGATGCTGGATTATGTCAAATGCTTTTTCTGCATCAGTTGAGAGGACCATGTGGTTCTTCTCTCTTCTCTAATTAATTTGTTCTGTCACATTGATTGATTTGCGAATGTTGAACCATCCTTGTAACCCACGGATGAATTCCACCTGGTCATGGTGGATAATCTTTTTGATGTACTGTTGGATCCTATTTGCTAAGATCTTGTTGAGAATCTTAGCATCCATATTCATCAGTGATATTGGTCTGAAATTCTCTTTTTTGTTGGGGTCTTTGCCTGGATTGGGATCAGTGTAATGCTTCATAAAAAGAGACTTCATAAAAAATAAAATAAAAAGGCTTCATAAAAGAGTATGGAAGTTTTCCTTCTGCTTCAATTTTTTGAAACAGCTTCAGGAGAATAGGTGTTATTTCTTCTTTGAAAGTTTGGTAGAATTCCCCAGGGAATCCATCAGGTCCTGTGTTCTTGTCTTTTTGGGAGGTTGTTAATCACTGCTTCAATCTAGTTACTAGACATCAGTCTATTCAGGTTGTCAATTTCTTCCTGGTTCAAATTTGGGAGTTTATAGTTTTCCATAATGCATCCATCTCATCTGGGTTCTTAACTTATTCGCATACAACTGTTGATAATAAATTCTGATGATTGTTTCTATTTCCTTGGTGTTAGTTGTGATCTCTCCCTTTTCATTCATAATTTTATTAATTTGAGCTTTCTCTCTTTTCTTTTGGATTAGTGTGGCCATTGGTTTATTAACTTGTTGATTTGTTAAAAAAAAACAGCTTCTAGTTTCATTGATACGTTATACTGTATCTCTGGTTTCTACCTCATTGATCTCAGCTCTAATCTTGTTTATTTCCCTTCCTTTGTGTGGAGTTGGCTTAATTTGTTGTTGATTCTCCAGTTCTTTAAGGTATAGAGAGAGCTGGTGTATTCTGGATTTTTCAATTTTTTTGAGGGAGGCTTGGATGGCTATGTATTTCCTCCTTAGGACAGTCTTTGCTGTATCCTATAGGTATTGGGCCAAATTCTCTTCATTCTCATTGGTTTCCATGAACTGTTTTTCTTCTTTGATCTCCTTATTGATCCAAGCATTCTTAAGCAAGGTGGTCTTCAGCTTCCAGGTGTTAGAGTTCCTCCCAAGCTTTTCCTTGTGATTGAGCTCCAGTTTCAAAGAATAGTGATCTGACAATATGCAGGGAATAATCTCAGTCTTCAGGTATCGGTTGAGTTCTGATTTGTGACTCAGTATGTGGTCTATTCTGGATAATGTTCCATGTGCACTTGAGAAGAATGAGTATTCTGTTGTTTTAGGATGGAATCATCTGTATATATCTATGAGGTCCATCTGGTCCAATGTGTCATTCAATGCTCTTCTTTCTTTATTGATTTTCTGCTTCGATGATCTGTCTATTACTGAGAGAGGCGTGTTAATATCTCCTATTATTAATGTCAACATGACTCTTTATCTTGGATGAACAGTTTTCTTATGTAATTGGCTGCTCCTATATTGGGGGCATAGATATATACAATTGTTAGATCATCTTGGTGGATAGTCCCTTTAAGAATGATGCAGGGTCCTTCTTTATCTCTGACTATAGTTTTTAGTTTAACATCTAATTTATCTGATATGAGAATCGCTACCCTGCCCTTTTTTGAGGCACATTGGCATGATAGATGCTCCTCCATCCCTTCACTTTCAGTCTGGGTGTATCCTTAGGTTCAAAATGGGTCTCTTGTAGACAACATATGGATGAGTCCTGTCGTTTTATCCAATCTGCAACCCTGTGTCATTTTATGGACGCATTTAAGCCATTCACATTGAGAGTGATTATTGATAGATACGTTTTTATTGACATCGTGTTACCTTTGAAGCCTTTCTTTCTGTAGATTGTCTCCATATTTCTGTTCAATTATATTTTTAGGAAATTTCCTCATTTATAGAATCCCCCTTAATATGTCCTGCAGTGTTGGCTTGGTGGTGGCATATTCTTTTAAGCTTTCCCGGTCTTGGAAGCTCTTTATCTCTCCATCCATTTTGAATGTCAGTCTTGCTGGATAAAGTATTCTTGGCTGAATGTTCTTCTCATTTAGTTCCCTGAATACATCTTGTCTGCTGTTTCTGGCTTGCCAGGATTATGTGGACAGGTCTGACGTTATTCTGATGTGCTTTCCTCTGTACGTAAGGATCTTCCTTGTCCTACCTGCCCTTCAAGAGAGGCTGTCTGCAATTATGATTCCTCATTGTTACTATTAGGTGCCTTGAGGTCTTTCAAGAATCTATAATCTTGCTGGGAGATTGTTCTACCTCTAGTACATGAATGCTGGTTCCATTCATGAGACTGGGAAAATCTTCATGGAGAACTTGTTCCACTATATCTTCTAGACTTCTTTATTCTCCTCCCCTTCAGGGATTCCAATAATTCTGACGTTGGGACGTTTCATGCTGTCATTTATTTTCCTGATTCTGTTTTACCGGCTTTTAAGCTGTTTGTTCCTGGATTCCTCCTGATCCTGTCTCTCTATCTCTTTGTCCTCCAGATCACTAGTTCTATCTTCTGTCTCAGTTACCCTAGCTTTTAGAGAATTTAGATTATATAGGAACTCATGGAGAGCATTGTGAACATCATCCCTGGTGGCCTTCAGGTATGCCCTAACATTGTGAACATCATCCCTGGTGGCTTTCAGTTCTGCCATAATCAATTCCGTTTTGTCATCCGTGGCTTTCTCCAACCTAGCTATGGCCTGAATAATTGTTCGCCTGAATTCCCTTTCTGCCATATTGTCTATGTCAATTACCAATAGCTCTGTTGCAGAAGTATCATCCTCTGAATTTTTCTTCTGTTGGGCATTCCTCCTACTCATTTTGGTGAGAGATTGCTGAATGGTTGTAGCTGGATGTATCGACTGTGGTTCAGTCAAGGTGCACACTGGTGCACGCTTTACCTACCTCCACAGGTAAAGCGGAGTGGGAACGAGTGACTCATATTGGAAGATAAACAAAAGGGGGAGGGAGCCACCAGAGGTGACCCATTGGAAAGTAATATCCCAATTCAGGCGTGCCCTGTGTCTGGGGATCAGCATTAACTTGGAGTCTGGTAGAAAGCACTCAAAAAGAGCAAACGATCGTGGGGGGGGGGGAATTGTGGGAATCGGGGTGGCTAGGGACAGGGGCTTAAGTCCCCAAACCAGGACAGCCACACCTGGTGCAGAGCCAGAGAGAGTGCACAGAGTAACCAGTTCTTGGTCCCTAAGCCACTAGCGCACCTGAGAGCACGTGGGGTCTGGCCACCGTGAGTGGCTGGGAGCCTCGCCAGACAGCAGAAGCACAGCCTTTTTGCAGTCCCCACGCAAGTGCTGTACCATACCATCAGAGTACGATTTGCGCCCCGTGCCCTCCCCTGAGAGAGGTGTGCACAGGCACCAGCCTGGTGCTATGGGACCCGGAAATATCAGGCACTCCCAGCCCGGGCCAGTGGGAAAATCGCAGTGTGCGATCACTGCTTGGAACCTCTCTGGCAGTCTGGAGCTGCCCAGATAGCCGCTGCTGCCATGGTTTTGGGTACAAGCAAAAAATCCTGTGTCCCCAGGGACCACGACTCGGAACCTGATCTGCCAGCGGCCAAGGGGGAATTTACTTGGGCTCTGCATCCAGACTGAGGCTTCTCTCTGAGAGGGAGGTCAGGGTGCAGTTTGCTTTCCTCTAAACCTACAAAAACCATCAAAAGCGGTCAGGGAGAGATGAACAAAAAAAAGAGAACAAACATAAAAACCTCCAGGAAACAACAGCCTGAAAAAACCTCAGAGCCCACTCCCTAGAGGGGGGTGGGAGGACTTAACTCAGAGAACATCATTGACTGAAAACCCACGTGGCAGGCCCCTCCCCCAGAAAACCAACCAGGAAAGAAAAAAAAAAAAAAAGACAACAAGAGAATGACCAGCACTGCTGCATAGGACAACTTTTATTTTTAATTCGTTCCCACTATTCTGGCTCATTCTTTTTATATAGATAATTTTTTAACCTATTTACCATCACATTGAGATGTCCAGTAGATCAAATTCCATAATAACCTTCTAAGCTGAACTTTTTGATACATACACCTGTGTTTTTCTTTTGCAATTCTATTTTTTTAATTTCTTTTTTTTTTAATTTTTGTTTAGTTTAGTCTAGTTCATTCCTTTTATACTTTTATTTTCTAATATTCATATAGAGTTATACTTCAAGGTAATCCCCTTTTCCCAATCAATGCTACCCCTATAGGTAAACCAATTTTTAATCGCCCTTTATCTTAGGAAAGTTGAGATATCAACTTTGTATCAAGATACATTCAGGAAGATTCAAAACAACCTTGCTTGCCCACATTGAGAGTTTATAATCACTATCCCATCTTTTTCTTCCACAAATGTTTTGGTGTTTTTGTGTTTGTCCTGATAGTAAATGAATCTTACACTTGGGGTTCTTTTTGATGAGGTTCTTCCTTTAGATGCATACACACACACACACACACACACACACACACACACACACACACACACATATATATATATATATATATAAATTTTTTTCTCTTATATACTTTTATCAGTCTTTTTGTTTGTCTGTGTTTGTTTGTATACTTCATAAATCATACCTTGGGGCCCATTTGGGCAGAAACTTCTCTTTTATCTTCCCTTTCTTCCCTGTCTCTCTCTCTCTCTCTCTTTTTCTTTTCTTTTTTCTTTCGTTTGGGTGGGGAATCTTGATTGTCCAGAAGCATTCCAGGGTGCACCTTGACTTCACCACGGTCGATACATCCAGCTACATCTGTTCAGTCATCTCTCACCAAAAGGAGTAGGAGGAGGAATGCCCAACAGAAGAAAAATACAGAAGATGGGCCTTCTGCAACAGAGCTAATTGCTATCAATATGGACAATATATCTGAAAGAGAATTCAGGCTAACAATTAACCAGGCAATAGCTAGGTTGGAGAAAGCCATGGATGACCAAATGGAATTGATTAGGGTGAACTGAAAACAACCAGAGATGATATTCACAATGTTAGGGCAGAGCTGAAAGCTAACAGGGATGAGGTACACAATGCTCTCAATGAGTCCAATATAATCTAAATTCTCTCAAAGTCAGGGTAACTGAGACAGAAGATAGAATTAGTGATCTGGAGGACAAACAGATAGAAGGATCAGGAGGAAGCCTGGAAAAACAGCTTAGAAGCCACTAAAACAGAATTAGGGAAATAAATGATGCAATGAAACGTTCCAATGTCAGAATTCTTTGAATCCCTGAAGGGGGGGTAGAAAGAAAGAAGTCTAGAAGATATAGTGGAGCAAGTTCTTCATGAAAATTTTCCCAATCTCGCAAATGGAACCAGCGTTCAGGTACTAGAGGGCGAATGGTCTCCAGCCAAGTTTAAAGATTCCAGAAAAACATCAAGGCACCTGATAGTCAAATTGAGGAATCATAATTGTAGATATAATCTCTTGAAAGGCTCTAGGACAAAGAGGCTCCTTACTTAAAGAGGAAAGCCCATCAGAATAACGTCAGACCTGTCCACAGAGACCTAGCAAGCCAGAAAGGGCTGGCAAGATATATTCAGGGCACTAAATGAGAACAACATGCAGCCAAGAATACTTTATCCAGCAAGAATGACATTCAAAATGGATGGAGAAATAAAGAGTTTTCAAGACCGGCAAGGTTTAAAAGACTCTGCAACCACCAAGCCAACACTGCAAGAAATATTAAGGGGGGGTTCTATAAAAGAGGAAAAATCCTAAGAATAGCATTGAACAGAAATATAGAGACAATCTACAGAAAGAAAGGCTTCAAAGGTAACACAATGTCAATAAAAACCTATCTATCAATAATCACTCTCAATGTGAATGGCCTAAATGCGCCCATAAAATGGCACAGGGTTGCAGATTGGATAAAACGACAGGACCCATCCATATGTTGTCTACAAGAGACCCATTTTGAACCTAAAGATACACCCAGACTGAAAGTGAAGGGATGGAGAAGCATCTCTCATGCCAATGGGCCTCAAAAGAAGGCCAGGGTAGTGAGTCTCATAACAGATTAATTAGATTTTAAATTGAAGATTATAGTCAGAGATACAGAAGGACACTACATCTTTCTTAAAGGGACTATCCACCAAATGATCTAAGAATTGTAAATATCTATGGCCCCAATATGGGAGCAACCAAAACATAAGAAAACTGTTCATCAAGATAAAGAGTCATATTGATATGAATACATTAATAGTAGGAGATCTTAACACGCCTCTCTCAGAAATAAACAGATCATTGGAGCAGAAAATCAATAAAGAAACAAGAGCATTGAATGACATATTGGACCAGATGGACCTCATAGATATATACAGAACCTTCCACCCTAAAACAATAGAATACTCATTCTTTTCAAGTGCACATAGAACCTTCTCCAGAATAGGCCACAAACTGGGTCACAAATCAGGACTCAACTGATACCAAAAGACTGAGATTATCCCCTGCACATTCTCAGATCACAATGCTTTGAAACTGGAGCTCAATCACAAGGAAAAGTTCGGGAGGAACTCACAACTGGAATCTAAAGACCACCTTGCTTAAGAATGCTTCGATCAACCAGGAGTTCAAAGAAGAACTCAAACAATTCATGGAAACCAATGAGAATGAAGACACTTTGTTCCAAAACCTATGGGATACAGCAAAGGCGGTCCTAAGGGGGAAATACATAGACATCCAAACCTCCTTCAAAAAATTGAAAAATCCAGAACACAGCAGCTGTCTCTACACCTTAAAGAACTGGAGAATCAACAACAAATCAAACCAACTCCACACATAAGAAGGGAAATAATCAAGATTAGAGCAGAGATCAATGAGGTAGAAACCAGAAATACAGTAGAATGTATCAAGGAAACTAGAAGCTGTTTTTTTTTTTTTTTTTGACAGAATCAATAAGACCAAAAAACCATTGTCCACACTAATCCAAAAGAAAAGAGAGAAAGCAGAAATTGATAAAATTATGAGTGAAAAGGGAGAGATCACATCAAACACAAAGGAAGTAGAAACAATCATCGGAAGTTATTATCAACAGTTATATGCCAATAAGCTAAGCAACCTAGATGAAATGGATGCATTCCTGGAAAACTATAAACTCCCAAAATTGAATAAGGAAGAAATTGACAATCTGAATAGACCAATATCTAGTAACAAGATTGAAGCAGTGATCAAAAACCTCCCAAAAAACAGGAGCCCAGGGCCTGATGGATTCCCTGGGGAATTCTACCAAACTTTCAAAGAAGAAATAACACCTATTCTCCGGAAGCTGTTTCAAAATATTGAAGCAGACGGAAAATTTCCAGACTCATTCTATGAAGCCAGCATTACCTTGATCCCCAAACCAGGCAAAGATCCTACCAAAAAAGAGAATTTCAGACCAATATCACTGATGAATATGTATGCTAAGATTCTCAACAAGATCCTAGCAAACAGGATCCAACAGCACATCAAAAGATTATCCACCAGGACCAGGTGGGATTCATTCCTGGGCTACAAGGATGGTTCAACATTCGCAAATCAATCAATGTGACCGAACAAATTAGAGAAGAGAGAAGAACCACATGGTCCTCTCAATTGATGCAGAAAAAGCATTTGACAAAATCCAGCATCATTTCCTGATTAAAATGCTTCAAAGTATCGGGATAGAGGGATCATTCTTGAATTTCATAAATCTATCTATGAAAGACCCACAGCAAATATCATCGTCAATTGGAAAAAGCTTGAAGCCTTCCCGTTGAGATCAGGAACACCACTCTTGTTCAACATAGTATTAGAAGTCCTAGCAACAGCAATCGGACAACAAAGAGAAATAAAAGGTATCCAAATTGGCAATGAAGAAGTCAAACTCTCTCTCTTTGCAGATGACATGATTCTTTATATGGAAAACCCAAAAGACTCCACCCCGAAACTACTAGAACTCATACAGCAATTCAGCAATGTGGCCGGATACAAAGGCAATATACATAAATCAGTGGCTTTCTTATACACTAACAGTGAAAATACAGAAAGGGAAATTAGAGAATCCATTCCATTTACTATAGCACCAAGAACCATAAGATACCTGGGAATAAACCTAACCAAAGAGTTAAAGGATCTGTACTCGAGGAACTACAGAACACTCATGAAAGAAATTGAAGAAGACACAAAAAGATGGAGGACCATTTCATGCTCTTGGATCGGAAGATTAAACATTGTTAAAATGTCTATACTGCCTAGAGCAATCTATACTTTTAATGCCATTCCAATCAAAATTCCACTGGTATTTTTCAAAGAGCAGGAGCAAATAATCCAAAAATTTGTATGGAATCAGAGGATTCCCCGAATTGCTAAGGAAATGTTGAAAAACAAAAATAAAACTGGGGGCATCACGTTGCCTGATTTCAAGCTTTACTACAAAGCTGTGATTACCAAGACAGCATGGTACTGGCATAAAAACAGACACATAGACCAGTGGAACAGAGTAGAGAGCCAAGATATGGACCCTCAACTCTATGGTCAAATAACCTTCGACAAAACAGTAAAAGATATCCAGTGGAAAAAAGACAGTTTCTTCAATAAGGGTGCTGGGAAAACTGGACAGCTATATGTAGAAGAATGAAACTCGACCATCTCTTACACCATACACAACGATAAACTCAAAATGGATAAAAGATCTCAACGTGAGACAGGAATCATTCAGAATCCGAGAGGAGACTATAGGCAGTAACCTCTTCAATATCAGCCACAGCAACTTCTTTCAAGATATGTCTCCAAAGGCAAAGGAAACGAAAGGGAAAATGAACTTCATCAAAATCAAAAGCTTCTGCACAGCAAAGGAAACAGTCAAGAAAACAAAGAGACAACCCACGGAATGGGAGGAAATATTTGCAAATGACAGTACAGAGAAAGGTTGATATCCAGGATCTATAAAGAACTCCTCAAACTCAACACACACAAAACAGACAAGGATATAAAAAAATGGGCAGAAGATATGAACAGACACTTCTCCAATGAAGACATACAAATGGCTATCAGACACATGAAAAAAACATTCATCATCAGTAGCCATCAGGGAGATTCAAATGAAAACCAGATTGAAATACCACCTTACACCTATTAGAATGGCCAAAATGAGCAAGACAGGAAACGACATGTGTTGGAGGCGATGTGGAGAAAGGGGAACCCTCTTATACTGTTGGTGGGAATGCAAGTTGGTGCAGCCAGTTTGGAGAACAGTGTGGAGATTCCTCAAGAAATTAAAAATAGAGCTTCACTATGACCCTGCAATTGCACTACTGGGTATTTACCCCAAAGACACAGATGCAGTGAAAAGAAGGGCCATCTATACCCCAATGTTTACAGTAGCCTTGGCCATGGTCGCCAAACTGTGGGAAGAACCAAGATTCCCTTCAACGGATGAATGGATAAGGAAGATGTGGTCCATATACACTATGGAGTATTAGGCCTCCATCAGAAAGGATGAATACCCAAATTTTGTAGCAACATGGACGGGACTGGAAGAGATTATGCTGAGTGAAATAAGTCAAGCAGAGAGAGTCAATTATCATATGGTTTCACTTATTTGTGGAGCATAACAAATAGCATGGAGGACAATGGGAGTTGGAGAGGAGAAGGGAGTTGAGGGAAAGTGGAAGGGGAGGTGAAACATGAGAGACTATGGACTCTGAAAAACAATCTGAGGGTTTTGAAGGGGTGAGGGGGTGGGAGGCTGGGGGAACCAGATGGTGGGTATTGGAGAGGGCAGAGATTGCATGGAGCACTGGGTGTGGTGCAAAAACAATGAATACTGTTACGCTGAAAATAAATTAAAATTATTAAAAAAAAACAAGAGCTACTTTTCTAAAATGACAGTCTTAAGTATTCAATCACCAAACATCCTTATGTTACACTTTTTATTAATCTCATAAGGAGCTCTCATTCTATACCTCCCCTTGTCAACCCTTCCTGACTTAACTCTTTTCCATTATCAGTTCAGTATTTATGATATCATATTCAATTGATTTCACTTCAATATGACCAATCTATTGTCTTACATCTGCTGGTGAATGAACTAAACAAATTCAGTCAATTTATATATTCTGAGGGTTGATGGAACACAATTCCATAGCTTTTTTCTTTGTGGAATTACCATCAATAATTTTTTTTTTTTGTTCCTTGAAACAATCCACTTTTTCAGAGATGCTAAAGAATGACGCACAAGTTTCATCATAGAGCTATACTTACAAGTAGGATTCATTATAGTGTAAAAGGATACCCAGTAAGATAATGAGGGGGAATGGCAGAGTCTAACTTCTTTTTTTTAAAATATTTTATTTATTTATTTGACAGACAGAGATCACAACTAGGCAAAGAGGCAGGCAGAGAGAGAGGAGGAAGCAGGCTCCCCGCTGAGCAGAGAGCCCGATGTGGGGCTCGATCCCAGGACCCCGAGATCATGACCTGAGCCGAAGGCAGAGGCCTAACCCACTGAGCCACCCAGGTGCCCCAGGAACGGCAGAGTCTAGATGAATCCATATGCAGTTTTCCTCATGTGTCCTCTATCCATGAGGTGTCATATGGAATGTACTTTTCTCCCAATAATGAAAATTTAGTACACATATGTATATATATGTTTGAAAATGGACACTTACCAGTTATGATGCATAATACTGCAAACAAAGCACATGAAACTATTGATCACTTGAAGTAATCAGAATTCAAGTGTACTGTAAGTGTAAAATGAACAACGGTATGTTTTAAATTTCATATGTAAAAATAGCATAAAATATTACAGTATTTTTGTAGTAATTACATAAAATGAAGTATTTTAGATATATGGAAATAAAATATATTCTTAAAAATTGTTCTTTTTACTAATTTGATATGTTTAAAATTATATGTGCTTACACTGGAGAAGATGAGTGTTTATTGAATTTAAGATGACATACATGGTACACAGCTGCATTTTTAAAAAACTTTTGCTTAAATTCTAGTTAGTTTACATATAGTGTAATATTGGTTTCAAGAGTAGAATCTAGTGATAAGTCACTTACATATAATTTTCAATTCTCATCACAAATACCCTCCTTAAAACCTATCACCCATTTAGCCCATCCCCCACCTCCTCTGCATCAACCCTCAGTTTGTTTCCTATAGCTAAGAGTCTTTTATGGTTTGCTCACCTCTCTTTCTTTTTCCCTTCCCCCATATTCATCTGTTTTGTTTCTTACATATCACATATGAGTGAAATCATATGGCATTTTTATATCTTGGACTGACTTATTTCACTTAATGTAATACACTCCAGCTCCATCCATGTCTTTGCAAGTGGAAAGATTTCATTCTTTTTGACAACTAATATTCCACTAGACACACACACACACACACATGCCACTTCTTTATCCATTCATCAATAGATGGATGATGGACGTTTGGGCTTTTTCCATAACTGGCTTATTGTACATAATGCTGCTATAAAAATCGGGGTGCATGTACCACTTTGAATCAATATTTGTGTAAACTTTAGGTTAATACCTAGCATTGCGATTGCTGGGTCATAAGGTAAATCTCTTTTTAATTTTTTGAGGAACTTCCATACTGTTTTCCAGAGTGGCGGCACTATTTTGTATTTCCATCAACAGTATAAGAGAGTTCCCCTTTCTCCATATCCTCTCCAACATCTGTTGTTTCCTGTGTTGTTAATTTTAGCCTTCCTGATTCTTGTAAGATGGTATCTCATTGTGGTTTTTGTTTGTATTTCCCTGATGATGAGTGATGTTGAACATCTTTTCATATGTCTCTTGGCCATCTGGATGTCTTCTTTGGAAAAATGTCTGTGTCTTTGGACCATTTCTTAACTGGATTTCTTTGGGGAGGGTGTTGAGTTTGGTAAGTTCTTTATAGATTTTGGATACTAACCCTTATCAGATATATCATTTGCAAATATCTTCTCTCATTCCATAGTCCCCCTTTCAGTTTTGTTGATTGTTTCTTTCACTGTGCAGAAGGGTTTTTCTTGTTGTTTTTATCTTGATTAAATCCCAGTAGTTCATTTACACTTTTATTTCCCTTGTCTCTGGAGATATGTTTAGTAAGAAGTTATTGTGGCTGACATCAAAACAGTTGCTGCCTGTTATCTTCTCTAAGATTTTGATGGCTTTGTTTCTCACATTTAGTTATTTAATCCATTTTGAATTTTTTTTTTGTATGGTGTAAGAGACTGATCCAGTTTCACTCTCCTGTATGTCACTGTTCATCTCTCCCAAAAACAGTTGTTGAAGAGTCTGTCTTTTTTTCCATTGATATTCTTTTTGCTTTGTCAAATATGTAGTTGTGTATTAATTCATTTCTTTAATTTTTTCCTTTATCTCTTATTGCCAGGTACTATATTGTAAGGAAAAAAGCCTATGTCACTCCAGTTATAAGGCTGGCAGCAGATTGCAGGAAGACTTGAAACCAGGTGAATATGGTGTCATAGACCAGCTAAGAAACTGTTGCTGCATTTACAGAGTTTAATGGCATGGGACCCTAGACATAATCTGTGAAAATCATGAAAATGCAATGGCATCATCAAGTGATGGTTCGTTAATGTAAAGGCCATTCTGTTCTGTATTGACTTTGAGGTGCTGAAAAGACATCTGAGTGTATTTATCAATAAGTCATATTAGACGAGTTCATTCTAGTTAAATAAGTGAAATTAAAGAAAGAGAGAGCGAATATGTGACCACCAGTTGACACATGAGCTGGACTCTGGATTTGCTTTATGAAAAATTATTATTAAAATGTTATTTTCTTGTGTAAAACATACTTCAATAAAAATTTTATTTTATTTTACTTTGTTAAAAATGCCTATTTGAAAGAGAGAGAGATAAAGAGAAAGAGGAAAAGCACATGAATGTGGGAAGGGCAGAGGAAGATGGAGAGGGAGAGAAGACTGCCCACTGAGCATGGAGAATGCTCATCTAGCATGCTAGATCCCAGGACCCTGAGGATCATGACTTGAACCTAAATCAAAGCAAACTGCTCAACCAGTTGAGCCACTAAGGCATCCCAGATTATGAGACATTTCATAGAATGAAGTGTCTCTAAGAAATAATTAACAACATGGGGAGATGAAGAGGAGGTGGGGAGTTGGGAAAATAGAGGGGGAGACGAACCATGAGAGACTATGGACTATGAAGAAATAACTGAGGGCTTTGGAGGGGAAAGGGGTGGGAGGTTGGGTGAGCCTGGTTGTGGGTATTTTGGAGGGCATGTATTGCATGGAGGACTGGGTGTGGTGAATAAACAATGAATTCTAATACACTGAAAAGAATTTTTTTTTTTTTAAAAGCAACTATTAACTCAAAAGACAAGCAAGCAAACAAACAAAAACCTAATGAATTCTGGAACACTGAAGAGAAATTTTAAAAAATAAATAAAAATTTAAAAATATTACTGACAAGTGAGAAGGGTCAAGTTTTTCTTAGTTGGGATTCCACAGAAGCCTAACCTAAGATGGAGATTTGATTTAAGTTGTTTAACTGACAATAAGGGCATAAGGATGCTCTATTAAGTAATCTACCAAAATGGACAACTTAATTCTATGAATCATTTCTGGGAAAATGTGCAAAGCACATACTCCTCAGACTCACCTTTGGCAGTGAGAGAAGACATAGATCTTGACACTCGCCAATGACTGGGAGAGAAATTCTTTGATGGGTGTGCTCATCCTTCTGCCCTTCCAGTCTGTGTACTCATGGATAGAGTGGCCTTTCAAAGAGGTCTAAAAGATGTGGTTGGGGCTGAGTGTGCTGGCAGGAAATTCTTACATAAGAAAATAAAACATTGTTAAAATGTCTATACTGCCTAGAGCAATTTATATTTTCAATGTCATTCTGATCAAAATTCTACCAGTATTTTTCAAAGAGCTGGAGCAAACATTCCTAAAATTTGTATGGAACCAGAAAAGAGACAGAATTGCTAAGGAAATGTTGAAAAATAAAAACAAGACTGGGGGCATGTCATTGCCTGATTTCAAGCTTTACTGCAAAGCTGTGATCACCAAAACAGCATGGTACTGGCATAAAAACAGACACATAGACCAGTGGAACAGAGTAGAGAGCCCAGATATGGACCCTCAAATTTATGCTCAAATAACCTTTGAAAAAGCAGGAAAAAATATCCAGTGTTGGGTGGGGGGAAGAGTCTCTTCAATAAATGGTGCTGGGAAAATTGGACAGCTATGTGAAGAAGAATGAAACTCGACCATTCTCTTACACCATGCACAAAACTAAACTCGAAATGGATAAATGACCTCAATGTGAGGCAGGAATCTATCAGAATCCTAGAGGAGAACACAGGCCGTAACTTCTTTAACATCAGCCACAGCAACTTCTTTCAAGATATGTCTCCAAAGGCAAAGGAAACAAAAGTGAAAATGAACTTTTGGGACATAATCAAGATTAAAAGCTTCTGCACAGCAAAGGAAACAGTCAACAAAACAAAGAGGCGACCCACGGAATGGGAGAAGATGTTCACAAATGACATTACAGACAAAGGGCTGATATCCAAGAACTACAAAGAACTCTTAAAACTCAACACACACACACAAAAAAAACAGATAATCCTGTCAAAAAATGGGTAGAAGATATGAACAGGCACTTTTCCAAAGAAGACATGCAAATGGCTAGCAGACATGAAAAAATGTTCATCATCAGTAACCACCAGGGAGATTCAAATTAAAAACCACATTGAGATACCACCTTACACCAGTTAGAATGGCAAAATTATTAGGACAGGAAAAAACAAGTATTTGAAAAGATGTGAAGAAATGGGAACCCTCTTACACTGTTGGTGGGAATGCAAGTTGATCAACCACTTTGGAAAACAGTGTGGAGATTCCTTAAGAAATTAAAAATAGAGCTGTCCTATGACCCTGCAACTGCACTATTGCGTATTTACCCCAAACATACAGATGTAGTGAAAAGAAGGGCCATATATACCCCATGTTCATAGCAGCAATGGCCACAGTCATCAAACTGTGGGAAGAACCAAGATGCCCTTCAACGGATGAATGGATAAAGAAGATATAGTCCATATATACTATGGAGTATTATACCTCCATCATAAAGGATGAATACACAACTTTTGTATCAACCTGGATGGGACTGGAGGATTATGCTGATTGAAATAAGTTATTTCAATTGTTATTCAAAGTTATTTCAATTATGCTGAGTGAAATAAGTCAAGCAGAGAAAGTCAATTATCATATGGTTTCACTTACTTGTGGAGCATAAAGAATAACAGGGAGGACATGGGGAGTTAGAGAGGAGAAATGAGTTGGGGGAAATTGGAGGGGGAGATGAACCATGGGAGACTGTGGACTCTGAGGCAATAACTGAGGGTTTTGGAGGGGAAAACGTTGGGAGGTTGGGTGAGCCTGGTGGTGGGTATTTTGGAGGGCACGTATTGCATGGAGGACTGGGTGTGGGGCATATGATTTCTGGTACACTGAAAATAAATTTTAAAAAAGAAAACACACACACACACACACACATTAAATAAAAAAATAAAAAATAAATAAAAACACTCAGCATGACGAGTCAATGCAATGTATGTATTTTTGTTCCCTGGTCCAAATAAGCCAGTTGATGTCCAAAGAGATATAAGATTATTAATGTAATTAGGAAATATGATTATATATGTGGTATTAGATTACAGTATGAAAATTCTGTTAATTTTGTAAGGATGATATGTATCATAGTAATGTAAAAAAGGAGAAAATTTCAATTACACATATGTAATTAAAAACAATAAGAAGGAGGCAAGATGACAGCAGAGTAGGGGACTGCATTTTATCTGGCTCCTTGAATTTAGCTGGATGTCTATGAAACCATTCTGAACCCACACAAATTCAGCCTGAGATGGAGGAAAATAAATCTGGAAATCTAGAAGCAGAAAATTGGCTGATTTTTTTGTTGTTGTTTTGATTTTGTTTGTTTGTTTTGTTTTGTTTGTTTGTTTGTGGTGACCAGACTGCAAGCTGACAGGGTCCTTGCAGTCTTAGAGCCAGGTTAGAGACCAGCACTACCCACCACAGTTCTGCCCTAACATGCTGCCATAACCGCAGCTTGAAGAAGCATGTAAACCACATAGCAGGGAGTAAGCCTAGAAAAGCAGATTTGCCCTTAATCTAGTTGAACTGACACAATGTAGTGTAACAGCACTGAATGAGAAAACTTATTTACCAGTAGTTTGTTATGTTGGTTGTTCTACTGAATTGTAAATGCAATGATCAAGGTGACTCCCATGTGATTGTATTGTTCTTGAATCATATAAAAGAGCTGTAAACCAATAACCATCATCTTAGCAGCATTGGCTGTGACCCTTCTTATCCCATCCTTTGTGTCTCTTTTTTTCTTTCTCATTCCCACCCCCAAACTCAGGTTTCTCTGTTCAGTCAAAGCTGGTTTCTTGGCACTTTTTTGCAAGGTAGGAAGTATTGAATCATGAATCTGCAGGGAAATATTGGAAGACTAACAGAGGGGGAAGGGAGTCTCCATAAGCTCTCTACATGGAAAGTTATATAATGCCAGAGTACAAAATTGAAACTCTTAGAAATCTACTCCAGTAAGAGACATCCCTTTCTGAAAGGGGCAAGGGTGAGAATAGATCAGAATTCTGGGTAGATCATTTTGGTCTCAGACTCTTAGAAGACATAGAAAGAATGGGGATGACAGATGCAATAGAATGCCCAAGAAGTAGAGTGCCTAAACTAGTTAAGATTAGCAAGCTCAGAATCTCAGTTCCAGTCAACACAGAACATGACCTGGGCCAGCAAGGAGACCCTATTTGCTTGAGCACCCTGAAGAGGACTAGAAACTTTGGACCATTTGACATCCCATGGGAGAGATAAAAAACCTGCAACCATGACTGGGCAATAGTTCTCAGAGTGGTGGTAGCCTTGGAAAAACAGTGGGATTGCACCCAGCTGTAATCTGGGAGCAGGGGAGCAAGGTGCACATGCCAGCACACAGAAGCTCTTGGTTGCAAAGACACAAAGCACATTGACACTTGCAGGCCCTTGGGACTCTCCCTGGGAGGATTGCAGTGGAGGTGAACTACGAGAGCCTGCAGGTTTGGTGAACACAGAAGGGGACACAGTTTGACCTGGAGGGCTTATTGAAGAAGGGGGACCATGTCCTTGATCCCTGCATGGCCATTTTTGCTCTGACTCTCTGACGAAGGTCTGAAAGCCAGCAAGGAAAAAAAAAAAAAAAAAAAAAAAAAGCAACACAGGACCAGCTTATTTTGAGCTTATTCCCCTAACAAGGGGTGATGCAACTCTACTCATGCAAAGGAACCTGAGACACAGCACATCAGGTCCCTCCCCCAAAAGACAGACTGAAAGAACAGGTGAATGACAAACTTATAGATCTCACAGATATGTAAAACCTGGGCCAGGGGAAAATAATATATTGAGCTCTAGGTATTTCCTCATGATGCATTTTTCCCTTAGTTGAATTTTTTTTTTAAATTTTTAACCTTTTTTTTCATTGTGACTAGATTTTCATCTTACCAACTTCTGTTTTTAAGTTGCTTTTTAATCTTTTTTCTCCCCAGTTCTACATTTAGTAGATTTATGCCTCATTATAGGTACTTTATTCACTCTATTCTATTTTTTATACATATATAAACTTTCTTTACATTGTTGGGATGTATATATTCTTTTTTTTTTAAATATTTATTTGTTTGCGAGAGAGTGAGAACAAGAGAGGGCATACACACAGAGGGAGAGATAGCAAGAGAGAAGCAGACTCCCCACTGAGCAGAAAGCCTGATACAGTGCCCGATCTCAGGACCTGGAGATCATGACCTGAGCTGAAGGCAGATGTTTAACTCACTGAGCCACCCAGGAGTCCCTGGATATGTGTCTTCTAACACATATACATAAATTCAATCAGGAACAAGTATATCACTGCTTTAGACAACCTGTGAGATTATAGTCCTTCTTCCACACTTTTTAAAAAAGATTTTATTTTTATTTATTTGACAGAGATCACAAGTAGGCAGAGAGACAGGCAGAGAGAGAGAGGGGGGAGCAGGCTCCCCACTGAGCATAGAACCTGATGCAGGGCTTGATTCCAGGACCCTGAGATTGTGACCTGAGCTGAAAGCAGAGGCTTAGCCCACTGAACCACCCAGCCATCCCTCTTTCACACTTTTTAATTGTTTTATTCATTTTTTGTTTGTTTGCTTTCTTTGTGATGGCTGCAGACCACTTCATATTTTTTCTAGGGTACATTTTTTTGGGGTTGTGGTTGATATTTGGTTGATATTCTGTTCATTAACTCACCCATCCTTCATTGGGCAGAATGACTAGAAGGAGGAATTCACAACAAAGGAAGGAACCACATGCAATGTTCTCGACTACAGAGCTAACCAATATATATATAAGAAAGATGTCAGAGTTAGAATTCAGGATAGTAATTAAAAAGTTAATAGCTAGGTTTGAAAAAAGCATACATGACAGCAAAGAATCTCTAAGGACAGAAATGAGATAATCAGCCCAAACTTAAAAATATTATGAATGAGATGCAGTTTATATTGGATTTCTAAAAACTAGGGTCAAGGAGGAAGAAGAGAAAATAAACTATTTAGAGAACAGGATAATAGAAAGGAAGGAAGTTGATGAAAAGAGAGAAAAACAGCTCATAGGTCAAGAATAAAGGCTTAAAAAATTGAATAATGTGCTGAAAATAACAAATGTCAGAATCATTGTGATCCATGAGAACATGGAAAGAGAGAGAGGATCAGAAGGTGTATTTGAGAAAATCGTAGCTGAAAACTTCCCTAAACTAGGGAAGGAAAAAAACATTCCCATCCAAGAGGAGAGGACTCCTCCTGCAATCAACAAAAACAGATAAACACCCTGACCTATAATAGTGAAGCTTGCAGTCTTAGAGTCAAAGAAGCTATACTGAGAGCAGCTAGGGAAAGGAGATTCCTTAGGTATGGAGGGAGGAACATCAGAATGACATCAGACTTATCCACAGAAATTAAAAAAAATATATCTTTCATTAGATACTCTGATTTTAAATGGACTAAATATTCAAATAAAATGATACAGGGTATCAAATTGGATAAAAATGTGGGACCCATCCTTATGTTGTCTATGACAGACTCATTTTGAACATAAAGACACCCCCAGACTGAAAGTGAGGAGATGGAGAACAATTTGTCATGCTAAAAGAACTCAACAGAAAACTGGATAGCAATCCTCATATCAGACAAATTAGATTTTAAACCAAAGACTGTAGTAAGAGATGGAAAGGGACACTAGATAATACTTAAAGGGCCTATACAGAAAGAAGATCTAAAAATTGTATATATCTATGCCCCCAAAATGGGGGCATCCAATTATATAAACCAATTAACAACTAAAATAAAGACTTATTTGATAATAATAAAGTAATAGTTGACTTCAACACTTCACTCACAGCAATAGACAGAACATCAAAGAAATAAGAGCTTCAAAGGGCATATTGGACCAGATGAACTTTGGATACACACACACACACACACACACACACACACACACACACACACAATTATATACATACATATATATATACATATACATATATAAAATATTCCATTCTAAAACAACAGAATATACAATCTTCTTGAATGCATATGGAACTGTCTTCAGAATAGATCACCTACTGGTTCAGAAATCAGGTCTAAACCCATACCACAAAATTGAGATCATTACCTAGATATTTTCAGACCACAGTGCTTTGGAATTCAATTGCAAGGAGAATTTTGGCAGGAACTCAAACATTTGGAGGTTAAAGAGCAACCTGATAAATAATGAATGGGTTAACTAAGAAATTAAAGAGCTTAAGCAGTTCTTTGAAACTAATGAGAATGAAAAAACACATCAGTTCAAAACTTCTAGGATAGAGCAAAAGAAGACTGAGGAGGGAAGTGCATAGTAATACAAGCTTCTCTCAAAAAGTTAGAAAAATCCCAAATACACAAGCTAAAATTTACATTTAAAGGACCTGGAGAATAGCAAATAAAGCCTAAACCAAGCAGGAGGAGATAAATAATAAAGATTAGAGCAGAAATCAATAAAATAGAAACTAGAACAGTAGACCAGACAATGAAACTAGAAGCTGGTCTTAGAAATTAATAAGATTGATAAATCTTTGTCCAGACTTATCCAGAAAAAAAGTAAAAGGACCTAAATTAATGAAATCATGAAAGACAGGGAGAGATCACGACCAACACTAAGGAAAAAGAATTTTAAGACCATATTATAAACAATTATATGCCAACATTTTAGGCAATCTGGAAGAAATGGATGCATTCCTGGAAATTTATAAACTAACATAACTGAAACAGGATGAAATAGAAAATCTGAACAGACCCATAATCAGAAAGGGAATTGAAGTGGCAATGAAAAACCTCCCAAGAAACAAGAGTCTAAGGCCAGATGGCCTCCCAGGGGAATTCTAACATACATTTAAAGAAGATATAACATCTTTTCTACTGAAGTTGTTTCAAAATAAAGAAATGAAAGGAAAACTTACAAACTCATTCTATGAGACAAGCGTTACCTTCATACCTACACCAGACAAAGACCCCATCGAAAAGGATAATTACAGATAAACACCCCTAATGAACATGGATGCCAAAATATTCATCAAGATCTTAACAGTAGGATCCAACAGTACCTTAAAAAGATTATTCATCACGACCAGATGGAATTTATTCCTGGGATTCAAGGGAGTTTCAAACTTTGGAGATCAATCACTGTGATAGAACACATTAATAAAAGAAAAAAGAAACATATCATCCTCTCCATAGATGTGGAAAAGCATTTGATAAAATATGCATCTTTTCTCAATTAAAACTCTTCAAAGTATACGGATAGAGGGAATAAACCTCAATATCATAAAAGCCATCTTTGAAAAGCCCACAGTCAATATCATTCTCAATGGGAAAAAAATAAGAGCTTTTCCCTTAAGGTCAGAAACATGACAAGGATGCCCACTCTCACCACTCTTGTTAATCATAGTACTAGACGTCCTAGCCTCAGCACTCAGATAACAAAAAGAAATAAAATGTGTTTAAATTAGCAAAGAAGAAATCAAACTCTCTCTCTTTGCAGATGACATGAAACTTCATGTGGAAAACTAAAAAGACTCCACCCCAAAATTGTTAGAACTCATACAACAGTTCAGCAATGTGAGAGGGTATAAAATCAATGTACAGAAATCAGTTGTATTTCTATACATTATCAATGTGACCAAAGAAAGAGAAATTATGGAATCAGTCCCATTTTATAATTGTACCAAAACCCATAAGATCCTTAGAAATCTCACAAAGAGGTAAAGGAGTACTCTACAAAGAACAGAACACTTATCAAAGAAACTGAGGAAGTAAAAAAGAGATGTAAAAACATTCCATGCTTTTGGATTGAAGAATTAACATTGTTAAAATGTCTGTTCTGCCTAGAGTAATCTACACATTCAATGGAATCCATATCAAAATACCATTGACACTTTTCACAGCATTGGAACAAAGAATCTTAAAATATAATGGAACAGAAAAGACCCCAAATAGCCAGAGGAATGTTGAAAAAGAAAATCAAAGCTAGGGAAAAGCAATGCCTGACTTTAAGCTATATTACAAAGCTCTGAGCATCAATATGGGATGGTATTGGCACAAAAACAGACACTTAAGTCAATGGAACAGAATAGAGATACCAGAAATGGACCATCAACCTTTATGGTCAACAAAGTGAGAACATCTAATGAAAAAATGACAGTCTCTTCAATATATGGTGCTGGGAAAATTGGACAGCTACATCCAAAAGAATGAAATTCTTACACTGTACACAAAGATAAACTCAAAATGGATGAAAACCTCAATGTGATAGAGGAATCCATCAAAATCCTAAAGGAGAACATAGGTAGTAAACTTTTTTACCTTGGACACAGCAACTTCTTTCAGGACACATCTCTAAAGGCAAGAAAAACGAAAGCAAAAACAATCTATTGGGACTTCGTCAAGATAAAAACTTCTGCAAGGCAAAGGAAAGAGTCTACAAAACTAAGAGCCAACCCACAGAATAGGAGAATATATTTGCTGATATCTTTTTGCATAACATATAAAAGGACATATAAAAATACATAACATATAGGGGCACCTGGGTGGCTCAGAGGGTTAAAGTCTCGGCCTTCAGCTCAGGTCATGATCTCAGAGTCCTGGGATCAAGCCCCACATTGGGCTCTCTGCTCAGCAGGGAGCCTGCTTCCTCCTCTCTCTCTGCCTGCCTCTCTGCCTACTTGTAATCTCTGTCTGTCAAATAAATAAAATCTTAAAAAAAAAAATTTTAAAAAGACATAACATATAAAAAGTATATAAAAATGCATAACAGATAAAGCGCTGGTGTCTAACAGCTGTAAAGAACTTCTTGAACTCAACTCTCAATAAACAAATAATCCAGTACAAAATGGGCAGAAGGTGTGAATAGATATTTTTGCAAAAATATGTACAAATGCCTAACAGACGCATGAAAAAAAAATGCTCCACATCTCTAGCCATCAAGGAAATACAAATCAAAACTGCAATGAGATACCACCTTACACCAGTTAGGATGGCTGAAATTCACAAGACAGGGAACAACAAATGTTGGTGAGGATTTGGAGAAAGGGGAACCCTCTTACACAGTTGACTGTAATACAAGCTGATACAAACATCCACTCTAGAAAACAATATGGAGGTTCCTCAACCAGCAATTGCACTACTCTGCATTTCCCCCAAGATACAGATGTAGTTAAAAGAAGGGCCGCATTCACCCCAGTGTTGATAGCAGCAATGTCCATAATTGCCAGCTGTGGAAGGAGCCGAGATGTTCTTCAACAGATGAACGGATAAAGATGTGGTTCATATATACAATGAAATATTACTCAGCCATCAGAAAAAAAAATGAATATCTATCATTTGTCCTGATGTGGATGGAACTGGAGGGGATTATGCTACGTGAAATAAGTCAAGTAGAGAAACATAATTATCATATGGTTTCACTCATATGTGCAATATAAGGAAAAGTGCAGAAGACCATAGGGGAAGGGAGGGAAAATTGAATAGGAAGAAATTAGAGAGTGATACAAACCATGAGAGATTCTGAACCCTGTGAAACAAACTGGGGATTACAGAAAGGAAGCGGGTGGGGGAATGGGATAATTGGGTAATGGGTGTTAAGGAGGGCATGTGATTTTATGAGCACAAGGTATTATAGGCAACTAATGAATAACTGAAAACCACATCAGATGTACTACATGTTAAGTAATTGAACTTAATAAAAAAAAAAATACCATGGGAAGATATCCCTGTTATATGCTAAATACAGATGAGCTTGAAGACATTATTATGTTAAGTAACATAAGCCAGTCACAAAAACAAATACTTTATGATTCTATTTAGGTGAGATATTTAAGGTCGTCAAATTTACAGAAACAAAAAGGCATAATTGTGGTTATCAGATTCTGAGTAAAGGGGAATAATAGTTCAGAAAACGGAGTTCTCTGGTAACAGAGTTTCAGTTTTCAATAAGAAAAATTACTGGGGCACCCGGGTGGCTCAGTGGGTTAAAGCCTCTGCCTTAGGCTCAGGTCATGATCTCAGGGTCCTGGGATTGAGTCCTGCATTGGGTTCTCTGCTCAGCAGGGAGACTGCTTTCCCCCTCTCTCTGTCTGCCTCTCTGCCTACTTGCGACCTCTGTCTGTCAAATAAATAAATCAAAACTTAAAAAAAAAAAGAAAAAAATTACTGAAAAAATAAAACTAAATTTAAAAACATTTACAATTCAAAAAAATTCTGGAGATCTATTTCACAGAAATTTGAATATACAAAACACTGATTAACTTAAAATACACTTTCCATGTCCTCCTCTATTTTTAGTTACAATTGCGACCATCTGTTATAGTATTTATTTACTTATTTAGTATAAAGCTTAGTCCCTCCTCACCCACAATAGAATTTAAAGTTCAGGATATCAGAAGAGGTTTTTTTCCTGTTTTATTTATTTAGGGTTTTTAAAATAGTGAACAATAAATATTAGGTACTCAACACAAGTTGGTTGAAGGGTGGTAGGCCACCACATGAGTATTATGTAAAATATGTACAGTGAAAAAATTTCCATTCCTCTAATGTAAAACCCATCCTCATTGTGCTATCATACAGAAGCTGACTGTATGGGAACTATGTTCATGTCTGAAGAGTCATATCCACTACCTTCCCAGGCTTAGTCACTTTTTCAATAACCATTTATATGAATCTTTTATCATAGCTACACAAATGTGTGCTTCCTAGTTTGAGTACACATATTACTGTCTCATTTCTGTACAGCAGAGATTCTAGAGGAGAAATTTGAGACATTAGCTATTTGTCCAATTTGCTGTTGAGGCAGTTTTCTGACTTTTGCTGCAGAGCTCTTTCTAGAACCCAGAACCTGGGTAATATCTATGTTCTTCAGTTTCAAACCTTCTGAATGATGAGATAACCAGGGCTTCTATAATTTCTTACTACAGTGAATAGTGAAGAGCTATTAATCTGCATGTATCAGAGGACATTGTAAGAAGGAGAGGAGAAGGGAATTGGGAGAAATTGGTGAGGGAGATGAACCATGAGAGTCTGTGGGCTCTGAGAAACAATCTGAGGGTTTTGGAAGGGAGGAGGGTGGGAGGTTGGGTGAGCCTGATGGTGGGTATTAAGGAGGACACATTAAATTAAATTAAAAAAAAAATGAGAGACTGTGGACTCTGAGAAACAAACTGAGGGTTTTGGAGGGGAGGGAGTGGGGTTTTGGTGAGCCTGGTTGTGGGTATTATGAAGGACACGTATTGCATGGAGCACTGGGTGTGGTACATAAACAATGAGTTCTGGAACACTGAAAAGAAATTAAAAAAAAAAAAACAGTGAGATATGGCTAAAATTAACAAGTCAGGAAATGACGAATGTTGGTGAGGATGAAGAGAAAGGGAAAACCTCCTACACTGTTGCAGAAATGTAAGCTGGTGCAGTCACTCTGGAAAACAGTATAGAGGTTCCTCAAAAAGTTGAAAATAGAGCTACCTTATGACCGGCAATTGCACTACTAGGTATTTACCCTAAAGATACAAATGCAGTGATCTGAAGGGGCACAGGCACCTGATTGTTTATAGGACCAATGTCCATAATAGCCAAACTATGGAAAGAACTTAGATGTCGATCAACAAATGAATGGATAAAGAAGATATGGTCCATTTATACAATGGAATATTATGTTTCCATAAGAAAGGATGAACACCCTACTTTTTTTTTAATCAACATAGACATGACTGGAGGAGATTATGCTGAGTGAAATAAGTCAAGCAGAGAGAGTCAATATCATATGGTTTCACTTGCTTGCGGAACATAAGGAATAACACAGAGGACATTGGGAGTTGGAGAGAAGTGAGATGGGTGCAATCAGAAGGGGAGATGAACCATGAGGGACTGTGGACTCTGAGGAATAAACTGAGGGATTTGGAGGGAGGGTGGGAGGTTCAGTGAGCCTGGTGGTGGGTATTAAGGAGGGCATATATTGCATGGAGCACTGGGTGTGGTACATAAACAATGAATCTTGGAACACTGAAAAAATAAAATTAAATTTAAAAAATCTGAGTGAATAAGATGTCCATACATGTAATTTAATTGGACCAAATTAATTTCCTTTCAAGACACAATTTTCTCCTGAGTTCCTCCTGGGATTCTGGTGATATGTAGGTATTTAAGCTCACAGTCCCAAAAGACTTGCTCGGAATGACTTAGTAATTGCTAGAGACTTATATAAACATGAATTGGATAACCATAATTAGACCACTGAATTCTTATCAAAGTTTTTAAATAAAGCAACACTCATGCTTTTGTCAGTACTTTGAAAAATTGCTTCAGTAACATTCAATCACCCGTTCTGAGAGAAATTATCATAAAAGGAATTGTTCTTCAGGTAAAGACATAGTGATTATATTATCATTATTATTATTACTATTATCTTATCTGAATGAACTAGAGTTGAAAACAATATTGTCTATAGGAAATGATGTAGCCTATCTTGTTTATCATTTCAATGAGAAGTCAAATAGATTGTAAAACTGAATACATGTAAAGGTAAACACAAATTTAATATGATATTTTCTATTTAAATTAAAAAAAACCTATATAAAAAACTGAATAGTGTAAAGAAGAAGTCAATGTAAAGAAAAAGTTTGCCTTGTGGCCTCAATCAAGAAGAAATTGGTAAACCAATGAGCTAAATGTTACTACCATTCCTAATATTTCAAAAACCATGGAAGTTCAAGTGGGTTAAAGTGTCAAAAAATAGTAGTGTGCTTTGTAGTAACTATGAGTTGAAAATGCAAATAACAAGTTATTTACTGAGTCTTTCCAAATCGGTGAGCAATGTGAGATGTGAATGTACCTATGGTTGCCTTGGAAAGCAAACTTACTATGTAAGAGAAAGATAAAAGAATATATATCTAACATAAAGTATGAAAATTGAAGTATATAATTTAGAATAGTTTATCCTAGAAACATTTAAAACATGTTACATTGCATGCATATCTCCATTAGTAAAATGCCACATTATAACTTCTTATTCACTATTGAGTTCCTTGTTACATGATTGTGAACTGGGAAATTTTAGGGTTTCAATCATTAAGTTCTGCAATGACTAAATAAATAAGCAAAAATATAAATAAGTGTTTAATGTCATAAGTAACTTAAAACAATAATCAATGAATTATCTTTATGTTCTATAAGATAGACAAATATATCCTTATATTGCTACATAAAAATTTGTATATTATTTATTTACTTTCTTATAAATAAGAAACTCTTATTTGGAAACTCTGGAGAACATTCATCAGATTAATACAGGGGGAAGGAGTGGTCAAAATTATTAGTTCAGCTTTTGGTTGTTTTTTGTTTTTTGTTTTTTTTAAGATTTTATTTATTTGACAGAGAGAAATCACAAGCAAGCAGAGAGGCAGGCAGAGAGAGAGGAGGAAGCAGGCTCCCTGCTGAGCAGAAAGCCCGATGCGGGGCTCGAACCCAGGACCTGGGATCATGACCTGAGCCGAAGGCAGCGGCTCAACCCACCAAGCCACCCAGGTGCCCCCAGCTTTTGGTTGTTTTAATTAAATTATTACTTAAGGAGATAAAGATGACAAGCTAGAAAATCTATTACAGTAGATAAATTTAAGGAGTGGATTTTTTTAACTTTTTAAAAAAATTTTATTTATCTATTAGAGAGAGAGAGAGAGAGCACAAGCAGGGGGAGCAGCAGAGAGAGAAGGAAGTTCCTTACTGTGCAGGAAGCCCTATGCAGGACTTGATTTCAGGACATTGGGATCATAACCTGAGCTGAAAATAGACACATAACCAAGTGAGCCACCCAGGCACCCCAGGAATGAATTATTTAAGGAGAAATCTTGTTAACTGTTTTGTTAATTTGAGGTAACAGTTATAACTTCTGAGGGCACACCTACACATATCACATGACCAATAAGTCACAAGAGCTGATTTTAAAACCTACCATTTTGAGGGTCTGCTAGTTTTGGAAATGTTTCTATACAATTGAATTCTAAAACATGAATGAAATCTTACAGTGCAATGACATGGATGAAGTTGCTGAGTATTATGCTAAGTGACATAAATCAGTCAGAGAAAGACAAATATATGATTTGACATATGTGTGGAATTTAAGAAACAGAACAGATGAGCAGAGGGGGAGAAAAATAGAGGGAAGGAAAGACAAAAAACAGACTATAGAGAAAAAACTGATGCTCACCAGAGGGGAGGTGGGTTAAATAGGTGAAGGGTATTGAGTGCACGTGTCATGAGCACTGGGTCTTGTATGGATCTCTAAGTTGTACATCTAAAACTAATACTACAATATTTATTAAGTAACTGGAGTTTATAAAATATAAATTATATTCTCCTATGAAATAATAAAAACTTTAAAGAATTGAATTCTAAAACATGTAGCACTACCATGATTTATGGTTAAAATAACTAAGGATAATTTATAGAACTCAGAAGTGATTGAGATAGAAGACAGACTATTTTTATTTTTTTTACTTAAATTCAATTTAATTAACATTGTAATTAACTAATAATTTATTATTAGTTTCAGTAGCAAAATTTAGTGATTCATCAGTTGCATATAACATCCAGTGCTTATTACACCAAGTGCCCTTCTTAATGTCCATTACCCAGTTACCCCATCTCCCCACCTACCATCACCTCACCAACCTGCAGTTAGTTTCCTACAGTTAAAAGTTACTTATGTTTTGTCCTTTTCTTTTCTCTGCTTTTATCTTATTTTGTTTTTCCTTCTCTTCCACTATGTTTATCTTTTTGTTTCTAAATTTGACATATCAGAGAAACTGTATGGTATTTGTCTTTCTCTGACTTATTTTGCTTACCAAATACCCTCTAGTTCTATCCATGCACATTGCAAATGGCAAGATTCCATTCTTTTTTTTTTTAATTTTTTTTAAAGATTTTATTTATTTATTTGACAGACAGAGATCACAAGTAGGCAGAGAAGCAGGCAGAGAGAGAGAGGAGGAAGCAGGCTCCCCGCTGAGCAGAGAGCCCGATGTGGGGCTTGATCCCAGAACCCTGGGATCATGACCTGAGCTGAAAACAGAGGCTTTAAACCACTGAGCCACCCAGGCGCCCTGCAAGATTGCATTCTTATTGAAACCTGAGTAATATTACCTTGTGGAGAATATATATATATATATATATATATATATATATATATATATATATAATCACCTCTTCTCTATCCACTCATCTGTTGATGGACATGTAACTCCTTCCAAATTTTGGCTATCATGTACATTGCTGCTATAAACTTTGGGGTGCATGAGCCATTTCGAATCTCTGTTTTTGTATCCATCAGATACCTACCTGGTAGTACAATTGGTTGGTAATAGGGTAGTTCTTTTTTAACTTTTTTGAAGAATCTCCATACTGTTTCCCAGGGTGGCTGCCCTACTTTGTATTCCCACCAACTGTATAAGAGGGTTCCCCTTACCCCACAACCTCCCCAAAATTTGTTGTTTCCTAGGTTGTTAATTTTAGTCATTCTGACCAGTGTGAGGTGTTTTCTCATTGTATCTTGACTTTGCATTTCCCTGATGCCAAATCATGTTCATTTTTTCATATGTCTATTAGGCATTTTTGTGTCTTCTTTAGAGAAATGTCTGTTCTTGTCTTTGGCCCATTTCTTTTTTTTAAGTTTTTATTTATTTATTTATTTGACAGAGAGAAAAAGATCACAAATAGGGAGAGAGGGAGGCAGAGGGGGAGGGGGAAGCAGACTCCCCACTAAGCAGAGAGCCCAATGACCCTGAGACCATGACCTGAGCCAAAGGCAGAGGCTTAATCCACTGAGCCACCCAGGCACCCCAGGCCCATTTCTTGACTAAATATTTTTGTTTTGTTTTGGAGTGTTATTTATAAATTTTGGATACTAGCCTTTCATCTTATATGTCATTTGCAAATATATTCTCCCTCTCTGTAGGTTGCCTTATAGTTTTGTTCACTGTTTCCTTCGTTGTGCAGAATCTGTTATCTTGATGAAGTTCCCATAGTTAATTTTTGCTTTTGTTTCCCTTGCCTCTGGAATTATATCTAGCAAAAAGTTGCTGCAGCCAAGGTCGGTCTGCTACCTGTGTTCTCCTCTAGGATTTTGATGGATTCCTGTTATACATTAAGGTCTTTCATCCATTTTTAGTTTTATTTTTGTGTATGGTATAAGAAAATAGTTCAGTTTCAGTCTTCTGCATATTGCTGTCCATTTTTCCCAACATCATTTCTTTTTTCCATTGGATATTCTTTCTTGCTTGTGGAAAATTAGTTGAACATAAAGTTGAAGGGTCCATTTTTGGGCTCTCTCTCTGTCTGTCTGTCTGTCTGTCTCTCTCTCTATATATATATACACACACACACACACACACACCACTATATCATATATATATATATATATATATATATATATATATATATATATGATCATATATGTTATAAGCAGAGTAGTGCAGTGGAAGTGTGCTGGGCCCATATATATTATATATATGATTATAGCTTTTTAATACAACTTGAAGTCTAGAACTGTGATGCCTCCTGATTTGGTTCCCTTTTTCAACATTATTTTGGCTCTTGTTGGTCTTTTCTTGTTCCATAGTAAATTTTAGGATTGTTTGTTTCAGCTGTGCAAAATGCTGGTGGTATTTTGATAAAGATTGCTTTGAATGTGTAAAATGCAATAAATTAATTTTTTAAAATTCCAAATTGTCTGCTCTTGGAAATGTTACTTATCACATAGAAAGTCAAGTGAAACAAGATTTTGTTTCATAAGTAAGAAATTGATGTTTCAAGTATTTAATGACTTCAACTTGAGGCAGTCTGGAGCTTTTTGCTAATTTTAATTCATTTATGAAGATTTCAGGTGTTGTTATATTTGTTTTTTTTTTGTTTGTTTTTTTTTTTTTTTTTGTACAGGTGTTGTTATATTTGAAACCTGATGTCCATTATAAAAGTCCACAAATATCTAACTATTAAAGGAGAGAAGTTTGTACAATATTTATCTTTATAGGCTGAGTGATCTAACAAAAAGAAATTATCTCATAATTATTTATTTATTTTTAAAAGATTTTATTTATTTATTTGACAGAGAGATCACAAGCAGGCAGAGAGAGAGGAGGAAGCAGGCTCCCTGCCGAGCAGAGAGCCTGATGCGGGGCTCGATCCCAGGACTCTGAGATCATGACCCGAGCCGAAGGCAGCGGCTTAACCCGCTGAGCCACCCAGGTGCCCCTCTCATAATTATTTTAAGTGAGTTTGAAAAAACAGTTTGTTTACTGATGGTGAATGACTAACTCAGAAAAGCTTTTATGTGTTTTACTTGTGAATATACAAATGCTTTTAATATCCAGAATTTGACTAAATAAAAATTTGTGGTCTTCAAGGGAAAAACAACAACAATAAAGATTGTTTAAATTTATTATAAGAAAATATTTGGTATAAAATAAAATTATAATTTATTAAAAATAGAAACAAATGTTTACAAATTCTCAAATTATATGTTATCAAAATTAATTGAATTCTGGATATACAGTTTTCCTTACTAACTATGAGTTGTGTAGACTCAAGTGTGGCCAATTCACACCTAGTCTTTCCATTAAGACAACAAGTTACAGTAAGTTCTCAGCTCATAAGCAAATGAAACATAATCTTAAGTTCCCTAAGTGTTGAAGTCTATTAACAGGACAATGAAAATTATTATGTTATTTAATGACACAAACTGTGGCTTTTTAGGAAATATTCCAGGTAAAACTCACAAAGCTCTTAAAATGTCAACAGTGTAGATAATGACTAAAGGGATTTCTTTTATAGCTTTCAAAAACAATTATATACAAACATTTTCAGATAAAATAATTCAGTGTTTTACTAACAATTTGTAAAAGAATGAAAATTTATTCAAAAACCAAACATTTAAAAAGCATTTGTAAAATAATAAACAAACAAACAAACAAACAACATTTGTTGCCATGATCTTAGTTCTTTACTCAGGATCAAGGTATTATGTATAAAAGTGTTCTTAACTAACTATTTATGACATTAGAATTTAAAGTCAAATTCTCTCACTCAAACCAATGTGTGGAAAAATCAAGTCAGAACATGTGTGAAATATTACCTGATCTGGAAAATCAAGTTTTATCTTATTTTTTTACATCAATTCATGAGATATACACAGGGTTTCTCTATGCACAGGAAAATGGGAAAACTTAAGTCTGGTTTGTAAAAGTAAAAATATGTGTCTCTATTTCCATAGCTATTTCCTGGCTTCCCAACAATTTTGTTTACCTGACCAATCCCAGATCCCTTCCCTTAATGACAGTTTCTTACATATCATAATATCTCATGAATTTTCACCAAAATTCTTAAAACTAACTGAAGTATTTTATTTTTCATTAAATTTTCAATGTTTTCTGTTACCTTCTAACAGAGTGCAGATTTCATGGAAGTAGGGGCTTATATTGCTTCATGTGTTAATCACAAACCTTTTGGTTTCATGGGAGTAGGGGCTTATTTTCTTTATTTATTAATCACAAATCTCTTGATTATATATAAATGTGTTTGTTGAATCACTGATTCAAGAAAAAACAAACATATATTATTAAAAATGATTATAGCAGTTCATATCATTATCCTGTTTTTACTGATAAAGTAAAGCATCTTGGGTAAATTATATTTCCAACTTCACAAGCCTGGTATGTGGTGGTGAGGTTTCCCAACTGTCTGTCTATTCTACAGCCAAGGTCCTGGTGACTCTTCAATAAGAGAATTTTGGATACAGACTATATTTGTCTAATGTAATCTATATAAAACTTACAGAAAGGAAATTATAATTACTGCATTATCATAAAGGTGTACAGACATTCTTTTGAATACCTATATATTCATTGAACTGGGAAATTCCCACCTGTCTTTTTAATGTAGCTTTTGTTTGGGAACCATGTGAATAAAAGTTGTTGTGATGAAATAGTAGCTGTTAAACTTAGGCAAGACTTTTGCAGTCTATAAAATAAGAATATAATACTACATTTGAGAGATTTAAATCTAATGTATAAATTTTACTTGGAAAATGTATGACAATAGTATATGCCTTAAAAATAATGGAACTGAAATAATCATAGTGTTTCTGAAAACAACATCAAGGGATATTTAAGGTGTATTTGTGATATTTTGGGCACATATCTTAAACATATTATCTTAAACATATTGTCCCATCTAATTTTGACCAGATGCTATGAGATAAAATACAATCATTCCAGTTTGATGAGGATATAGGAACTGAACTTACACTTTGAAATAACCATGTCATACACTGATGAAAACCAATATTTTTATCCAGGCAATGGGAAATTAAAGCCATACTGTTAAATATTACAAATTATTGTTTTTTTCTTTCTAAACAACCTCAAAAATATTGAGATAATAAGCTGTCTTTGTTTAGTTGTTAAACATGTAAAGATACTATCCTGGTAATGAAGATAGAGTTTTCTCCTTGTCATCATAAGCCATAACATTAAGAATGATAAAAATACAATGATCTATGAAAGCTTATTCAATACTTAAAATCTATATTTAATATGAAATATTTGTAAAAACAAACAAACAAACAAAAAAGAAAAACACTTAACCTGACGCTTGAAGATCACAAAGTTGTATATGATTCAATCCTTGAGGAACTTAACAATAACAACAAACTAGGAAGGGCATGTGCTTGATTTCTTTTCAATGTGAGACAGTTTGTGAACCATATCTTAAACCTGTTGTGAGAAAAAAAAAAAAAGAAAAAAGAGGTCATGAGATTGAGCAGGTTGTCTGCAAAGACTTCATATGCAAGATATTTAATAAGTTTATGACAGAGAATACTAACAAAATGGTTTTGGGGGGAACTGATCAATGTGGAGGTATCTAGATTGTAAGACTTTGAGCAGAATTTAGAAGAATTTAATTTCAAATAAACTGTGAACAGTGTAGTTGTTCATGGTCCTATTATTATTATTATTATTATTATTATTATTATTAATTATCATTAGAGGAAATTAGAAGAAAATGTTGTAAAAGAATAACAGAGGAGGGACACCTGTGTAGCTCAGTCAGCTAAATGTCTGCCTTCAGCTCTTGTCATGATCCCCAGGTCCTGGGTTTCAAGGGCCACATTGGGATTCCTGGTAAGTAGGGAGTCTTCTTCTCTTTCTCTCTCTGCCTTTACACCTTCCCACTTCTCATTCTCTCTCTTACTGTTTCTTAGATGAATAAACAAAATCTTAAAAAATTAAAAAGAGGCTCATTGAACGCGGGGCTACATCTTTGGATTGCTGTCTTCTCAGCCTGAGCCAGGCCCACAGATAAGCAACCATGTCTAAGGGACCTGCAGTTGGCATTGATCTTGGCACCACCTACTCCTGCGTGGGTGTCTTCCAGCATGGGAAAGTGGAAATAATTGCCAATGATCAGGGAAGCCGGACCACCCCAAGTTATGTCGCCTTCACGGACACCGAACGATTGATCGGTGATGCTGCGAAGAACCAAGTTGCGATGAACCCCACCAACACAGTTTTTGATGCCAAACGCCTGATTGGACGGAGATTTGATGATGCTGTTGTCCAGTCTGATATGAAGCATTGGCCTTTCATGGTGGTGAATGATGCTGGCAGGCCCAAGGTCCAAGTAGAATACAAGGGAGAGACAAAAAGCTTTTATCCAGAGGAGGTGTCTTCTATGGTTTTGACGAAAATGAAGGAAATCGCAGAGGCTGATCTTGGGAAGACCGTTACCAATGCAGTTGTCACAGTACCTGCGTATTTCAATGATTCTCAGCGTCAGGCTACCAAAGATGCTGGAACTATTGCTGGTCTCAATGTGCTTCGCATCATCAATGAGCCAACTGCTGCTGCTATTGCTTATGGCCTAGACAAGAAAGTCGGAGCTGAAAGGAATGTGCTGATCTTTGACTTGGGAGGCGGCACTTTCGATGTGTCCATCCTTACTATTGAAGATGGGATCTTTGAGGTTAAGTCCACAGCTGGAGACACCCACTTAGGTGGAGAAGATTTTGACAACCGAATGGTCAACCATTTTATTGCAGAGTTCAAGCGCAAACATAAGAAAGATATCAGTGAAAACAAGAGGGCAGTTCGTTGCCTCCGTACTGCTTGTTGTGAACGTGCTAAGCGTACACTTTCCTCCAGCACCCAGGCCAGTATCGAGATTGATTCTCTGTATGAAGGAATCAACTTCTATACCTCTATCACTCGTGCCCAGTTTGAAGAATTAAATGCTGACCTGTTCCGTGGCACCCTGGACCCTGTAGAGAAAGCCCTTTGAGATGCCAAGTTAGACAAGTCTCAGATCCACGATATTGTCCTGGTGGGTGGTTCTACCCATATCCCCCAAATTCAGAAACTTCTCCAAGATTTCTTCAATGGAAAAGAACTGAATAAGAGCATCAACCCTGACGAGGCTGTTGCTTATGGTGCAGCTGTCCAAGCATCTATCCTTTCTAGAGACAAATCTGAAAATGTTCAAGATTTACTGCTGTTGGATGTCACTCCACTTTCTCTTGGCATTGAAACTGCTGGAGGAGTCATGACTGTTCTCATCAAGTGTAATACTACCATTCCTACCAAACAGACACAGACCTTCACCACCTACTCGGACAACCAGCCTGGTGTGCTTATTCAGGTGTATGAAGGTGAGCGTGCCATGACCAAGGACAACAACCTACTTGGAAAGTTTGAACTCACAGGCATACCTCCTGCTCCTCGTGGTGTCCCTCAGATTGAGGTCACTTTCGATATTGATGCTAATGGTATCCTCAATGTCTCTGCCGTGGATAAGAGCACAGGAAAAGAGAACAAGATTACCATCACTAATGACAAGGGCCGCTTGAGCAAGGAAGATATTGAGCGCATGGTCCAGGAAGCTGAGAAGTACAAAGCTGAAGATGAGAAACAGCGGGACAAGGTGTCTTCCAAGAATTCACTTGAGTCTTATGCATTCAACATGAAAGCAACTGTTGAAGATGAAAAACTTCAGGGCAAGATAAATGATGAAGACAAACAGAAGATTCTTGACAAGTGCAATGAAATCATCAACTGGCTTGATAAGAACCAGACTGCAGAGAAGGAAGAATTTGAACACCAGCAGAAAGAGTTGGAGAAAGTCTGCAACCCCATCATCACCAAGCTGTACCAGAGTGCAGGGGGCATGCCAGGAGGAATGCCTGGAGGCTTCCCTGGTGGTGGAGCTCCTCCCTCTGGTGGAGCCTCCTCTGGGCCCACCATTGAAGAGGTTGACTAAACCAACCTGAGAATAATTAGGTTGAGCATTGTTCCACACACAATATTCAAAGGACCCAAATTTGTAGCAAATTCCATGGCAGTTGTAATGTTGAGCTGCTATAGCAAAAAAACTGGGCATTCTTGATACTTGAATATGGAATATGTGCACAGGGAAAGGAAATAAACATTGCACTTTATAAGCACTGTATTGTTAAGTGGAAAATGCAATGTCTTAAATAAAACTGTATTTAAAATTGGCACCAAAAAAAAATTAAAAAGAGAAACAATGATAGAGGACACCCAGGAAAATATATGTAACACAGGTAAGTTAAGAATAAAGTTGCTTGATACACCCACTAGTGAATAAACAGGGGACTGGTGACATAAGCGATAAAGATGTGGTGGCAATGACCAACAATTTGTTAAGTTATAAAGAATCACAAGAAGAAATTCTAGAAAAATTGCTGAACAAGCTGAAGATTAAAGTGAGAAAAACAAAAGCTGTAATTTAAAAGAAAAAAAAGCTAAATGAGTATTGTGAGATATTGTGCTATAATTTTGTTGTTCTGTTTTCAGCTAGTGGAATCAAGGAAGTTATGAAAAGTTGGAAAATTGAAGATGATAAAGAAGGAACATTAGAGGTAGGTTCAAGAGGCACTCAGGAAATAATAATACTTGACCCATTCATTCTCTCTTTAAAAGCAGAGAGAAATGATTAGAAAAAAATAATTTGAAGTATAAAAATGTAACCAAAATATTAGGAATGAAGTCAGTGTAGGTAAATATATCAGCTTATGAGTTTATATTCCATTTGAGATATTATAGTAAGTAAAGTTCCAAATGATATTAATATTTTGTCACAGGAACAGAAGATAATTTTTCACTATTGTGCACAGAACATTCATTCTAGAAAAAAAATCACTTTGCCCCATATTATCTGTACCCTTAAATAAAAATATAGGACTGAAAACAACCAAAACATTTTATTCTAATTATCCAGTTTTCAGCAACATTATCTCCAAAATTTCATTGACATGCAAAGTTTATTTATGTAATCTATACCTATATTTATACATAATTGATCATAAGAAAATTGCATCTTCCAATGGCAGTGTGTAGAAATATTGAACTTTATATTTAACATTTATTGTAGGTTGTAATTGTCACTTCATTACTATAGTAGGAATAAAATAATATCATGAAAAAAATAATAATATCGTGTAGACTAGAGGAGGACTGCTTAATTTTCTTTCAACAGTATTAGAGTTTACAATATAGATTATAATTGGTAGAGGTAAAGACTAAAATATTTAAAAACCATATTTACATAATTTGATTCTTCATGAGATCAGAATTTCACTCCTTACTTTCCAGGTGCAAATTGCATTACCCACAAATGTTAAATTCCACCATCATGATGGGATTTCTCCTCACGGGGTTTTCTGATGTGTGGGAATTACGGATTTTGCATGCCATAACCTTCTCTCTGATGTATGTAGTCACTCTGATGGGGAACATTATCATTGTTACTGTCACCACCCTTGACAGGAGTCTTCACACACCCATGTACTTCTTCCTCAGGAATCTGTCCATCTTGGATGCCTGCTACATTTCTGTAACAGTTCTAACTCATGCATCAATTCCCTGCTTGACAACAGCACCATTTCAAAGGCTGGGTGTGTAGCTCAGGTCTTCCTAGTGGTTTTCTTTGTATATGTGGAGCTCCTGTTTCTGACTATCATGGCCCATGACCGCCATGTGGTAATCTACCAACCCCTTCACTACCCTGTGATCATGAACCCTCAAATCTGCATCCAAATGACTCTGGCTTCCATACTCAGTGGTCTCATCTATGCTGGTGTCCAGACTGGCAACACATTCCGGCTACCCTTTTGTCAGTCCAATCTCATCCATCAATTTTTTTTTTTTTTTTATATTCCCTCCCTGCTAAATATATCCTGCTCTGACACCTTTAGCAATGAGATGGTGATCATTGCCTCTGGTCTGGGGATTGGTGGTGGCTGCTTCATCTACATCATTAGGTCTTATATTTACATATTTTCTACTGTTTTCAAGTTTCCAAGTGGAACAGACAGGAAAAAGGCTTTTTCTACCTGTGTCCCTCACATCCTTGTGGTGTCTGTCTTTCTCAGTTCAGGCTTTTATGTATACATGAGGCCATCTGAAAATTCTTCCACTATCCAGGTCATGGTCCTTTCTGTCTTCTATTCCATAATTCCCCCACTTTTCAACCCTATTATATGTAGTCTTAGAAACGAACAAATAAAATACGCCATTAATAAAATGAGGAGAATGTTTATTCAGAAAATGTATAGGAAATTGCTGAAGCTCACCCTAAATTATTGAAATAAAAATTCGTGTTTCTGGCAATAAACTGAGAAATTTATTAGAATTCTATCAATACAACTGACCTTAATATGTGATGTCATTAAAATATATCATTTATCAATATAATTTCCCTTCTGATGTGTTGAATTATCTGAGTATGTCACTAGGTAAAAGAATATGGTATTACGGATAAGAAATCCCTATTCATGCTTTGATAATTTAAGAACACTCATTAAAAATTTTAGTCTAAAAAGATAAAAAGTTATCCTTAGAAGTATTTTATATTTATTCACAATTTAAATATTTAAAAACTTACTACTAAACAGTAGCATAGAGGGGTCACAATCATTCAAAAATAAATAAGAAAAATATAATTCCTTCTGAATACCATGATATGTGAATGCAGTGTAGCTATGAAAAGAGAAACGAATTTAGTGGGGGTATGGAGTCATGTATGAGAGGATCAGAACTATTTTACACAACTTGTTCATATGGCAAGGGAAATGTAGATACATTATACTTGTCATCAGTCCAAAATTTTGCTAAAAATATTTTCAAGTGGCTTGGGGATACATTTACATGCTTACGCTTTAAACATTTTTGCTATATTGATTGAAGGGATGTACAAATTTTCGCTCCCCACTTATCATCACATGCTTCATTGTACACCCATTAAGACCACTGGGAAGTAAAAATAATGCTATTTTGTTTTTTGATGGTGTCATCTAAAAATGTTTATATTTTTGTTAATAATATAAGACATTATATGGTAGATTATACTGCAAGAATTAGCAACCTAAAATTTTAATAACTCAAGAGAACAAAGGTTTTCCTCTAGCTCATAGCATATGCCAAGTGGGTGCTATCCAGGGACTCTCTGAATTGAATGCATTTGACAGAGCCATTGAAAATAAGAACCCAGTTACATTGAAATATGAGTTTTAAGCATTTACTTTAAAAATGCAAATAGAAAAATTGGGAGCATTCTCCAATCAGAAGCCACATGACTACTCCTGACCTGAAAATATCAAGATTTTGACATCATCCTTGAACTCTCAAGAAGAAAAACATATATCAAATATTAAAAATAAATGCAAGTATGCATTTTGAAAACAGATTTTGGTAGTAAACAATTTAAGCTACATATTTGAGAAGACATTCAAACATCTATATTGACATCAAGGAGAATCACAATACCAAAGATATGCATTCATGTGAAAAAAGATTTGACATACATATAGAAACAAAGAGAGTCATGGCAGAATTTTTACTGTTTTAAATAATATAAAATAATTTTGAGTATGGGAAAACAAAATACCATGGTCAAGACTCAGTCATGGGGAGAAAAAAAATGTATAAACGTGTACACTAGGTCTATTTTTCTCTATCAGTAATTTCTGCTCTCATTTTATTGGCCAAATAAGTCACATAGCCACACACTCTGTCAAAGGGAGAGGTAGGCAACCTACCCACACTTTAAGAAGAGGAAGTGATCTGTATCTCCTGACTGAAAGGATGAAACTTGAGATTATGACTGCCTGTTGTCCATGCAGTTATTATTAGCATTATGATCACTGTACATATTCTAAGCCATCACATCATAACAAAAATTCTCAGAGAATAATAAGTGTAACATAAAGTGGCATGAATTGTACAAAGCCTCATGATGCATTATCTTGTGAACTCTTCAACAACGTCATGTAACTAATAATAATGTTCCTACATTTTACAGATGAGTGTCCTGGTTTAGAAACTTGAGTTTGTCTATTTCATTTTTATGGTTTTTCCTCCTATTTTGGGCCAGTTTGTACTTTAAAGAAATGGTCCTTGTGTCCCAAACTTAGGTCATTTGATATAGAAAGAGTAATACTATAATGTTCCCTCTACATACTGCTTTTGTTGAGTCCATAAGTTTTCCTATATTGTGTTATATTTTTGTTTTCACAAGATTTTACTGATTTCAAACTTGATTTTATTTTTGTTGTATTGGTTGTAAAAGATCATGTTGTTTCATATTGGCTCTTTCCAATTTTCCTTTTGTTATTTATTTCCAGTTTTATTTTACTGTGGCTGAAAAATATATTTTGTGTAATTTCAAGGTTCTCAATTTGTTAAAACTTGTTCTTTTACCTAACATCTGATCAATCTTGGAGAATTCTGCATGTTTGAGAAAAAGTATATTCTACTGCTATGGTTCGAATAATCTATATATTATCATTAAGCACATTTAGTCTGTAGTGACATTCAGGTTAATGTTATTGATTTACTTATTGATGCTCTGTACATATGATCTATTGGAACTTCATACTGTAGCTTGGGAATACTTCTTAACAGCTCACAACTTCACTCTCTGAGTCCTCGGGTTTTCTCTCTACTTCCTTTGGAATATATAAACTGACTTTGGAACAGAGTGTACTTTTTGCCTGAGTTTTACAACATTTAAGTAATCTAAAAGCCTTGTGTTGTTGTTGTCATATAAAATGTCTGTTCCTGGGGTGCCTGTGTGGCTCAGTGAGTTGGGCCTCTGCCTTGGGTTCAGGTCATGATCTCAGCATCCTGGGATCGAGCCCCGCATCGGGTTCTCTGCTCGGTAGGGAGCCTGCTTCCCTCTCTCTCTGCCTGCCTCTCTGCCTACTTGTGATCTCTCTGTCAAATAAATAAATAAAATCTTTAAAAAATGTCTGTTCCTGCATGATGTATGAACTTCTCAAGACCGTCTTCCCTTGTGATGCCAACTGAAAATCTGAGGGTCCCACAAACCATTCTGTTTCAGTAGTTTGCTAAAAATACTCACAGAATTCAGAAAATCCTTTAGCCAATGGCTATGTGTTATTACAACAATTTAGCCAGGGGATACAATATCTCAAGTGTCCCAAGGATCCAGAAAAACAAATAAATTTATGAGGCAGGACATTTGAAAGACTTATAAGTTACAATACAGGAGCTGAAGACAAAGGGCAAACATTCCTTTAAGAAAGGTTAAACCATTACTGAATAGTTCCTTTAGTCCATGCTGGCAAGGGAAAAAAAACTTTAAAAATTCACAGCTTTCCTGAAACAGGAAAACAAAAAAAAACTTGAACAGACTGGCAAACAGTAAAGAAACTGAATCAGTAATAATAATAATTTAAAAAGCAAAAAACAAAAACAAACAAAAAAAGCAAAAACAAAAACCAGAAGTCGAGGGCAGGATGTCATCACAAATGAATTCTACCAAACATTAAAAAAAAAAAAAACATAAAATATACAGATTCATCTCTGACTATTCCAAAAAAATAGAAATACAAAGAAAACTTACAAACTTGAGAGAGACAAGATGGCGGGGAATTAGGAGGAGGCTCCATTTCAACCTGTACCCTAAAGTGAGCTGATTACCTACCAAAGAACTCTGATCACCCATGAAATCAGCCTGAGATCAGAATTAAACACGTCTGGATCTCTACAGGGGCATAAGATGCCAGTGGGCAGGTAAAGCAGAGTGGGAATGTCAGACTGATATCAGAAGATAAACAAAAGGGGAAGGAAGCCACCACAGACAACCAATTGGAAAGTAATACCCCAATATGAGAGTGCCCTGCATCTGGGGACCACCATTAACTTGGAGTCTGGTTGAAAGCACTCAAAAAGAGCAAAGGATCCTGGGGGTAAATTGTGGAATTGAGGCGGTTAGGGACAGGGGCTTAAGTCCCCAGACCCAGGACAGCCTCCCATGGCTCTGAGCCAGAAAGAGTGCAGCGGAGAAACCAGGTCTTGGTCACTGAGCTACCAGAGTGCCCAAGAATGCATGAGGTCCAGCTCCCATGAGGGGCTAGGAGCCTCACCAGACGGCAGAACGCCGGGCCGTACTATCAGAGCCTAAGACACGTGCACCCCACACCCTCCCTTGAGAGAGGTGCGGGCAGGCACCAGCCTGACACTCTTTGACCCATGCCATACTATCAGAGCCTGAGACATGCCCACCCCACACCCTCCCCTGAGAGAGGTGAGCAAAGGCCCCAGCCCAGTGCTCTTAGACCCATGCTGTGCTTTCAGAGTCTGAGACCCACGTGCCCCAGACCCTCCCCTGGGAGAGATGCACGCAAGCTCCAGCCGGGAGCTCTCAGACCCGGAAAGACCAGGCATTCCCAGCCCAGACCAGTGGGAAAATCTCAGTGTGTGATCACTGCTTGGAACCTCTCTGGTGGTCTGGAGCTGCCCAGACAGCCACCGCTGCCATGGTTTTGGATACAAGCAGGAGATCCTGCGTCCCCAGGGACTGCAACTTGGAACCTGTTCTACCAGTGGCTGAGGAGGAATTTATGTGCTCTCCAGCACCCACAGGAGAGCAGACTGAGGCTTCTCTCTGAGAGGGAGGTCGGGGTGCAGTTTGCTTTCCTCTAAACCTCTAGAAACCATCACAAGCTGTCAAGGTGAGAGAAAAGAGATGAACAAACATAAAATCCTCCAGAGAACAAAAGCCTGAAAAAAACCGTTTCCTCAGAGCCCACATCTTTCAGGGGGGTGGGAGGACTTAACTCAGGGAACATCATTGACTCAAAATCCACGTGGATGGCCCCTCCCCCAGAAAACCAACCAGGAAAGAAAAAAAAAAAAAAAAGAAAAGAAAACAAGAAAACAACCAGCATTAATTCATAGATACAACTTTTATTTTTAATGCGTTACAACTATTCTGGTTCATTTTTTTTATATAGATAATTTTTAACCTATTTACCATCACAGTGAGATGTCCAGAACATCAAATTCCATAATAACCTTCTAACCTAAACTTTTTGACACATAAACCCCTGTTGTTCTTTTGCTTTTCTATTTTTTTTTTAACTATAGTTTACTTTAGTCTAGTTTATTCCTTTCTTTATTTTTATTTTCTAATATTCATATACAGTTAAACTTCAAGGTAATCCCCTTTCAGCAATCAATGCTACCCCATAGGGAAATCAATTTGAAACCCCTCTTTATCTTAGGAAAGTTAAATCCTTTAACAAAGATATGAAGATACATTCAGGAAGAATAAAAATAACCTTCCTCATCCCCACTGAGAATTTATAACCATTCTCCCATCTTTTTCTTCCACCAGTGTTTCTGTGTATTTGTGTTTGTCCTGATAGTATATAAATCTTATACCTGGGATTCTTTTTGACGAGGTCCTTCCTTTTTTGCTTTTATATATATATTTTTTCTCTTCTCATATACTTTTATCAGTCTTTTTGTTTGTCTGTTTATGATTGTATACTTCATAAATCTTACCTTGGGGCCCATTTAGGCTGAGCTTTCACTTTTATCTTCCCTTTTTTTTTTTCCTGTCTCTCTCTCTCTCTATTTTTTTTCTTTCTCTTTTCTTCTTTCTCTCATTTGAGTGGGGAATCCTGATTGCTCAGAAGCATTCCAGGGTGCACGTTGACTGCACCACGGTTGATACATCCAGCTATATCCATTCATCCATCTCTCACCAAACTGAGTAGAAGGAGGAATCCCCAACAAGAAAAATACAGAGGATGGCCTTCTCAAACAGAGCTAATGGCTACTGACATAGACAATATGTTAGAAAGGGAATTCAGGCTAACAATTATCCAGGCAATAGCTAGGTTGGAGAAAGCCACGGATGACCAAAAGGAATTGATTAGGACAGAACTGAAAGCTACCAGGGGTGATATTCACAATGTTAGGGCAGAACTAAAAGCCACCCGAGATGAGGTTCACAATGCTCTCAATGAGTTTCAATCTAATCTAAATTCTCTCAAAGCTAGGGTAACTGAGACAGAAGATAGAATTAGTGATCTGGAGGACAAACAGATAGAGAGAAAGGATCAAGAGGAAGCCTGGACCAAACAGCTTAGAAACATGAAAACAGAATCAGGGAAATAAATGATGCCATGAAGCATTCCAACATCAGAATTATTGGAATCCCTGAAGGGGAGGAGAAAGAAAGAAGTCTAGAAGACATAGTGGAACAAATTCTCCATGAAAATTATCCCAATCTCACGAATGGAAACAGCATTCATGTACAAGGGGTAGAACAGTTTCCCCCCAACATTACAGATTCTCAAAAGTCCACAAGACACCTAATAGTAAAAATTAAGGATTATAATTGTAGGCAGACCCTCTTGAAAGTAGCTAGGAAAAAGAAGCTCCTTATGTATAGAGGAAAACACATCAGAATAACATCAGACCTGTCCGCAGAGACCTGGCAAGCCAGAAAGGGCTGGCAAGATATATTCAGGGCACTAAGTGAGAAGAACATGCAGCCAAGAATACTTTATCCAGCAAGACTGACATTCAAATGGATGGAGAGAAAAAGAGTTTCCAAGACCGGCAAAGCTTAAAAGAGTAGTTGACCACCAAGCTGACACTGCAGGAAATATTAAGGGGGGGTTTTAAAAGAGAAAAAATCCTAAAAATATCATGGAACAGAAATATAGAGGCAATCTACAGAAAGAAAGACCTCAAAGGAAACACGATGTCAATAAAAACATATCTATCCATAATCACTCTCAATGTGAATGGCCTAAATGTGCCCATAAAATGACACAGGGTTGCAAATTGGATAAAACGACAGGACCCATCCATATGTTGTCTATAAGAGACCCATTTTGAACCTAAAGATACACCCAGACTGAAAGTGAAGGGATGGAAAAGAATTCTTTCATGCCAATGCCTCAAAAGAAGGCTGGGGTAGCGATTCTCATATCAGATAAATTAGATGTTAAAGTAAAGACTGTAGTCAGAGATACAGAAGGACACTACATAATCTGAAAAGGATTATCCACCAAGATGATCTAACAATTGTGAACATCTATGCCCCAATATGGGAGCAACCAATTACATAAGAAAACCATTAATCAAGATAAAGAGTCATATTGATATGAATACATTAATAGTAGGAGATCTTAACACACCTCTCTCAGTAATAGACAGATCATTGAAGTAGAAAACCAATAAAGAAACAAGAGCACTGAATGACATATTGGACCAGATGGACCTCATAGATATATACAGAACATTTCACCCTAAAACAACAGAATACTCATTCTTCTCAAGTGCACTTGGAACCTTCTCAAGAATAGACCACATACTGGGTCACAAATCAGGACTCAACTGATACCAAAAGACTGAGATTATTACCTGCATATTCTCAGATCACAATGCTTTGAAACTGGAGCTCAATCACAAGGAAAAGTTCGGAAGGAACTCAAACACCTGGAAGCTAAAGGCCACTTTGCTTAAGAATGCTTGGATCAACCAGGAGATCAAAGAGAACTTAAACAATTCAGGGAAACCAATGAGAATGAAGACACTTTGGTCCAAAACCTATGGGATACAGCAAAGGCGGTCCTAAGGGGGAAATACATAGCCATCCAAGCCTCCTTCAAAAATGAAAAATCCAGAACACAGCAGGTGTCTCTACACCTTAAAGAACTGCAGAATCAACAACAAATCAAATCAACTCCACACATAAGAAAGGAAATAATCAAGATTAGAGCAGAGATCAATGAGGTAGAAACCAGAGATACATTAGAACGTATCAATGAAACTAGAAGCTGGTTTTTTTGAAAGAATCAATAAGATCAATAAACCATTGGCCACACTAATCCAAAAGAAAAGAGAGAAAACCCAAATTAATAAAATTATGAATGAAAAGGGAGAGCTCACAACTAACACCAAGGAAGTAGAAACAATCATCAGGAGTTATTATCAATAGTTATATGCAAAAAAGCTAAGCAACCTAGATGAAATGGATGCATTACTGGAAAACTATAAACTCCCAAAATTGAACCAGGAAGAAATTGACAACCTGAATAGACTGATATCTTGTAACAAGATTGAAGGAGTGATCAAAAACCTCCCAAAAAACAAAAGCTGAGGACCTGACGGATTCCATGGGGAAATCTACCAAACTTTCATAGAAGAAATAACACCTATTCTCCTGAAGCTGTTTCAAAATATTGAAGCAGAAGGAAACCTTCCAGACTCTTTTTATAAAGCCAGCATTATCCCATTCCCCAAACCAGGCAAAGACACACAAAAAAGGAGAATTACAGACCAATATCACTGATGAATATGTATGCGAAGATTCTCAAGAAGATACTAGCAAATAGGATCCATAGCACATTAAAAAGATGATCCACCATGACCAGATCGAATGCATCCCTGGGTTGCAAGGATGGTTCAACATTCGCAAATAAATCAATGTAATAAAACAAATCGATAAGAGAAAAGAGAAGAACCACATGGTCCTCTCAATTGATGCAGAAAAAGCATTTGACAAAATCCAGCATCAGTTCCTGATTAAAAATCTTCAAAGTATAGGGATAGAGGGAACATTCCTGAACTTCATAAAATCTATCTATGAAACATCCAAAGCAAATACTATCCTCAATGGGAAAAAGCTTACAGCCTTCCCGCTGAGATCAGGAACACGACAAGGATGCCCACTCGCACCACTTTTGTTCAACATAGTATTAGAAGTCCTAGCAACAGCACTCAGACAACAAAGAGAAATAAAAGGTATCCAAATTGTCAATGAAGAAGTCAAACTCTCTCTCTTCGCAGATGACATGATTCTTTATATGGAAAACCCAAAAGACTCCACCCGCAAATACTAGAACTCATACAGCAATTCAGCAACGTGGCAGGAGACAAAATCAATGTACAGAAATCAGTGGCTTTCTTATACACTGACAACGAAAATACAGACAGGGAAATTAGAGAATCGATTCCATTTACTATACCACCAACAACCATAAGATACCTGGGAATAAACCTGACCAAAGAGGTAAAGGATCTGTACTCGAGGAACTATTGAATTCTCATGAAAGAAATCGCTGAAGACACAAAACGATGGAAGACCATTCCATGCTCTTGGATCAGGAGAATAAATATTATTAAAATGTCTATACTGCCTAGAGCAATCTATACTTTTAATGCCATTCCGATCAAAATTCCACCTGTATTTTTCAAAGAGCTGGAGCAAATAATCCAAAAATTTGTATGGAATCAGATGAGACCCTGAATCGCTAGGGAAATGTTGACAAACAAAATAAAACTGGCGGCATCATGTTATCTGATTTCAAGCTTTACGACAAAGCTGTGATCACAAAGACAGCATGGTACTGGCATAAAAACAGACACATAGACCAGTGGAACAGGGTAGAGAGACCAGATATGGAACCTCAACTCTGTGGTCAAGTAATCTTCAAAAAACTGGAAAAAAAATATAGAGTGGAAAAAGACATTCTCTTCAATGAATGGTGCTGGGAAAACGGAACAGCTATATGTAGAAGAATGAAACTCAACCATTCTCTTACACTGTTCACAAAGATAAACTCAAAATGGATAAAAGACCTCCACATGAGAAAGGAATCCATTAGAACCCTAGAGGAGAACATAGGCAGTTACCACTTTGATATCAGCCACAGCAACTTCTTTCAAGATAAGTCTCAAAGGAAAAGGAAACAAAAGTTAAAATGAACTTTTGGGATGTAATCAAGATTCAAGCTTCTACACAGGAAAGGAAATAGTCAACCAAAGAGGTAACCCACAGAATGGGAGAAGATATTTGCAAATGACAGTACAGACAAAAGGTTGATATCCAGGATCTATAAAGAACTCCTCAAACTCAACACACACAAAACACAATCATATCAAAAAAATGGGCAGAAAACATGAACAGACATTCTGCAATGAAGACATACAAATGGCTATCAGACACATGAAAAAATGTTCATCATCACTAGCCATCAGGGAGATTCAAATGAAAACCACATTGAGATACCACCTTATACCACTTAGAATGGCCAAAATTAGCAAGACAGGAAACAACATGTGTTGGAGGGGATGTGGAGAAAGGGGAACCCCCTTACACTGTTAGTGGGAATGCAAGTTGGTGCAGCCACTTTGGAGAACAGTGTGGAGATTCCTCAAGAACTTAAAAATATAGCTTCCCATGACCCTGCCATTGCACTACTGAGTATTTACCACAAAGATACAGATGTAGTGAAAAGAAGGGCCATCTGTACCCCAATGTTTATAGCAGCAATGGCCACGGTCACCAAACTGTGGCAAGAACCAAGATGGCCTTCAATGGACGAAAGGATAAGGAAGATGTGGTCCAAAATACTATGGAGTATTATGCCTCCATCAGAAAGGATGAATACCCAACTTTTGTAGCAACATGGACGGGACTGGAAGAGATTATGCTGAGTGAAATAAGTCAAGCAGAGAAAGTCAATTATCATATGGTTTCACTTATTTGTGGAGCATAACCAATAATATGGAGGACTTGGGGAGATGGAGAGGAGAAGGCAGTTGAGGGAATTTGGAAGGGGAGATGAACACTGAAAAGAAATTAAACAAAGAAAGAAAGAAACAAAACTTCCAAACTTATTCTATGAGGCCAGCATTACCCTGATACCAAAATCAGACACAGACTCCATTGAAAAACAGAATGAGAGACCAATAACCCTGATGAGTATGGATGCAAATATTCTTTTTTTAAATTTTTTTTAAAATTTATTTTCAGTGTAACAGTATTCATTGTTTTTGCACCACACCATTACTCCATGCAATCTGTGCCCTCTCCAGACCCAACACCTGGTTCCTCCAACCTCCCATCCCCCGCCCCTTCAAAGCCTCAGATTGTTTTTCAGGTACATAATCTCTCATGGTTCTCCTCCCCTACCAATTTCTCTCAACTCCTTTCTCCTCTCCATCTCCCCTTGTCCTCCATGCTATTTGTTATGCTCCACAAATAAGTGAAACCATATGATAATTGACTCTCTCTGCTTGACTTATTTCAATCAGCGTAATCTCTTCCGGTCCCGTCCATGTTGATACAAAAGTTGGGTATTCATCCTTTCTGATGGAGGCATAATAGTCCATAGTGTATATGGACCACATCTTCCTTAACCATTCGTCCCTTGAAGGGCATCTTGGTTCTTTCCACAGTTTGGCGACCATGGCCATTGCTGCTATAACATTGGGGGTACAGATGGCCCTTCTTTTCACTACATCTGTATCTTTGTGGTAAATACCCAGTAGTGCAATGGCAGGGTCATAGGGAAGCACTATTTTTAAGTTCTTGAGGAGTCTCCACACTGTTCTCCAAAGTGGCTGCACCAACTTGCATTCCCATCAACAGTGTAAGAGGGTTCCCCTTTCTCCACAACCCTTCCAACACATGTCGTTTCCTGTCTTGTTGATTTTGGCCATTCTAACTGGTGTAAGGTGCTATCTCAATGTGGTTTTAATTTGAATCTCCCTGATGGCTAGTGATAATGAACGTTTTTTCATGTGTCTGTTAGCCATTTGTAGGTCTTCATTGGAGAAGTATCTGTTCATATCTCTGCCCATTTTTTGATATGATTGTCTGTTTTGTGTGTGTTGAGTTTGAGGAGTTCTTTATAGATCCTGGATATTAACCTTTTGTCTATACTATCATTTGCAAATATCTTCTCCCAACCCGTGGGTTGCCTCTTTGTTTTGTTGACTGTGTCCTTTGCTGCGCAGAAACTTTTGATTTTAATGAAGTCCCAAAAGTTTATTTTTGCTTTTGTTTCCTTTGCCTTTGCAGGCATATCTTTTTTTTTTTTTAATTGTGCTATGTTAGTCACCATAGAATACATCATTAGTTTTTGATGCAGTGATGGTATATATTACACTTTTTTGGGAAAATTTTAATGAAGCCAACAAAAGCCATTTTATTTTATTTATTCATTTATTTATTTATACCCATCTTTGAATCAAATGAAATCTCCACTACCATTTTCAATGCAATGTTTTGAAATGTTTTCTGCATTGTCCTCTTTAGAATATGACACTAAGCATGTGTATTCCTACAAAATTCTCTGTGTATGCTTTCCCTAGAAATAGCCCATATGCTTTCTTCAAAGCAGCTCAGGTGTTTCCCCCACCCCAGCTCTGTATCACCTGACCTGATGCACACATGAGTCATTCACCATTTTCTTGAATGTCCTCTAACTAATTATATATACACATATTTACACATCCCATGGACCAAGCCTCCTCCAGGAGAAAGAACTTAGAGGAAGCAAGCACAAGCAATAGAATCATAGTACAGCTGTCCCCAACTGTTGAAAGTTCTCTTTGCGCCAATTAGCTTTTATGAAACACTTACATAACTACCTGCTTTTACTGATAAAGGAAATTTGAAGATGATTTTCAGGTTTATACGAAAAAAAGAAAGAAATTCCAAACTAACATTCTTCATTTATTCCTCAGGGAGATGCTACAAAACTGTGCATCACTCAGAAAGCAGGAGAGGAGCCACCCAGCTCCTTCCCTGGGGACTACACCCAGCAGCTCACTATCAGGACACCAACACTTTGAACTGTGTACGTTATCATATTTGCTTTATCTCTATTTTTTTAAATCATTTTTTAAATTTGTTTTCAGCATAACAGTATTCATTGTTTTTGTACCACACTCAGTGTTCCATGCAATCCGTTTTGAAAGAAGTTGCTGTGGCTGATATCGAAGAGATTACTGCCTATGTTCTTCTCTAGGATTCTGATGGATTCCTGTCTCACACTGAGGTCTTTTATCCATTTTGAGTTTATCGTTGTGTACGGTGTAAGACAATGGTCGAGTTTCATTCTTCTACATATAGCTGTCCAGTTTTCCCAGCCCCATTCATTGAAGAGACTGTCTTTTTTCCACTGTATAATTTTTCCTGTTTTTTGAAGATTCTTTACCCATAGAGTTGAGAGTCCATATCTGGGCTCTCTACTCTGTTCCACTGGTCTATGTGTCTGTTTTTATGCCAGTACCATGCTTCTTGGTGATCACAGCTTTGTAGTAAAGCTTGAAATCAGGTAACGTGATGCTCCCAGGTTTATTTTTGTTTTTCAACATTTCCTTAGTGATTCGGGGTCTCTTCTGATTCCATACAAATTTTTGGATTATTTGCTCCAGCTCTTTGAAAAATACTGGTGGAAATTTGATCAGAACGTCATTGAAAGTATAGATTGCTCTAGGCAGTATAGACATTTTAACAGTGTTTATTCTTCCGATCCATGGACGACCATTCCATGCTCTTCCATCTTTTTGTGTCTTATTCATGAGTGTTCTGTAGTTCCTCGAGTACAGATCCTTTGCAATGTGTTGTAGTTCCTCGAGTACAGATCCTTTATCTCTTTGGTTAGGTTTATTCCCAGGCATCTTATGGTTCTTGGTGTTATAGTAAATCGAATCGATTCTCTAATTTCCCTGTCTGTATTTTCATTATTAGTGTATAAGAAAGCCACTGATTTCTGTACACTGCCTTTTATCGTGCCACGTTGCTGAATTGTTGTATGAGATCTAGTAGTTTGGGAGTGGAGTCTTTTGGGTTTTCCATATAAAGAATCATGTCATCTGTGAAGAGAGAGAGTTTGACTTCCTCATTGCCAATTTGGATACCTTTTATTTCTCTTTGTTGTCTGAGTGCTGTTGCTAGGACTTCTAATACTATGTTGAACAAGAGTGGTGCGAGTGGGCATCCTTGTCTTGTTCCTGATCTCAGCGGGAAGGCTGCAAGCTTTTTCCCATTGAGGATGATATTTGCTTTAGATGTTTCATAGATTTTATGAAGTTCAGGAATGTTCCTCTATCCCTATACTTTGAAGCATTTTAATCAGGAACGGATGCTGGATTTTGTCAAATGCTTTTTCTGCATCAATTGAGAAGACCATGTGCTTCTTCTTTCTTCTGTTATTAATTTGCTCTATCACATGGATTGATTTGTGAATGTTGAACCATCCTTGTAGCCCAGGAATGAATCCAACTGGTGATGGTGGATAATATTTTTAATGTGCTGTTGGATCCTGTTTGCTAGGATCTTGTTGAGAATCTTAGCATCCACATTCATCAGTGATATTGGTCTGAAATTCTCCTTTCTGGTAGGGTCTTTGCCTGTATTGGGGATCAGGGTAATGCTGGCTTCAGAAAGAGTCTGGAAATTTTCCTTCTTCAATTTTTTGAAACAGCTTCAGGAGAATAGGTGTTATTTCTTCTTTGAAAGTTTGGTAGAATTCCCCAGGGAATCCATCAGGTCCTGGGCTCTTGTTTTTGGGGAGGTTTTTGATCAATGCTTCAATCTCGTTATGAGATATCAATCTATTCAAGTTGTCAATTTCTTCCTGGTTCAACTGTGGGAGTTTATAGTTTTCCAGGAATGCATCGATTTCATCTGGGTTGCTTAAGTTATTGGCATATACTGTTGGTAATAATTTCTGATGATTGTTTCTACTTCCTTGGTGTTAATTGTGATCTCTCCCTTTTCATTCATAATTTTATTAATTTGGGCTTTCTTTCTTTTCTTTTGGTTTATGTGGCAAATGGTTTATCAATCTTACTGATTCTTTCAAAAAACCAGCTTCTAGTTTCATTGATATGTTCTACTGCATGTCTGGTTTCTACCTCATTGATCTCAGCTCTAATCTTGATTATTTCCCTTCTTATGTGTGGAATTGGTTTGATTTGTTGTTGATTCTCCAGTTCTTTTAAGTGTAGAGATAGCTGGTGAGTTCTGGATTTTTCCATTTTTTTGAGGGTGGCTTGGATGGCTATGTATTTCCCCCTTAGGACCGCCTTTGCTGTATCCCATAGGTTTTGGACCAAAGTGTCTTCATTCTCATTGGTTTCCATGAACTGTTGAAGTTCTTCTTTGATCTCCTGGTTGATCCAAGCATTCTTAAGCAAAGTGGTCTTTAGCTTCCAGGTGTTTGAGTTCCTTCCGAACTTTTCCTTGTGATTGAACTCCAGTTTCAAAGCATTGTGATTTGAGAATATGCAGGTAATAATCTCAGTCTTTTGGTATCGGTTGAGTCCTGATTTGTGACACAGTATTTGGTCTATTCTGGAGAAGGTTCCATGTGCACTTTAGAGGAATGAGTTTTCTGTTGTATTAGGATGGAATGTTCTGTATACATCTATGAGGTCCATCTGGTCCAATGTGTCATTCAATGCTCTTCTTTCTTTATTGATTTTCTGCTTTGAAGATCTGTCTATTTCTGAGAGAGGCGTGTTAAGATCTCCTACTATTAATGTATTCAAATCAATATGGTTCTTTATCTTGATTAACACTTTTCTTATGTAATTGGCTGCTCCCATATTGGGGGCATAGATGTTTACCATTGTTAGATCATCTTGGTCGATAGTTCCTTTAAGAATAATGTAGTGTCCTTCTGTATCTCTGACTACAGTCTTTAGTTTAAAATCTTATTTATCTGATATGAGAATTGCTACCCCAGCCTTCTTTTGAGGCACATTGGCATGAAAGATGCTTCTCCACCCATTCACTTTCAGTCTGCATGTATCTTTAGGTTCAAAATGGGTCTCTTGTAGACACATATGGATGGGTCCTGTCATTTTATCCAATCTGCAACCCTGTGCCGTTTTTGGGTGCATTTAGACTATTCACATTGAGTGTGGTTATTAATAGATACGTTTTTGTTGAAAACATGTTACCTTTGAAGTCTTTCTTTCTCTAGATTGTCTCTATATTTCTGTTCAATGCTAGGCTTAGGATTGTCCCTCTTTTATAGAACCTCCCTTTCATATTTCTTGCAGTGTTGGCTTGTTGGTTGCATATTCTTTTAAGCCTTGCCAGTCTTGGAAACTCTTTATCTCTCCATTCATTTTGAATGTCAGTCTTGCTGGATAAAGTATTCTTGGCTGCATGTTCTTCTCATTTAATGCCCTGAATATATCTTGCCAGCCCTTTCTGGTTTACCAGTTCTCTGTGTTCCGGTCTGATGTTATTCTGATGGGCTTTCCTCTGTAAGTAAGGAGCCTCTTTGTCCTCGTGGCTTTCAAGAGATTATATCTACAATTATGATTCCTCAATTTGACTATCAGGTGCCTTGATGTTTGTCTGGAATCTATAATCTTGGGTGGAGACCGTTCGGCCTCTAGTACATGAACGCTGGTTCCATTCACGAGATTGGGAAAATTTTCATGATGAACTTGTTCCACTATATCTTCTAGACTTCATTCTTTCTCCTCCCCTTCACAGATTCCAATAATTCTGACGTTGGAACATTTCATGACATCATTTATTTCCCTGATTCTGTTTTCGTGGCTTCTAAGCTGTTTGTTCCAGGCTTCTTCTTAATCCTTTCTCTCTATCTGTTTTTCCTCCAGATCACTAATTCTATCTTCTGTTTCAGTTACCATAGCTTTGAGAGAATTTAGATTAAATTGGAACTCATTGAGAGCATTGTGAACCTTAGCCCTGGTGGCTTTTAGCTCTGCCCTAACATTGTGAACATCATCTCTGGTCGCTTTCAGATCGGCCCTAATCAATTCCGTTTGATCATCCATGGCTTTCTCCAACCTAGCTATTGCCTGGATAATTGTTAACCTGAATTCCCTTTCCGACATATTGTCTATGTTGATAGCTGTTAGCTCTGTTGCAGAAGGCCCATTCTCTGTATTTTTCTTCTGTTGGGCATTCCTCCTCTTACTCATTTTGGTGAGAGATGGCTGAACGTGTGTAGCTGGTTGTATCGATCGTGGTGCAGTCAAGGTGCACCCTGGAACGCTTCTGAGCAGTCAGGATTTCCCACCCAAATGAGAGAAAAAAAGAATAGAAAAAAAAAGAGAGAGAGAGAGACAAGAAGGAAAGGGAAGATGAAAGAGAAGGTTCAGCCGAAATGGGCCCCAAGGTAAGATTTATGAAGTATACAAACAAAAAGAGACAAACAAAAAGACTGATAAAGTATATGACAAGAGAAAAATATATAGATATATATAAGCAAATAAAGGAAGAACCTCGTCAAAAAGAACCCCAAGTGTAAGATTTATATACTATCAGGACAAACACAGAATCACAGAAACACTGGTGGAAGAAAAAGATGGGAGAGTGGTTATAAATTCTCAGTGTGGGTGAGGAAGGTTATTTTGATTCTTCCTGGATGTATCTTCATATCTTTGTTAAAGGACTCAACTTTCCTAAGATAAAAGGGGATTAAAAATTGCTTTACCTATAGGGGTAGCATTGATTGGGGAAAGGGGATTACCTTGGAGTTTAACTCTATATGAATACTAGAAAATAAAAATAAAAAAGGAATTAACTAGACTAAACTAAACTAAAATTAAACAAATTTTTTAAAATAGAAATGAAAAGAAAAACACAGGTGTATGTATCAAAAAGTTCAGGTTAGAAGGTTATTATGGAATTTGATGTACTGGATAGCTCACTGTGATGGTAAATAGGTTTAAAAAATTATCTATATAAAAAAATGAGCCAGAATAGTGGGAACGAATTAAAAATAAATGTTGTCCTATGAAGTAATGGTGGTTGTTGTCTTCTTGTCTTTTTTTTTTTTTTCCTTCCTGGTTGGTTTTCTGGGGGAGGGGCCTGCCACGTGGGTTTTCAGTCAATGATGTTCTTTGAGTTAAGTCCTCCAGCCCCCCTCAAAAGGGTGGGCTCTGAGAAATGGGTTTTTTCAGGCTTTTGTTCTCTGGAGGTTTTTATGTTTGTTCACTTTTTTTTCTCTTTCACCTGGACTGCTTTTGCTGGTTTTTGTAGGTTTAGAGGAAAGCAAACTGTACCCTGACCTCCCTCTTAGAGAGAAGCCTCAGTCTGGCTGCAGAGCTCAAATAAATTCCCCCTTGGCCACTGGCAGAGCAGGTTCCGAGTCGCAGTCCCTGGGACGCAGGATCTTCTGCTTGTACCCAAAACCAAAGCAGCAGAGCTCTCTGGGCAGCTGCAGACTTCCAGAGAGGTTCCAAGCAGTGATTGCACACTGAGATTTTCCCGCTGCCTGGGCTGAGAGTGCCTGGTCTTTCCCGACCTATAGCACTGGGCTGGTGCCTGTGTGCACTTCTCTCAGGGAGGGTGCGGGGTGTGACTTGGACTCTGATAGCACAGCAGGGCACTAGCACAGGGACTGCAAAAAGGCTGTGCTTCTGCTGGCTGGCGAGGCTCCCAGCCCCTCATGGGGGCCGGACCCCAAGAGCTCTCAGGTGCACTGGTGGCTCAAGGACCAAGACCTGGTTTCTTTGCCACACTCTCTCTGGCTCTGAACCAGGGGTGGCTGTCCTGGGTCTGGGGACTTAAGCCCCTGTCCCTAGCCACCCCGATTCCCACAATATCCCCCCCCTCATGATCCTTTGCTCTTTTTGAGTGCTTCTACCAGATTCCGAGTTAATGCTGGTCCCCAGATGCAGGGCACTCTCATATTGGGATATTACTTTCCACTGTGTCGCCTCTGGTGGCTCCCTCCCCCTTTTGTTTATCTTCGGATATCAGTCTGAGTGAGGTTCCCACTCAGCTTTACCTGCCCACTGGCATCTTCTGCTCCTGTAGAGATCCAGACGTATATAATTCTGATCTCAGGCTGATTTTGTGGGTGATCAGAGTTCTTTGGAAGGTAATCAGCTCACTTTAGGGTACAGGTTGAAAGGGCGCCTCCACCTACATCCCGGCCATCTTGTCTCCGCCCCCATGCAAATATTCTCCACAAGATACTAACAAGTTGACTCCAACACAACATTAAATGAATCATTCATCATGATCAAATGAGATTTTTTCTTTGGATGCAAAGGTGGTTCAATATTCACAATCCAATTTCATACACCACATTAATAAAAAGTAATAAGAACTATATGATAATTTCAATAGATGCAGAAAAAGCACTTGACAAGTACAACACTAATTCATGAAAAAAAACATTCAGAAAAGAGTGCTAAAGGGGATATGTATCAACATAGTAAGGTCCATATACAAAAAATCCACAGTTGATATCATCATCAAGACCACATGAAAGCTTTTTGCTTTTCCCTTACAGGCAGGAACAATACAAGGATATACACTGTCCACAAAATATATTGAACATAATATTAGAAATTGTAACCACAACAATCAGAAACTACAAAGAAGTAAAAGGCATCCAAATTTAAAAGAAAAAGTTAAACTTTCACCATTTGCAGACGGCATAATACTCTACATAGAAAGTCCAAAATACTCCACCAAAAAATAGCTAGAACTGATACATGAATTCTAGAGTTGCAGTGTATAATATCAACATACAGAAATCCGTTTGATTTCTATACACCAATAATGAAACAGCCAAAAGATAAATGAAAGAATCAATCCCATCCACAATGGTACCTAAAACCATAAGATATTTCAGAATAAATCTAACCTAAAAGGTAGAATATCTATACTCTGAAAGCTATAACACTGATGAAAGTAATTGAAGATGACAAAATAAATGGGAAAAAAACTTAAAGGCTCATGGATTAGAATAACAAATATTACGAAAATGTTTATACTACCAAGTGCAATCTAACATTTAGTGCAATGTCCATCAAAATGCCATGAGCATATTTTTAACATAGCTAGAACAAGCAATCCTAAAATTTCTATGGAACTACCAAAGACCCCAAACAGCCAAAACAATCTTGAAAAAGCAAAGCAAAGCTGGAAACATCACATTTACAGACTTCAAGTTTTATTACAAAGCTGTAATCATCAAGACAGTATGGTAATGGCACAAAATAGAAAGAGATCAATAGAACAAATAGAAAAGATGGAAATGATCCCACAATTATATGGTCAACTATTCTTTGACAAGGCAGGAAAGAATACCAGTGGAAAAGAGACAGCCTCTTCAACAAATGGTGTTGGGAAAACTTAACAGCCAAATGCAGAAGAATAAAACTAGACCACTTTCTTGTACCATACACGAAAATAAATTTTAAGAAGATGAAAGATTTAAATGTGAGACAGGAATCCATCAAAATCCTAGAGGATATAACAGGCAGCAACCTCTTTGCCATCTGCCATAGCAACTTCTTTCTGGATAGGTCTCCTGAGCAAGGGAAACAAAAGGAAAATAACCTCTTGAGTCTTTACCAAAATAAAAATCTTCTGCACATCAAAGAGAACAATCTAGAAACCTAAAAGACAACCTGCAGAATGGGAGATGATATTCACAAATGAAATATCTGATGAAGGGTTAATATCCAAAATATATATAAAACTCAACACCCAGCAGGGGCCTGGATGGCTCAGTTGTTAGCTGTCTGCCTTTGGCTCAGGTCATGATCCCAGAGTCCTGGGATTAAGCCCCACATTTGTCTTCCTTCTCAGTAGGAAGCCTGCTTCTCCCTCTCACACTCCTGTATTTGTATTTCTTCTCTTCCTGTGTCTCTCTGTCAAATAAATAAATGTAATCATTAATTTTTTAATAAAATTAAATAAAACTCAACACCCAAGAACAGATAAGTCAGTTAAAAATGGGCAGAAAATGTGAGTAGACTTTTTTTTTTTTCCAAAAGAAGACATCCAGGGGTGCCTGGGTGGCTAAGTGGGTTAAAGCCTCTGCCTTTGGCTCAGGTAATGATCCCAGGGTCCTGATATTAAGCCCAAAATTTGTCTTCCTTCTCAGTAGGAAGCCTGCTTCCCTTCCTCTCTCTCTGCCTGCCTCTCTGCCTAATTGTGATCTCTGTCTGTCAAATAAATAAGAAAAATCTTTAAAAAAAGGACATCCATAGTATTCCATTGTGTATATATACCACATCTTCTTTATCCATTCGTCTGTAGATGGACATCTAGGTTCTTTCCATAGTTTGGCTATTGTAGACATTGCTGCTATAAACATTCGGGTGCACGTGCCCCTTCGGATCACTATGTTTGTATCTTTAGGGTAAATACCCAGCAGTGCAATTGCTGGGTCATAGGGTAGTTCTATTTTCAACATTTTGAGGAACCTCCATGCTGTTTTCCAGAGTGGTTGCACCAGCTTGCATTCCCACCAACAGTGTAGGAGGGTTCCCCTTTCTCCGCATCCTCGCCAGCATCTGTCATTTCCTGACTTGTTAATTTTAGCCATTCTGACTGGTGTGAGGTGATATCTCATGGTGGTTTTGATTTGTATTTCCCTGATGCCGAGTGATATGGAGCACTTTTTCATGTGTCTGTTGGCCATCTGGATGTCTTCTTTGCAGAAATGTCTGTTCATGTCCTCTGCCCATTTCTTGATTGGATTATTTGTTCTTTGGCTGTTGAGTTTGCTAAGTTCTTTATAGATTTTGGACACTAGCCCTTTATCTGATATGTCATTTGCAAATATCTTCTCCCATTCTGTCAGTTGTCTTTTGGTTTTGTTCACTGTTTCCTTTGCTGTGCAAAAGCTTTTGATCTTGATAAAATCCCAAAAGTTCATTTTTGCCTTGCTTCCCTTGCCTTTGGTGATGTTCCTAGGAAGATGTTGCTGCGGCTGACGTGGAAGAGGTTGCTGCCTGTGTTTTCCTCAAGGATTTTGATGGATTCCTTTCTCACATTGAGATCCTTCATCCATTTTGAGTCTATTTTCGTGTGTGGTGTAAGGAAATGATCCAATTTCATTTTTCTGCATGTGGCTGTCCAATTTTCCCAACACCATTTATTGAAGAGGCTGTCTTTGTTCCATTGGACATTCTTTCCTGCTTTGTCGAAGATGAGTTGACCATAGAGTTGAGGGTCCATTTCTGGGCTCTCTATTCTGTTCCATTGATCTATGTGTCTGTTTTTGTGCCAGTACCATGCTGTCTTGATGATGACAGCTTTGTAATAGAGCTTGAAGTCCGGAATGGTGATGCCACCAACTTTGGCTTTCTTTTTCAATATTCCTTTGGCTATTCGAGGTCTTTTCTGGTTCCATATAAATTTGAGGATTATTTGTTCCATTTCTTTGAAAAAAATGGATGGTATTTTGATAGGAATTGCATTAAATGTGTAGATTGCTTTAGGTAGCATAGACATTTTCACAATATTTATTCTTCCAATCCAGGAGCATGGAACATTTTTCCATTTCTTTGTGTCTTCCTCAATTTCTTTCATGAGTACTTTATAGTTTTCTGAGTATAGATTCTTAGTCTCTTTGGTTAGGTTTATTCCTAGGTATCTTATAGTTTTGGGTGCAATTGTAAATGGGATGGACTCTTTAATTTCTCTTTCTTCTGTCTTGTTGTTGGTGTAGAGAAATGCAACTGATTTCTGTGCATTGATTTTATATCCTGACACTTTACTGAATTCCTGTACAAGTTCTAGCAGTTTTGGAGTGGAGTCTTTTGGGTTTTCCACATAGAGTATCATATCATCTGCGAAGAGTGATAGTTTGACTTCTTCTTTGCTGATTTGGATGCCTTTAATTTCCTTTTGTTGTCTGATTGCTGAGGCTAGGACTTCTAGTACTATGTTGAATAGCAGTGGTGATAACAGACATCCCTGCCGTGTTCCTGAGAAATGAAATCTTGCCATTTGCGACGACGTGGATGGAACTAGAGGGTATCATGCTTAGCGAAATAAGTCAATCGGAGAAAGACAACTATCATATGATCTCCCTGATATGAGGGAGAGGAGATGCAACATGGGGGGTCGAGGGGGTAGGAGAAGAGTAAATGAAACCATATGGGATTGGGAGGGAGACAAACCATAAGTGACTCTTAATCTCACAAAACAAACTGAGGGTTGATGGGGGGAGGGGGTTGGGAGAGGGGGTGGGGTTATGGATATCGGGGAGGGTATGTGCTATGGTGAGTGTTGTGAAGTGTGTAAACCTGGCGATTTGCAGACCTGTACCCCTGGGGATAAAAATATATGTTTATAAAGCTGTAAAAAAAAAAAAAAAAAGAAAGAAAGGATGAATCCCCAAGTTTTGTAGCAACATGGACGGGACTGGAAGAGATTATGCTGAGTGAAATAAGTCAAGCAGAGAGAGTCAATTATCATATGGTTTCACTTATTTGTGGAGCATAACAAATAGCATGGAGGACAAGGGGAGATGGAGAGGAGAAGGGAGTTGAGGGAAATTGGAAGGGGAGGTGAACCATGAGAGACTATGGACTCTGAAAAACGATCTGAGAATTATGAAGGGGTGGGGGGTGGGAGGTTGGGGGCACCAGGTGGTGGGTATTGTAGAGGGTGCGGATTGCATGGAGCACTGGGTGTGGTGCAAAAATAATGAATACTGTTATGCTGAAAAAAATAAAAAAATTAAAAAAAAAGGACATCCAAATAGCTAACAAACACATGAAAAGATGCTCAACATCATTCATCATCAGGGAAATACAAATTAAAACTGCAATGAGATATCACTCCATGCCAGTCAGAATGGCTAAACTTAACACAGCAAACAACAGGTGTTGACAAGGATGTAGAGAAAGATGGAACTCTCCTATACTATTGGTGGGAATGCAAACTGCTGCAGGCACTCTGGAAAACAGTATGGAAGTTCTTCAAAAGTTGAAAATACAACTGCATTTTGATCCTGCAATTTCACTTCTAGGTATTTGACCAAAGAATACAAAACTACTAATTTGAAGGGATACATGCACCTTGATGTTTACAGCAACACGGTCAACAATAGTCAAATTATAGAAAAAAAAATGTACATTAAGTGAAGGATGGGTAAAGACAATGTGGTATGCATACAAAATGGAGTATTACTCAGCCATCAAAAAATGAATTCTTGTCATTCTCAATGACGTGTATTGAGTTAGAGTGTATTAGGATAAGTGAAATAAGTCAGGGAAAGACAAAGCCATATTATTTCACTCATAGGTGAAATTTAAGAATCAAAAGCTCTGAACATATATGGGCCAGGGCGTGATAGAGAGCGGGAAATAACCTGTAAGAAACTTCTAACTGTAGAGAAGAAATTGAGGGTTGTTGGAAGGAAGTGGGTGGGAAATGAGTTAAATGGGTGATGGGTACCCAGGAACATATTTGTTATATGACCAAAATTAAAAGAAATATGAGATTTAAGATTCAGATAGAGCAAAAAACCCTTCCAGTTTTTAAAAGAAATAATTATCTATCTAGAAAAACCAACCTCAACAGATCCCTTTATTAACCTTGAAAGATAGTTCATCAAGATCAGTTTATAAAATTCCTTAGCATTTCATCTATACCAGCAATGGTGATTTAGGGAAAATAAACCACTGTTTTCAGTAAAAAGTAAGTTTAAAACACTTATTTCAAAGTAACTTAAAATACAAAAAATATCTTATATGGATAAAATATAGGACAAGCAAAATGATTAGAGGAAATAGGTATTCTGTGTTCAAAAATGGCATCACAATATTATAAAATGTCAATATTCTTTGATATATATATATATATTTTTTTCCACCATAACAGAATTCATTGTTTTTTCACCACACCCAGTGCTCCATGCCCTCCTTAATATCCACCACCTGGCTCCCCCAACCTCCCACCATCCACCCCATCAGAACCCTCAGATTGTTTTACAGAGTCCATACTCTCTCATAGTTCATCTCCCCTTCCAATTTCCCTCAACTCCCTTCTCCTCTCCATCTCCCCATGTCCTCCATGTTATTAGTTTTGCTCCACAAATAAGTGAAACCATATGATAATTGAATTTCTCTGCTTGACTTATTTCACTCAGCATAATCTCTTCCAGTCCCGTCCATGTTGCTACAAAAGTTGGGTATTCATCCTTTCTGATGGAGGCATAATACTCCATAGTGTATATGGACCACATCTTCCTTATCCATTGGTCCTTTGAAGGGCATCTTGGTTCTTTCCACAGTTTGGCGACCGTGGCCATTGCTGCTATAAACATTGGGGTACAGATGGCCCTTCTTTTCACTACATCTGTGTCTTTGGGGTAAATACCCAGTAGTGCAATTGCAGGATCATAGGGAAGTTCTATTTTTAATTTCTTGAGGAATCTCCACACTGTTCTCAAAAGTGGCTGCACCAACTTGCATTCCCACCAACAGTGTAAGAGGGTTCCCCTTTCTCCACATCCCCTCCAACACATGTTGTTTCCTGTCTTGCTAACTTTGGCCATTCTAACTGGTGTAAGGTGGTATCTCAATGTGGTTTTCATTTGAATCTCCCTGATGGCTAGTGATGATGAACCTTTTTTTCATGTGTCTGATAGCCATTTGTATGTCTTCATTGGACAAGAGTCTGTTCATATATTCTGCCCATTTTTTGACATGATTGTCTGTTTTGTGTGTGTTGAGTTTGAGAAGTTCTTTATACATTCTGGATATCAACCTTTTGTCTGTACTGTCATTTGCAAATATCTTCTCCCATTCCATGGGTTACCTCTTTGTTTTCTTGATGTTTCCTATTCTGTGCAGAAACTTTTGATTTTGATGAAGTCCCAAAAGTTTGTTTTTGCTTTTGTTTCCTTTACCTTTGGTGGCATATCTTGAAAGAAGTTGCTGTGGCTGATATCGAAGAGGTTACTGCCTATGTTCTGCTCTAGGATTCTGATGGATTCTTGCCTCACATTGAGGTCTTTTATCCACTTCGAGTTTATCTTTGTGTACACTGTGAGAAAATGGTCGAGTTTCATTCTTCTACATATAGCTGTCTAGTTTTCCCAGCACCATTTATTGAAGAGACTGTCCTTTTTCCACTGGATATTTTTTCCTGTTTTTTGAAGAATACTTGACCACAGAGTTGAGGGTCCATATCTGGGCTCTCTACTCTCTTCCACTGGTCTATGCATCTGTTTTTATGCCAGTACCATGCTGTCTTGGTGATCACAGCTTTGTAGTAAAGCTTGAAATCAGGTAACATGGTGCCCCCAGTTTTAGTTTTGTTTTTCAACATTTCCCTAGTGACTCGTGGTCTTTTCTGATTCCATACAAATTTTAGGACTCTTTGCTCCAGCTCTTTGAAAAATACTGGTGGAATTTTGATCAGAATGGCATTAAAAGTATAGATTGCTTTAGGCAGTATAGACATTTTAACAATGTTTATTCTTCTGATCCAAGAGCATGGAATGGTCTTCCATCTTTTTGTGTCTTCTTCTATTTCTTTCATGAGTGTTCTGTAGTTCCTCGATTACAGATCCTTTACCTCTTTGGTTAGGTTTATTCCCAGGTATCTTATGGTTCTTAGTGCTATAGTAAATGGAATTAATTCTCTAATTTCCCTTTCTGTATTTTCATTGTTAGTGTATAAGAAAGCCACTGATTTCTGTATATTAACTTTGTATCCTGCCACGTTGCTGAATTGTTGTATGAGTTCTAGTAGTTTGGGGGTGGAGTTTTTTTCGGTTTTCTATATAAAGAATCACATCATCTGCAAAGAGAGAGAGTTTGACTTCCTCATTGCCAAATTGGATACCTTTTATTTCTCTTTGTTGTCTGAGTGCTGTTGCTAGGACTTCTAATACTATGTTGAAGAAGAGTGGTGAGAGTGGGCATCCTTGTTGTGTTCCTGATGTCAACGAGAAGGCTACAAGCTTTTTCCCATTGAGGATGATATTTGCTGTGGGTGTTTCATATATAGATTTTATGGTATATATTTTTAATAATTTATTTTACAGATTTAATACTACTTAGTGTTAAATCATAACAATATACAGAGAAATCATTGTTTCATTATGGATCTCAAAACCCAACTTACAGTATATAGAATCTTAAAATCTGAGAAAGGGGAAAATGTAGGACGAAATTACTATTACCTTGTGGAGAGAAAAATTGCTCCGTACACAGAGAAAATTAAATTTAGAGTCTTATTTACACATATACAGAGAATTGACCACTGTTGATTAAAGACAATTCAGTAAGGAATGTTATATTATAGAATTATTTGAACATAATATAAAATAATCTATTTCTTGTAAGTAATGGACAGATTTCTTCAACAAAAGATTAAGGAAATGGTACTTAATTACACTAAAATTGTAAAAATTAATCTAGTAAAAGTCATCATGGTAAAAATTAACACAATTATACAGACTGAAAGAGGATAATCTACACTTAAAATAAACAAAAACAATAGAATCTAAAATGTTTAAGAAATTTCTACATATCATTGAAGAGACCTCAATTTAACTAAATTCAGGGAAATGAGATTTGTGAGGTTCGGTGAGACTGGTGGTGGGTATTATGGAGGGCACATATTGCATAGAGCACTGGGTCTGGTACATAAAAAATGAATTCTGGAGCACTGAAAATAAATAAAAATTAAAACAAAACAAACAAACCAAATCAATAAAGTACCAATCTGTAAAATAGAATAGCAAAATTTCAGAGGCTGAATAATATTAAATGGTGCAATGAATGTGGACATGTAATTTTTTCTAAATTGCCACTTGTAATATAATTGGGTTTGGCATCTTTGGGTACAATATACTAGTATCAGCTAATTTATATTTAAGATTTATGGTCATTAATACAAAAATAAATTCTCAGGATTATCAGGATGATGAAAATAATGCAAATAACTTCAAATTTGCTTTGACTTATGAATAACAGATTCTCCAAAGTATGTACCTTAACCACAAAATTTTAAAAAATTCTTTTCTTTAATAAAATGCTTAGATTTAAGCAGTTTGTGATAGAAGATAAAACTTAAGCATTTCTTAATAAATCTTAGGTTAAATAAAATAAACAAGTGATGACATCTTCAAGCCATCTTCAAATGACATTGTTTTCAAGCCATAGAATTAAAAACCAGGTAATACTGTAATAAATAAGTTAATTTAAATAATGACTTCAAATAGGTATTTTCATGTATGGAAATGTGATAAATATTAAATAGCATTATAAATCACTGTAGAAAGAGCGTCCAATGCAACACAAAATTTTGTGAAAATTGGTATATCTATGTAACAACATGAAATTATACTATTATTTTGCTTTTTTATTTTTTTATTATTTTTTTTTAATTTTATTTTTAATAAACATATATTTTTATCCCCAGGGGTACAGGTCTGCGAATCGCCAGGTTTACACACTTCACAGCACTCACCATAACACATACCCTCTCCAATATCCATAACCCCACCCCCCTCCCAACCCCCCTCCCCCCCATCAACCCTCAGTTTGTTTTGTGAAATTAAGAGTCACTTATGGTTTGTCTCCCTCCCAATCCCATCTTGTTTCATTTATTCTTCTCCTACCCCCTCAACCCCCCATGTTGCATCTCCTCTCCCTCATATCAGGGAGATCATATGATAGTTGTCTTTCTCCGATTGACTTATTTCGCTAAGCATGATACCCTCTAGTTCCATCCACGTCATCGCAAATGGCAAGATTTCATTTCTTTTGATGGCTGCATAGTGTTCCATTGTGTATATATACCACACCTTCTTTATCCATTCGTCTATTTATTTATTTGACAGGGAGAGAGATCACAAGTAGGCAGAGTGACAGGCAGAGAGAGGGGGGGAAGCAGGCTCCCTCCTGAGCAGAGAACCCAACACATTGCTTGATCCCAGGAACCTGGGATCATGACCTGAGCCGAAGGCAGAGGCTTTAAACCACCGAGCCACCGAGGGACCCCTATTATTTTGCTTTTACAAGAGATACATTAATGACTTTTAAGGCAATTTATTGAAGAGGATATCTGAATGGTCAGTAAATATATCAGAAATCTACCCATATCAGTAAAAACAAAATACATATTAATATAAGAATGAGAAATCTTTTCTCACAAACAGGTTCACAAAAGTTTTTCTTTTTTAAGATTTGTTTTATTTATTTTAGAAAGAGAGAAAAAGAGCATAAGTGGGGGCAGGGGCAGAAGGAGCAGGAGAGAGAGAATCTCAAGCAGACTTACCCAGTGTGCAAGGAGCCTCACATGGGGTTCAATACCTGGACCCTGAGACCATGAGCCAAAATCAGGAGCCAGCCACTTAAAATACAACTGAGCCATCCAGGCACCTTTATGTTCATAAAAGTTAAAAACAGCAGCAACAACAACACCCCCCAAAGAACAGTAACAAGCGATTTTGACAATGTAGTAAAAGAAAATGTTCTTTCTGTTTGCATCGTTAGTGAAAATAAAAAATCCTACAAAATTTTCTTGCATACAATTGGATTGTATTTTTGAAAGCACAGACATTTTCCTTCTAGGATATTGTTTCTATTCTATATAACTCTTAGTTGGAGAACATCATTAACAAAATGAAGGATTACTTAGAAGCTGAGGTCAATATTAAATGAGCAGTAGATTCATAGGGAAGTAATGGTTCAGAACTGGACATGATAAATATTAGATGCAGAAGTAATGTCAAAACAACATTAAAGTACAGGCACTTGATAGCATTTGGAATTTAGGAAAAATATTAAATGAGGATAAACAGAGGCAGTGATCATAAATGTGAACCAAATAAAATGAGAAGGAGAAGTTTGAAAATTTGGTGGAGTCTAATTATCCATGGAGGAAAAATTAACGAAACACAAAATATTTGGAGATAATAACAAGATAAGCAGTACCAGAATCTGAAGAGTGTAACCACAAATAACAAGTGTTCAAATAAGAAAAAGAAAAGAAATTAAAATTGTGTTGAAATCTATAGTGTAGAAATCTTAAATCAAATGACTCCACAAATGAAACTACTTGAATAATCAGTTTGGAAATAATTAGTGAAATTTAAGAGGTTTAGAGGTAATAAAAACCAAATCTCAATGAGTATTTATCTCTATTCATTTTATTTTTGAGTCAGAAAACCAACTGCCTCTTTGTCACTTAATGTTGTGGAGTAAGTAGTGAAATATTTTGAAATTATGAAAATAATTTTAAAAGGAGATTGCAAATGGAGTTATTAATATATGAATGAGCTAAGAGATACAGGGTGACAAGTGGAGGGGGTATACTTCTAATCTAGAAAGAAACTGCGTTTTATTTTGTTCTCAAACATTAATAAGATTCACATTTTCAAAATAACTAATTTTATATGAGGCCTTAGGAGAAAAAAACAGGTAATAACATACATTACTATAATTAAAGACTAGGGACTAGATAACCTGGAGGGATTGAAAGTTGAAATCACAGATGACTTAGCAAAACATATTACTAGGTTTTCTAGGATTTCTCTAGAAATTTAAATGTTTTCAGTTGCTTAGTAAGTAGTTCCATGTCTCCCTAGAGACATCTAGAAAGTAAGTCAAGGAGGATGGTATATATTTAGAACTCTATTTCGAAGTTCAGTAAGCTGGAACTAGATGTCCTTCAAAAGCTACATAGTAGAAGTGTTGTTACTTTGAAGTCCTCCAAATAGAGAGGTAATTTTCCATGTTGACCTGCAACTTATATTTTTATACTATCTGTAAAACTATGTAATATATTTCTTATATTTAATACAGGGGATTGTAAATGTTAAATTAAATAATAACTGCAATGATGCAAAGAAAATAAATACAGTATTTAGAGCAATAAAATATATGCTAGTTATAGACCTTTGCAAGACTCCAGTGGATCTACCCTATTCATGTTTTCAGTCACTTATGGGAATCTTACGGATTCCACCTGTATGCAAACATCTATTTTTTACTCATTCCATGAAAATTAAACATACACTGTACCATTAAGAACCAACAATCTAGTAAGGAAGACAGAATATTAAAAAATAAATTGCAAGAGAGTAACAGTGGAATTTACTGAAAGTCTAAAAAAAGTGTGATAAGACATGTGCAAAAAAGGTAATTCAGATCTAATGAACATTCACTGAATGACACTTTAATGAGGAATTCATAAAAATTAATACATTCTAACTTACAACAACTCTCTGAGGCAAGCAGGAGGATAAAACAATCTCAGAGAGGTTAATTAACTTGCCTGACGACACAAGAGTTAGTGATCAAGATTTCAAACTCATGTTTTTCTGATCTTAAGGTCCACAATATTAGCTTTTTATATGGAACAGAGTTAGATGCCAGACATCTTCTGTAAATTTATTTATTTATTTTAAATTTTTAAATCAATTTTATTCCTTCATATAACACCCAGTGCTCCATGCAACATGTGCAGGACTTGCTGTCTACAGAATGAAGAAAGAAACATAAGAAAGATGCATGTGTGTTGAAACTTGAAGGACAAATATGATATTATTTACAAAGGCAAAGGATTGTGAAACAGGAAATACATTATTTTTTAAGATTTTAAAAATTATTTATTTATTTATTTATTTATTTTAGACAGAGAGATCGTAAGCAAGAGGGGAGGGTAGAGGGAGAACCAGACTTTCCACTGAGCAGGAAGCCTGTTCCAAGACTGGATCCCAGGACCATGGGATCATCACCTGAGTTGAAAGCAGACATTTAATAAACTGAGCCACCCAGGTGCCCAGAAGAAAGACATCCTGAGTAATAAAAAACTCCTGAGTAGGGATCTACCTTCAGATTTATGTGTTGTATCTTTGGGATTTGAATGTAGAATGTGTGGAATTGATATTGGGAAATGGAGAACACATTGATTGAAATAAAGACTTGAATGACTCTGCAAACCTCACAAACAAGATCAATAAGAAGATACTGCAGAAAATTTGAGCCACTTAACACTTTTGAGAAAAAGAATTATATAATCCAATGGTCCTTTGGGGAAAACCCAAAAAGATTGTGTTGAATGACTGGAAAATAGAAAAACAGAATTTGTTCATAATGTCAGTGGTATAGACGCAATTTTTTTTTTCTCAAGTACTGATGGACTTTTTCAAAAGCTATCGGTAATCTTTTTTCTGAGAAGTGATTTCCTCTTCTATCAGGAGACAAGGGGAGTTTTAAGTATAACATAAGTGTCTAATTCTTGCATCTGGTGGTGGGATTACAATGGTCATTCCTTGAATGTTGCACATTTAGCAGAGAAGTAGGCCCAGTGACCCTTATCTGCATTAAATCAATAGTCTCTTTTTTTTTCTCTCCCCTGTTCCTCTCAGCTTCTCTTCAGTCTAAGATTTTTTTTTCCTTTATTATTCACTGACTTTCAGTATTCTATTGTGTGCGGTCTTAGCTAACATGACTCCCCTCATCTTCTGTGTCTATCCTGCTTCCTTTAATTTCCTTTTTAATCTGTATGTATGAAAAATATCTGTAAGTATAAGTATTAAAAACTGTTTAGCTACCATTATGTTGTATATTTTTCAAGATATTTTTGACAAACAATGACTTTTTTTCCAAAATATGAGGATTTGATGATAATTTATGATGTTAATAAGGTTGTGAGGAAATTATTATACAACATTTATAGAGATATAACATGCATTATATCCATGAGTGCTTAGCTCTAACATCTATACTGAGCTATTATATATTATGTACATAAAAGAGAATGTATTCTTCTGAATATCCTATAACTGGGACTTTGTTTATGAAAGTTTCAACTGGAAAAGTCTGAGTTTACTGCTTGGAAGTAAGTGCCTCAACAACCATAAAGTGGTGTTCACTCTAGTTTCCTGTGAGAGGGCAGTAAAGAGAATGAGAGTTTGTAGTGTGGTTTCAACAAAAATTTAGGTAATGCAATACAACATAATAACATAAAATTCCTGTATCCTTTTGTTCATGTTCAGGTTGAAGCTATTAAAAAAAAAACTGGAATGATTGAAGAACTATACAGGCCCTATCTCTCCACTTACTAAATTAAGTATTTCATTGCTCTGTTGATAAATAGCAATTCATAACTGTGTCTCATAAATAGAAACTACCTAGTCTTGATTAGTCCTACTGTCCCCACACTGCTATTCTTCAGTGGGGTTCTAATATGGACTAAATGAAGTGGTGGTCTTGCTTATGTGAAGAGACTGTGAAGAGGTGTAGGACTAAAATAGATCAGAGTTGTTAGTGCATATGGATGGTAAAATAAAGTTATGATCAGAAACAGGGATGGCAAATGAGACCTAATTATAGAGTCATTTACTCTCATTTATTAATAAAGGAGTCAAGGGCAGCAGAGTACTAAAAGATTATAACACCTTAAGCAATTTATCTTTTATAAGCTACTCCAAAGAAATTTGATATATGGGTTTGAAAATAAAATAAACTGAATGATGGCAGCAACATTTTAGTTACTCCAATGATTCCATCTGTGTCATAGGATTGACCCTAATTAAATAGAAAGATAAATAAGAAGACAATTATATATGGAAAAAAAGGCACATAGCCCATGGAGTTTCTCAGACTCTGTAGCTTTCTTGGAATTACTAATCTTCTAATTTAAAGACTAGTTAATTATATAATTTTGGTCCACCCTGAAAGAGCATTCTGTGTATAATTGAAGGATTCAGACCAATTGCTTAAAATCATACCTAGTAGGGAAAAAAATGACCAGAGATCTGTTAGAATTAAATTAATCACACTACTTGAGGCGGGAGGGTGGTAAGGCTTCTAAGATTAATATAAGCAGCCCACAAAGTCTTTATCCTTCTGATGCTTGTCTGCCTCCCCCCAGACCAGCAATCCATTTCCACAGCCACAACATAATGTTTAGTAGATCACCCAGGCCAGCACACAACACAGGACTCTTAAACCAACCAACCCCTTTTTGCAGGAGAGGAAATGCTAGAGCAGAAAGGAAGACATCTGAACCCCAATATAAAAATCACAATGATTTCCTTTAAAATATGCCTTGATTCATTATCTATTGAATATGATCATTAAATCTCTGCTTTCATTTAATCTACATCCTAATGAAGAAAAACAAACAAAAGTCAGATAAATTAGTTTGGTGTGAGATGGGAGAAAGAATAAGAAGAATAAAAACAAAACAGTATTTAGTGAGAGGCCATAAAGGCTTTATGAAGCAGAAAGCATTTAGATAAGAGCCTGAAAGTATTAAGAAATTGGTCTAAGGAATAGGCAATGATCAGAAAGTACAGCTAGCAGAAACAAACTGGGTTAGAGCATACCAAGTGTGTTCCAGAAATGAGGAGGCCAGTGTGGCTGGTGGTAAATGAGCCAAGAAGTTGGTAGGAACAAAGAGATTAAGGTAGGAGTGTGATAAGTTCCATTTTGAGCACACAGAAGATAAAATGCTCTATTATTTATGTGAAATTCAGGCAAAAAAAAATCAGGCAAAACATACTTTAGAGATAGATATTAAACTATATGTTGCATGTGAGGGGTGAGGAACTATGAAAGAATATGAGGAAATCTTTTGGAAAAAATCTGTATTTTCATCTGAGTGGTAGCCACATAGGTTCAAACATGTATCAAATTTCATCCATGGTATACTTAAGATGAGTTCAGTCAACTCACCTTTCTATATGTATGTTCACTTCCATAAGAAGTTTGTACAAATATCAGGAGACAACATAATTGTAAGCCACCCCCAATAAAATTAATACATATATTTACTGATGAAGTTAAAATATAAAAAATAAGTATGCAGCAATATTTTTATGCCATAGACATTTTTTCATTAGTAATTCATTTAAAACATTTTATATACTTTGACAATGTATAAAAGGATGAGTTTTCTTTAATAATTTAGCAGCAGAAGAGCAAAACAAAACCAAAAAAATTTAGCGACAGGGAACATGTTGTAATCAGATTTATTTATAACATACAATACTTTATGTAACATAAAATATTATATATGTAATGTATGCACTCCTTCCCTATGAGAGAAATATATATATGTTGGTTAAAAAATTTTGAGTTCATTGAAAAATCAGTGATATTAATTTCAACATTTTCACTTATTTTTCATGCCACATGTTTATTATTTTTGAATATATTTTATTTTTTAATAATTTATATATATATATTTATTAATATGTAATGTATTACTTGTTTCAGGGGTACAGGTCTGTGATTCGTCGGTCTTACACAATTTACAGTACTCATCATATAGCACACACCTTCCTCAATGTCCATTGCCCAGCTACCCCATCTCTCCCTCCCCTCTCCACTTCAGGAACCCTTAGTTTGTTTCCTAAGATTAAGAGTCTCTTATGGTTTATCTCCCTCTGGTTTTGTCTTGTTTAATTTTTTGTCTCTTCCCCAATGATCCTCTGCCTTGTTTCTTAAATTCCACATATCAGTGAGATCGTATGATAATTGTTCTTCTCTGATTGACTTATTTCACTTAGCACAATACCCTCTAGTTCCATCCACTTTGTTGCAAATGGCAAGATTTCTATTTGTTGAAGGCTGCATAATATCCCATTTTGTGTATATATAGATATAGATGATATAGATACAGTTATAGATATATAGAAACTACATCTTCCTTATCCATTCTTCTGTTGATGGGCATTATGCTCATTCAATAGTCTGGCTATTGTGGACATTGCTGCTATATACATTGGGGTGCATGTGCCCCTTCAGGTCACTACATTTTTCTCTTTGAGGTAAATACCCAGTAGTGCAATTTCTGGGTCCTAGTGTAGCTCTATTTTCAAATTTTTGAGGAAACTACATACTGTTTTCCAGAGTGGCTGAACCAGCTTGCATTGCCACCAACAGTGTAGGAGGGTTCCTCTTCCTCTGCTTCCTTATCAACATATATCGTTTCCTGGCTTGTCAATTTATTTTAAGTCTAAATGGGAACTTTTAGGAGCACCTACGTGGCTCAGTTGGTTAAGCATCTGCCTTTGGCTCAGGTCATGATTCCAGGATCCTAACATTTGTTCTGAAGGGAGCCTATTTCTCCTTCTAATTGCTGTTTATGTTCTCCCTCACTCTCTGTCTCCTTCTCTCAAATAAATGAATAACAAAATAAATAAGTGAAATCTTAAAAAATAATAAAAGGGCTCTTTTAGTGGTATTAGCTAACAGAATTGTTTTTGCTAGACATTAATACAAAACAGGAAACTGGTCCCTTCACTTCTCTCCATTCCTATGGTCTAGACCATTAAAGCTTTAAGTTCTAAATCAAACCCTAAGTTATTAAAGTTCCACTTAAAGTTAAAAAATTTACAAAACAAGTAAAACAATGAATAGTAAAATCATGTTTTAAATCACAGTTTTTGACAAATAAAATGTACATTTTTACTAAATGTGACAGAACCACATGGAAAGATTTCATTTCCCAAATATTCAAACTAAAACATCAAGCACACTTCTTTAAATGATTCCCAGAGGTGATAAGGCCCACACAAATAGAAAGAAAGGAAGCATTTTCCTCGATCATTGAAGAGAACAACAAGAGAATTAAAAAAAATTATTGTGAAGGTAGGAAATAAAAAATCTGTTGTGGCATAGGGTGAAAAAAATCTCCTGAGGAAATGAGATAGATTAATTTTATACAAAGGAAAATAGTCTAAAGATAAACTAGGAGTCCACTCTCTTTTCTTCAATAGTATTTATTTTAAAAGTGTATTAAGGAGGGCATGTATTGCATTGGAGCACTGGGTGGGGTGCATAAACAATGAATCTTGGAACACAGAAAAAATTAAATAAATAAATAAATAAATAGATAAATAAATAAATAATGTGTTACAAACTATATTCAAAGTTATGTTTTCACATTATAAATGTGATCTGATTTGTCTTAATAGCACCCTGCAATGTCAATATTCACAAATACTAAAATTTACAGAGTGGAAAATGAGGCTTGGAGAAATTAATTATCTAAGATTACAGAGAAAAATCATGTTTGAGCCTTTTAACTATGCTTTTTGACTATACTCTAGCTTACTTTTCCAGTAGAATGACCCATAGCAGAATACCTCATGGGTATACACTTATGTAATAAGGATTACATAAAGTACTTCTAACTGATGATTTCTCAATGTCTTGTGTTTACTTGGTGTTTCAGTAATCCCATCTGTTTTCCACTAGCACATGATGCCTTCTACACTTTGGAAGACAAAATTTGTATTAGTATCATAGGGTGATATGCTAAATTCAGTGGAAAATCTCAGTGACTTCTCAGCAATTCATGAGCCTTCTTGTGACTCTTAATGTATTTCTGAAGTGATAATCCACATTACACAGTTGAGTTGACTAGTTGTTAAAATTAGATTATATGTGTCTTGGAAAACCTATGTTCTAATGATGAAACTTATTATGTGTGTTATCTACATTTACTTTTTTAAAATCACATTGAGTTAACAATAAACTTTAATATTCCTATTTTATAAACTAAAAAAAAATATGCTCAGAGAAATACTTTTTCCATATGTAGAAATGTAGGTGTGGTGACTTAAGCTAGAAGTCCTTAATATTTCCATGTCAGTCTCTACCATTTCACATGTTGTATTCTCTACAGTGAATATATTTATCATGGAATGGGAGAATCAGACTTTCAATTCGGAATTCATCTTATTGGGAATCTTCAATAGCAGCTCCATCCACATCGTCCTCTTCTCTCTGGTCTTGGGCATCTTCACAGTGGCCTTCATTGGTAATACTGTCATGATTCTCCTCATCTACCTGGACAATCAGCTTCACACACCCATGTATTTCCTCCTCAGTCAACTATCCCTCATGGACCTCATGCTCATCTGCACCACTGTACCCAAGATGGCTTTCAATTACTTGTCTGGAAGGAAGTCCATCTCTCTGGTGGGTTGTGGAGCCCAGATATTCTTATACGTATCCCTGCTTGGAGCAGAATGTTTCCTGTTAGCTACCATGGCCTATGACCGTTATGTAGCCATTTGTCACCCATTACGATACTCAGTTCTCATGAACCAGAAAATCTGTTGTATTATGGTTGTTTCTTCCTGGATTGTTGGGTTTCTTGATGGTATAATTGTCATTACAGTTGCACTGTCCTTCCCATATTGTGGTGCCCGAGAAATACCCCACTTTTTCTGTGATGTCCCTGCCCTTCTCACTCTCTCATGCACTGATACATTACTATTTGAAAGACTAATGTTTATTTGTTGTGTAATTATGCTTCTATTTCCTGTAGCAGTAATCATTGCTTCCTATGTTCGTGTTATTATGACTGTCATTCACATGGCATCTGGAGAGGGTCGCCAAAAAGCTTTTGCTACCTGTTCCTCCCACCTCATGGTGGTAGGAATGTACTATGGAGCAGCTATGTTTATATATATGCGGCCTGTTTCTGATCGTTCCCCCACCCAGGACAAGATGGTGTCAGCCTTCTATACCATCCTTACTCCCATGCTAAACCCCCTCATCTACAGCCTCCGCAACAAAGAAGTGGCCAGAGCATTCATGAAGGTGCTGGGAAAGAGCAAGTCTGGAGAGCAAATTACCTAATTAACTTTTTTTTTTAAATCCTCTTTGCTTTACATTGAAATTTATGTATTCAACTAGTACAATTCAGCATCCAATATTTACCTATCTTTGTATTAATAGTTTTATAGACAAGCACACAACAGTTAGAAAGTGAAAAACTGTCCACATGCATTTTTGTTCAAATATTGTATTTCTTTTGTTATGGAAACTCCAAAGTATGGCTATAAGTAAATATTTGCTGTAAGATAATAGGCACAATGTATAGTCTGTCTTATGCAGTACCAGCTAATAACAGAGATATAGTTGCCAATCGCAACACCACATAACACTATAGTAATACAGGGCACTGATAAACTTAAAAAAAAATGTAATAATTTTACATTTGGCCAATCAAAACATTCTCCAGAGTCCAATATCATACCTTGGATAGATCATTTTTTAAAGTGAAAAACTAACAATTATATACCAAGTTATAGATTTATAAGATTATTATAAAAATTAATAAACTTTGCCTAGATAGGGAAAAGCAGCATCAGATTGATGATTAGGTATATTGAATCTACCTTATGATGGACATTGTCCTCCTTCAGGATATCAGAAGATTAGGGAAATCCTATTTATTTCATTTTTCTACAGACATCAGCCTTTTACATGGGAGACTTAAATGTGATTCTTCAAAGTATTTTCATGTTTAAATGTCTTAATCATTATAGGGGTTGTGTACTATAATTAGTACATGGAAATGTGGAAAATTTGTACTAATTTAGTTAATTAATTTACTTACTAAATTAATTAATTAAAGTAATTAAATTAAATCAAATTAATTTCCACTAAATATGGAATATATGTACTATAATTAGTACATGGAAATGTGGTCAATTTTATAAATAGAACAGTTTAGGCTTCTGAAATCTGTTTTTTTAAAATAAACCACATGTCATGTGTGACATCTCTATAGATAGTGATGTAATATTTATATGAAATGTAGTGCAATTCTGGGGATTCTCTGGTTTTATGAAGAACAACCATTATCTGAATTTTAACTATTTTCTTAAAACTCTATTATTTTGAAACTGAATGAAATGAAACCGAATTACCTTTTCATTCTGTGTAACAAATGAGCACAAACTCAGCAGCTTTAAATAACAACTCTTGATTAAGCCCCAGTATACATAGGTAGGAATTCTGGCATGGTTGACCTGGGTATTCTGCTTAAGGTATCATAAGGTGGAAATCCAGGTGTTGGCTGAATCTGCAGTTACATCTGAGGCTCAGGGACATCTTTCAAGCTCACAGGGCTGTTGAAATAATTCATTTCTTTGCACCCAAAAAACTCATTATCTTACTTTTTCAAGGCCAGCAGGAGAGTCTGTCCCCTAAGGAAAATCCTAAGTCCTCTTTTAAAGGTCTACCCACTGGTTAAGACAAACCTACTCAAGATAATCTACCTTAGATAACTTGAAGTCTTTTGATTTGGGTTCTAAATTACATTGGTTCACTCACTTCACTCTCTTCTTATAGAAAATAACCTAATCATAGGAACAATGTCAAGAGAAATATATCATATACACCCACATAACTTTCAGACACCTACTTATAAAAAGCATAACAAGGTAGTTAAAATAATTCTTCCTGTCAGTGTTGTGAGAACTTTGGTTATGTCCTAATGATTGACTGAATTATTTAACTTCTGGAAATTATTTTTTGGAGTCTACGGCTTGTTCTAGAGTAAAAGGCTAGACATCCAAAAGTGTCTGGTGTTGAGTCTTGAGTAGGGAAATTGTCTTAAAGTTCCCCCTTTTACCTGCTGTAAGGAAGTCTTGGAAGAGCCACCTGAAGAGGCCCTCTGATAAATAGAATTAATAATTAAAGTGCCACCAGGGCTAGGAAAGGAAATATATAATAGCATGACTAGCCAATGTGCCCTGAGTCCTTGACTTCAACTCCCACTAAGTCTGCAATGCATTGGCTGTGCACCAAGTCTGGCGTGAGAAGGGAAGATTTTCCTCTTTAATGTGCTTTGTGTAATCATTTACCTTAAATACAGATTTACTATTATTAAGAAAACATTTCACATCATATATCATTGACTGATTTGGGAGTTAGTTGAAGTTGGGGCAGGAAAGGGGTAACCTATCTGCTGTAAATTGGGAAGACATTAAGGGTGATTATCTGAAGTACCATTTATCACTTCATTTTTCCCACTAATGATATTTTTTATTTAAAAACAAATCAACTAGTGAATTATTAAACATGACATCTAATTAAACATAATAAAATATTTAAATTAAAATAAAAAATATAACAAGACTTCTAGGAAGAATACAATATTATCTAAAGCCATATATTCTCATAAGTCTATAAAATTAAAATTTTGTGTATTCAGATGAACCCCACCAAGTTTGATACGGATAGGAAGTGAAGGTTTCCATTACAGTAAAATCCTCATGATAATCATGTAGATTTATAATTTACATAGAGCTTAAAGGTAACATTTTTATACCTTAATTTTTCTTGTAAAATGTATATGCAGTATTGAGGAAAATAAGTGTTTTTTATTCCTTGGTAAAACTGTGAGTTGCTCTATTCTTTCATGAAAGCAATTTAGTCTTATTCATCTAGATATGTAATTTTATGTAGCTTTGGACAAATATTTTCTAAGTTAAGATGTTATTTTTAGTAATTAGCAGTCAAATATTGATACATAAGTAAGGAAAGGAGAAAAAAGTATAAACAATATATATGAACAGTTGTAGAAGTGTTAAGTACATACTGCATAAACTTCTATCTTTATCATCAATTTCATATTCACATGTGTAACTTATAATTCTTAAATATAAAATATGTGTGCCTGGTAGTAATTGGTTTTGATTCTGTTTCAAATTAAACAATACAGAAATCTTGGTGTGCCTGGGTGACTCAGGTGGTTAAATATCTGCCTTCAGCTCAGTTCATGATCCCAGAGTCCTGGAAATGAGACCCTCATCAGGCTCCCTGCTCACAGGGAGCCTACTTCTCCCTCTCCCTCTGCTGCTCCCCCTACTTATGCTCTCTCATCCTCTCTGTCAAATAAATAAATAAAAATCTTTAAAAATATAATAAAATGAATGAATTAATTAAAAATACAGAAATCTTACAATTCTCCATGGCCATTCCAATCATCTATAGATATTAGGTACTATTTCCCCAAAACCCTTATCAATAAATGTGATGATCTGTCCACTTTTTTCACTTACAAATATTTGGGGAATAAAAAGTATGGCTTGACCACACCATATTGCTTCTAATGATTTCCATACTTTGTTGGAAAATCACTTTTGTATACTAGGTAAAATATCTTTTCTCATCATTAAACATATGCACTAACTAGATGATTTAAATATCAATGACTTCCTATAGTTCTATGTCAGCTGAGATTAATTTTTATGGTGTTATCTCATTTGCTCCCTTTTTCCTTCCCTTACCATTTTGTATGTCAATTCCATTTCCTCTTTTCTTATCTAAGTCCAAAATTTCTTTTTCCTTTCCACTCATCCATTGTCTTTTAGCTGAGTACTCCACATCCACAATATCCTGGACCTGTCTTTGCTCTTTGCTCATGGTGCTAAAGGGATTTTCATGAATAAATATAGACAGATGTTTATAAGTTTGGCTTATGGTTGACTAGGAAAACACCCTGAAATCAATTTAATAACTAATTTGTAAGTACTTACTGGAGGCTTTCAGTTAGGCAGTGATGCATGGATGTAAGTGATCATGAAGAGCTTACTGGTGATTTTCAAGAGATGCATTGTCTAGAGTTGGCATATATTCTGAATGTAAAAGACAGTTGTATTATTTGGTGGGGAGAAATTAAAATAAAGGGGAGCATATGAACATCATAATAAATGTACGCAACATATGGAATGGGAGGTATTTGCAAATGTTTTATCAGTTAAAAGGCTAGTATCTAAAAATCTATAAAGAACTTATCAAACTCAATACCCACCCAAGAAAACCCAAAACAATAAATAAATGTTTGCTTGATATGTTTAAATGTAATAAGAAAGTAAGATTTACTTTATTAAGATTTATTTAAATGACATAAAATATATTATGTAAAAGATTAAAATCCACAACTATTTGTGAATTGTTATTGAGATATTACAAAAATATTATGAGTACATTCTTGGATTGTATTCACCCACCTTCTCCATGATGGACACACTTACCAAAACTGAAAATGGTAAAGATGTGGATTGCACCAACATATAGTTACTTTATTGTAAATGTTACTAGTACCATGACCATACCAATGAAAAAGTCATGCATTTCTATTTTGGGTGGACAACTACATAGATAATTATGATTTCAAAACAAGAAAACAATTATATACCACACAACAATGGAAATAAAAATATAAGACAAAAAAAGAAATTAAAGGCAGCAATAAAAATTAATATTTCTCTCAAAATATTTATCCCTCACACCAGAAAAAAAATAAACATTTAAAAGTGAAAAGAAACAGCCCTTGCAAACAATATTTAAACAAAAATACAATATTAAATAATATTCACTCACCATTCATCACATAAGGAGAGAGTATACTTTACTTCACATAAATCAAAACATTATATTATTTTTATGAGATTGGTTCTTTTATTTTTTATAATATGTATTGAAGTATAATTAATATACAGTATTTTATAAGTTTCAGTTGTACATAATAATGATTCAACAATTCTATACATTGCTCATTGTCTATCATGATAAATGTAGTCTTAATCCCCCTTCATCGATTTCCTCTATCCCCCCTTCTCCTTTGGCATCCATCAGTTTGTCCTCTGTGTTTATGTGTCTGATTATTTTTGTTTCTTTCCCTTTTTATTTGTTTTGTTTCTTACTGGGAAAATGTTTTACTCCCAAATTACAAATAAAGACATCAAGATATAAAACTATAAAGGATCTTTCACAAATAATTAATGAGAGAGGATTCATTTTCAATTTTTTCTATTATGTAAAATTTTGAACACATTATATATATAAATGTAGTATAGTGCAATGAACCCATCCCTGAATTTTAATAATCATTACAACAGGTATAATATTTTCTCCTACCTAATTTCTTATTTTTCCTTCAAAAATTTAAATAATTCCAGGATTTGGTGAGATGATGGTGTAGTAGAAGATCAATAGGATTCTTTGTCCTTCAAGGACAGTTACATAAATATTAAATCTTTCTGAATGGCCAAGAAATTGACCTGAAGACTAAAGAAAAAACTGCACAACTAGAGGGAGAGAGGAGACTGCTTTGAGGAAAGTAGGAAGTGGGGAAATGTGGTTTGTGGGAGAAACAGATTGTGGGTGTTGCAGAAGGAAGAGAGCCTTGGTCTCAGAGAAAGGCAAGAGAGAGAGAAACTTACAGGGAGTTGCATGAGGAAAACACTTTCCCAAAGTCATTGGCTGGAAAAACATGATGGGCTGGTTTTCACAAATTCTTGCAACCAGTGGGCTCAAAGACTTGAGTTTTAGAAGCCTGTGACTAAGCAGGGATAGAGCCCAGTATGCACTGTTCTACTCCTGGAGAGAAGGCACAGAGGCAACACAGGGGCTGAATGTGTGATGTGAAGATTGCCTAAGGCACACCAGGAGAGATTTTTCCCTCTTTTTGGAGTACATCTGTGAGAGGTGGCACTGCCCCTACAGGGACAAAAGAGCTGATTGGGTGCCATTTTCCTTCCCTGCCCCTTAGCATAGGCATACAGTCAGCTGCTGAGTGTTCCTAACCTGGACACTGGCTGTTTAGCCTGCTTTGCTCCAAATCCCATGTCCCTGCACTCTGGCAAAACTGCCTTTCTGGGTAAAACCTGCATCAATCCCAGCCCAGTGAGACCTTCTCCCAGAAGACCAGTCCAGATCTCTGCCATACCAGATCCCAAAAGTTTGGAGTTTTAAGTCAGTAGACTTGGTTGGGATAGAGCCCAAATTTCACTGCACTGCTCCAGGCTGGCAAGCAACACAGACAGTCAGTGTGAAAACAGCAATCTGAAAAATGCCTCAGATGCAAGAGAAGAAATAATACGTTCTTCTGGGAGGGCTTCCTTGAGAGTAGCAAGCATGGACTCCCCTCTCCAGTGACAATGGAACTGGCAAGAGTTATGTCCTCTCCCACCCATTGTCATAAACCAATATCAGTAAATAGCACATTGCCAAAAATGGCTGCCTAACCTGATTGCACCAAGTCCTGTCCCCTGTGCTCTGCTGTTACTGCTTTTCTCCAGCAAGTGTGCCTAAATATTAGTGCAGTGGGTCCCTTCCCCAGAAGACCAACACAAACACCTTATGCATCACACTTACTAACCATGGAGATCTGCAAACCTTCAGTTCTAGTGGAAATAGTATCAAGTCTCACTTAAGAAGCAGACCAGAGAACACCTAGTTAAATTTGCTCCACTCTGGACAAAGTCCCAACATTTTCCACTAAAGGCAAGGAGAACCTCTGTAGACAGCTGATGTGCATAACCAAACACAGAATCAAAGTGCACACATCACACACTAGGGATGCTTCCTGAAGTGCCAGACTCTGGACATTATATGACCTTTTCTTAAAAAGTGATTACTCTCAGGAGCAGGAAATATGCTGGGATTATCTGACACATAGAAGAACACAAAAAATGCCAAGACAGAGGAATTCAACCTAAAATAGAGAACAATGAAAGATCATAAAGAGAAATCCAAGCAAACAGATCAAAATAATATGTCTGATGGAGAATTTAAAGAGCAAAACATAAGGAGATGCACTGGATTAGATAAAATCATGGAAACATCTGGGAGACACTGCAGAGAAAAATGAGTGAAAAATCAATCAGGTAGAAATGAAAAATACAGCTGAGATTCAAAATCTACTGTATGTAGTGACCACAAGGAGGTAAGAAGCACAGGAATGAGTAAGTGGTATAGAAGATAGAATTATAAAAAATAATAAAGCCAAACATAAAAGAGATAGAAAGATAATGGATCATGAGTAGACTTGGGAGCTCAATGACTCCAAAAAATGTAACAACATTCATATCATAGGAATACCAGAAGAAAAGAGAAAAGGCAAAGACAAAAGACTAAATGGATCACATCTATCTCCAGAAATAATAAGTAGTAAAACGGCACTAAATACATATTCATCAATAATTACTCTGAATGTAAGTAGACTAAATTCTCTAATTGAAACACATAGGACATCAGAATGGATAAAACAAAAACAAAAACAAAACTGACAAAACAAAAAATACCCATCAATATGCTACCAGAAAGAGAATCATTTTAGACCAAAAGACACCTGCACATTGTAAGTGAAGGAATGGAAAACATACTTTAAGCTTTATTTTACCTTTTCAGTGGTCTAAGAATCATTGTATATGCATCACACCCAGCGCTCCATGCACTACATGTCCTCCCTAATACCCACCACCAGGCTCATCCAACACTTCTCCCTCCCCTCTAAAACCTTCAGTTTGTTTCTCTGAGTCCACTGTCTCTCATGGTTCATCTCCCCCACCAATTTCCCTCAACTTCCTTAGCCTCTCCTCCGAATGTCTTCCATGTTATTCCTTATGCTCCACAAGTAAGTGAAACCATATGATAAATTACTCCCTCTTCTTAATTTATTTCACTCAGCATAATCTCCTCCAGTCCCATCCATTTTGATACAAAAGTTGAGTATTCATCCTTTCTGATGATTGCATGATATTCCATTGTATATATGGACCATATCTTCTTTATCCATTCTTCTGTTGAAGGACATCTTGGCTCTTTCCACAGTTTGGTGACTGTGGCCATTCCTGCTATGAACATTGGGGTACATATGGCACTTCTTTACACCACATCAGTATATTTCAGGTAAATACCCAGTAGTATAATTGCAGGGTCATAGGGTAGCTCTATTTTTAATTTCTTAAGGAATATCCAATACTGTATTCAAACTTGCATTCCCACCAATAGTGTGTGAGGATCCCCCTTTCTCCACATCCTCTCCAACATTTGTTGTTTACTCTCTTGTTAATTTTGACCATTCTAAATGGTGTAAAGTTGTATCTCAATGTAGTTTTGATTTGAATCTCCCTGATGGCTAGTGATGATGAACATTTTTTCAAGTGTCTGTTATCCATTTGTATGTCTTCATTGGAGAAGTGTCTGTTCATGTCTTCTTCCCTTTCTTTGACGTGATTATCTGTTTTCTGAGTGTTAAGTTTGAGGAGTTCTTTATAGATCTTGGATATCAGCTCTTTGTCTGTAGTGTCATTTACAAATATCTTCTCCCATTCTGTGGGGTGTCTCTGTTTTCTTGACTGTTTCCATTGCTGTGCAGAAGTTTTGGATCTTGATGAAGTCCCAAAAGTTCATTTTCTCTTTTGCTTCCTTTGTCTTTAGAGACGTGTCTTGAAAGAAGTTGCTGTGGCCGATGTCAAAGAGGTTACTACTGATATTCTCCTCTAGGATTTTGATAGATTTCTGCCTCATCTTGAGGTCTTTTATCCATTCGAGTTTATCTTTGTGTATGGTGTAAGAGAATGGTCAAGCTTCATTCTTCTATACGTAGCTGTCCAATTTTCCCAGCACCATTTATTGAAGAGACTTTTTTCCACTGTATATTTTTTCTTGCTTTGTCAGAGATTATTTGACCATAGAGTTGCGGATCCTTATCTGGGCTCCCTACTCTATTCCACTGGTCTATGTGTCTGTTTTTGTGCCAGTACCATGATGTCTTGAGGATCAGAGCTTTGTAATACAGCTTGAAATCAGGCAACATGATGCCCCCACTTTTGTTTTTCTTTTTCAATATTTCCTTAGCAATTCAGGATCTCTTCTGGTTGCATACAAATTTTAGGGTTATTTGTAGTGGAGTTTTCATCAGGATGGAATTGAAAGTGTAGATTGCTCTAATCAGTACAGACGTTTTAACAATGTTTATTCTTCCAGTGCATGAGCATGGAATGCTTTTCCGTCTTTTTGAGTCTTCTTCAAATTCTTTCATGAAGTTTCTGTAGTTCCTCGAGTACAGGTCCTTTGCCTCTTTGATTAGCTTTATTCCCAGGTATCTTATGGTTCCTGGTGCTATAGTAAATGGAATCGATTCTCTATTTTCACTTTCTATATTTTCGTTGTTAGTGTGTAGGAAAGCAACTGATTTCTGTGCACTGATTTTGTATCCTGCCACATTGCTGAATCACTGTATGAGTTCTAGTAGCTTGGGGGTGAAGTCTTTTGCATTGCCCATATAAAGAATCATGTCATCTGCAAAGAGAGCGAGTTTGACTTCTTCTTCACCAATTTGAATATCTTTAATTTCTTTTGTTGTCTGATTGATGTTGCTAAGACTTCTAGTACTGTGTTGAACAACAGTGGTGAGTGTGGGCATCCTTGTCATGTTCCTGATTTCAGTAGGAAGGCTGTCAGTTTATCCCCTTTGAGAATGATATTCACTCTAGGTTTTTCATGGATAGATTTTATGAAGTTAAGGAATGTTCCCTATGTCCCTATACTCTGAGGAGTTTTAATCAGGATAGGATGCTGTATTTTGTCAAGTGTTTTTTCTGCATCAATTGAGAGGACCATGTGGTTCTTCTCTCTTCTCTTGTTGATTTGTTCTATCATACTCACTGATTTGCAAATGTAGAACCAATCTTGCATCCCAGGGATAAATCCCACCTCATCATGGTGGATAATCTTTTTAATGTCCTGTTGGATCCTATTAGCTGGATCTTTTTGAGAATCTTGGAATCCATATTCATCAGGGATATTGGTCTGAAATTCTCCTTTTTGGTAGGGTCTTTGCCTGGTTCGGGGATCAGGGTAATGCTGGCTTCATAGAAAGAGTCATGGAGTTTTCCTTCTGTTTCCACTATTTGAAACAAGTTCAGGAGAGTAGATATTATTTCTTCTTTGAAAGTTTGGTAGAATTCTCCAGGGAATCCATTAGGTCCTCAACTCCTGTTTTTTTGTGTGTGGTTTTTGATCACTGCTTCAATCTCATTACTAGATATTTGTCTATTCAGGTTGTCAATTTCTTCCTGATTCAGTTATGGAAGTTTTCAGGTTTCCAGGAATGCATCCATTTCATCTAGGTTGCTTAACTTATTGACATATAACTATTGATAATAATTTCTGATGATTTTTTCTATTTCCTTGGTGTTAGTCATGATCTCTCCCTTGTCATTTATAATTTTATTAATGTGGGCCCTCTCCCTTTTCTTTTGGATTAGTTTGGCCAGTGTTTTATTGACCTTATTGATTTCTTCAAAGAACAAGCTTCTAGTTTCATTGATGTGTTCTATTGTATCTCTAGTTTATAACTTATTGATCTCTGCTGTAATCTTATTTCCCTTCTTGTGCATGGGGTTGGCTTAGTTGTTGTTGATTTTCCAGTTATTTAATGTGTAAAGAGAGTTGGTATGTTTGGGATTTCTTTCTTTCTTTCTTTCTTTCTTTCTTTCTTTCTTTCTTTCTTTCTTTCTTTCTTTCTTTTCTTTTCTTTTCTTTTCTTTTTTTCTTCTTTCTTTCATTTCTTGTTGCTGTGAGGCTTGGATGGCTATGTAATTCCCCCTTAGGATCGCCGTTGCCATATCCCATTGGTTTTGGACCAAATTGTCTTCATTCTCATTGGTTTCCATGAATCGTTTAAGTTTTTCTTTGATTTCCTGATTGATCCAAATATTCTTACACAGGGTTGTCTTTAACTTCCAAGTGTTTGAATTCCTTCCAAACTTTTTCTTATGTTTGGGTTCCAGTTTCAAAGCCTTGTGGTCTGATAATATGCAGGGAATAATCTCAATATTTTGGTATTGGCTGAGCCCTGAATGTGACCCAGTATGTGGTCTATTCTGGAGAAAGTTCCATGTGCACTTGAGAAGAATGAGTATTCTGTTGTTTTAGGGTGGAATCTTCTGTATATACCTATGAGGTCCATCTGGTCCAATGTGTCATTCAAAGCTCTTGTTTCTTTATTGATTTTCTGTTTGGATGATCTGTCTATTACTGAGAGAGGCATGTTAAGATTCCCTACTATTAATGTATTTATATCAATATGACTCTTTATTTTGACTAACAGTTGTCCTATATAGTTGGCTGCTCCCATATTGAGGGCATAAATATTTACAATAGTTAGATATTCTTGGTGGATAGACCATTTAGGAATCATTTAGTATTCCTCTGTGTCTTAGACTACAGTCTTTAGCTTAAAATCTAAGTTGCCTGATATTAGAAACACTACCCCAGCCTTCTTTTGAGGCCCATTGGCATGAAAGATGCTTTTCCATCCGTTCACTTTCACTCTGGATGTATCTTTAGGTTCCAAATGTGTCTCTTCTAAACAGCATATGGATGGGTCCTGTCATTTTATCCCGTGTGCAACCCTGTCACGTTTTATGGGCACATTTAGGCCATTCACTTTGAGAGTGATTATTGAAATATAACTTTTTATTGACATAATTTTCCTGAGAAGATCTTGTTTCTATAGATTTCCTCTGTAAATTTCTGTTCTATGTCACTCTTGGGTCCTTTCTTCTTTTATCAACTCCCCCTTAATATTTCTTATAGTGTCATCTTGGTGGTCACATAGTCTTTTAAACCTTGCCAGTCTTGGAAGCTACACATCTCTCCATTGATTTTGAATATCAGCCTTGCTGGATAAAGTATTCTTAGCTGCATGGTCTTCTCATTTAGTGTCCTGAATATGTCTTGTCAGCCCTTTCTTGCTTGGCAGGTTTCTGTCGATAGGTCTGCTGTTATTCTGATGGTCCTTCCTCCGTATATAAGGAATCTCTTCCCTCTAGCTGCCCTTAAGACCTCTTGTCTAAAATTATGATTCGTGAATTTCACAATTAAGTGTCTGGAGGTCTTTCTAGATTTGTTCATCTTGGGAGGGTGCCCTTTCTGCCTCTAGGACATGAATATTTTTTCCATTTCCCAGACTAGGGAAATTTTCATCTGCAATTTGTTCAACTCTATCTTCTAGTCTTCTCTCTTTCTCCACTCCCTCAGAGATCCCAATAATTCTGAAGTTGGAACATTTCATGGTTTCATTTACTTCCCTAATTCTGTTTTCATGGCTTCTAAGCTGTTTGTTCCAGGCATCCTCTTGATCCTTCTTTTCTATCAGTTTATCTTCTACATTACCAATTCAATCTTCTCTCTTGTTTACATTAGCTGTTACAATATTTAGATTGGATTGGATGTCACTGATAACATTTTTAGTATTGCCAAATAAGCCCTTACTTCCACCCTTAGAGTTTCTATGTTGTCACTAGTGGTCTTCTCCAACCTAGCCATTGCCTGGATAAATATTACCCTGAATTCCCTTTCTGACATATTGCTTATGTCCATATCCAAGAGTTCTGTGACAGAGGGCACAGTCTCTATTTTTTTCCTCTGTTGGGTGCTCCTTCTCCTACTCATTTTGGTGAGAGGTGGCTGAGGGGATGTATAGATGAAAATATCACTCACTACCCAGGCAAGTTGCACCCTGGTATGTTTCAGAGCATTCGGATGTCAGCACCACAAAGAAAGAAAAAAAGAAATGAGAGAGAGAAAAAGAGGAAAAAATAGAAAACTCAGCCAAAATGAGCCCCCAAAGTAAGATTTACAGGTACATAAGTAAAAATGAACAAACAAAAAGACCAACAAAAATAGAAGACAAGAAAAAAAAGAAAACTCAACCAAAATGAACCCAAGATAAGATTTACATAGTAAAAAAGAAAAACAAGGGGCGCCTGGGTGGCTCAGTGGGTTAAGCCACTGCCTACAGCTCAGGTCATGATCCCAGGTCCTGGGTTCGAGCCCCACATCGGGCTTTCTGCTCAGCAGGGAGCCTGCTTCCTCCTCTCTCTCTGCCTGCCTCTCTGCTTACTTGTGATTTCTCTCTGTCAAAAAAAAAAAAAAAAAAGAAAAAGAAAAAGAAAAAAAGAAAAACAAATACACAGAACACTAACAGAAGAATAGGACGGGAAGATGGTTATAAACCCTCAATGTGGGCGAGGAAGGTTATTTCTATTCTTCCTAGGTGAATCTTCTTTTTTTTTTTAATTTTTAAAATTTATTTTCAGTGTAACAGTATTCATTGTTTTTGTACCACACCCAGTGCTCCATGCAATCCATGCCCTCTCTAATACCCACCACCTGGTTCCCCCAACCTCCCACTCCCCGCCCCTTCAAAACCCTAGGATTGTTTTTCAGAGTCCATAGTCTCTCATGGTTCACCTCCCCTTCCAATTTCCCCCAACTCACTTTTCCTCTCCATCTCCCCTTGTCCTCCATGCTATTTGTTATGCTCCACAAATAAGTGAAACCATATGATAATTGACTCTCTCTGCTTGACTTATTTCACTCAGCATAATCTCTTTCAGTCCAGTCCATGTTGCTACAAAAGTTGGGTATTCATCCTTTCTGATGGAGGCATAATACTCCATAGTGTATATGGACCACATCTTCCTTATCCATTCATCCGTTGAAGGGCATCTTGGTTCTTTCCACAGTTTGGTGACCGTGGCCATTGCTGCTATAAACATTGGGGTAGAGATGGCCCTTCTTTTCACGACATCTGTATCTTTGGGGTAAATACCCAGTAGTGCAATGGCAGGGTCATAGGGGAGCTCTATTTATAACTTCTTGAGGAATCTCCACACTGTTCTCCAAAGAGGCAGCACCAACTTGCATTCCCACCAACAGTATAAGAGGGTTTCCCTTTCTCCACATCCCCTCCAACACATGTTGTTTCCTGTCTTGCTAATTTTGGCCATTCTAACTGCTGGGTGAATCTTCTTATGTTTGTTAAAGGACTCAACTTTCCAGAGATACAGGAAAAATAAAACTGTTTTATATACAGAGGTAGTATTGAATAGGGAAAAAGGACTACCTTGAAGCTTATATGTATATGTATGTATTTAAAAAAGAAACAGGTATATGAATGAAAAAATTTGAAGTTAAAAAGTTATTATGGAATATCTTGTATTAAACCTCTAGTTTTAATAGTAAGTAGGTTAAAAAAATTAAAAGAACAAGAATTGTGAGGACAAATTTAAAAAAAAGGAAAACAGTAAGAAAAGTTGTATCTCTGAAATATACAGGTTTTGGGGCAATACTGGGAGCTTAATATATATTGTTTTCCCCTGATGTTGGGGTTTTACCATTTTTATGGAGACCCTGTGGTGATTGTCCTCTTGTTCTCTTGGCTTGTCTTTTGGGGGAAGGGCCTGTCCTATTATTTTTCAGTCAGTACTGCTTGGGCTGAGTTTTCCTGCCCCCAGTCAAGGAGCTGGGGTCTGTGGAAACCGTTTTTTCAGGTTTTGTTCTCTGGAAGTTTTTGTTCTTTGGTGGCTTTTTGTGGTTTTTCAGAGGGTCAGGGCAAAGAATTTCTACACCCACACCTCCAACTCAGAGAGAAGTCTCAGTCTCTTCCCCTCTGGGTGGTCCAGAATACATGATGCCCCCTCTGCAAACTCTGCTTAACACTGCAGCCTACCACAGGTGTTGCGTACCCCCAGCCACAGACTCAGTGGTTGCCAAAGATCCCCGCTTGTCTCTGCACCCCTGTGCCACTAAAATCATGGGCAATATTTGTTCAGGAGAGCACAAACCCGGGTGACTGCTGTTGCCAAGACTAGTGTCTGGGGGTCCACACCCACAGCTGGTGCACTCAACCCTGGTGGAGAGGCAGTTCACAGAAACTGTGAGCCAGGATTTCCCAAACAGAGTTTTCCTTGGATTCTTTCAGGCGTGGGCTGGGTCCATTCAGACCCAAGAGTTGTGCAGGTTGTGGAAGTTTGCAGGGCCTGAAAGGCTCATGATAGGTGTTCATGATGGGTTCTCTCAGGAGTGGGCAGGAGTGTGCCCAGTCTGAGTGGTGCAGCAGAAAACTGTGGGCTCAGGGATCAGACTAGACCCCCCCCCACTGGACTCTCTCTGGCATGGGTGGTCGCCAGTAGTGACCATCCTGGGTCCCTGGCTTAGGTCCATGACCATTACTATCCATTCTATCAGTTGCCCCTAAAGATCTTTTGCTCTCATGTAGTGCTTTTAGCCAGTCTCCAAGTTGATGCTGGTCCCCAACCACAGGGTTCTTTCATATTAGGGTATTACTTTCCACTGAGTTGCTTCTGGTGGCTCCCTCCCCCTTCTGTTTATCCTCTGATATCAGTCCAAGCTTTCCCACTCTGCTATAACTCTCCACTGATGTCTTTTGTCCCCATAGAGATCCAGAAGTGTATAATCTTACATTTCAGGCTGATTTCATGGGTTTTCAGGGTATTCTGGTAGATATTTAGCTCATTTTAGGGGACCAATTAAAATAGGGTCTCCTTCTTCTCTGCCATCTTACCCCTCCCTCTGTGTATCGATGTATGCATGTGTGTGTATGTGCATATGTAATATATACATACATACATATAGATATAGATATAGATATAGATATATGACATATAGTGTATTATTTGCTGCAGGGATACAGGTCTGTGAATCATCAGTCTTACACAATTCACAGCACTCACCATAGCACATACCCTCCCAAATGTCCATAATCCAGACACCATATCCCTACTCCCCACCCCCCAGCAACCCTAAGTTTGTTTCATGAGATTAAAAGTCTCTTATGAGGGGGGTGAAAGATGGCAGAGAAGTAGGGGATGCTGTTTCAACTGGTCCCCTAAAGTGAGATGGTTATTTACCAGATCATTCTGAACACACATGAAAGCAACATGACATGTAGGATTATACACTTCTGGATCTCTATGGGTGCAGAAGACACCAGTGGACAGGCAAAGCATAGTGGGAACGTCAGACTGATATCAGAAGATAAACAAAAGGGGGAGGGAGCCACCTGAAGGGACACATTGGAAAGTAATACCCCAATACAAGAGTGCTCTGTGATTGGGAACCAGCATTAACTTGGAGTCTGGTTAAAAACACTCAAAAAGAGCAAAAGATCTTAAGGGGCAAATTGGTGGAATTGGGCATTTAGAGGTATGGGCTTAAGCCCACAAACCCAGGATGGACACTGTCCGTGCCCTGCCAGAGAGAGAGAGTGGTGACGCATCCAAGCCTTGGTCCATGAGCTGCTGGAGCTCATTAGAGTGTTTGGGTGGCAGCACACCTAACAGAGGCTGTTGTGGATGCTAGCCAGTGCTCTCTAGAGTCACAGCTTTTTGAACTCTGCACGAGTTCTGTGCAACCGGGGTCTGAGCTGTGTTCCACATCCTCCCCTGAGAGAGGTCCCTGTGGGCACTAGCTGGTGCTCTCTAGGACTTGGTGAGAGTCTGAACACTCCCAGCCTCTGCCTACAGGAAAATCTCAGAGGGCAATCTCTGGTTGGGATTTTACTCCAGTGGTTACAGACAGCCGGGGCAAAGGCAGCCACTGGAAGCCAGCTCTCTGGACTAATACTGCTTGTGGTTTTAGTAGCGCCAGGGCACAAGTGGGAGCTCCTGCAACCCCTGAAACTGTGTCTGAGGATGTGCTCTGCTAGTGGGAGGTGGAAGAAAGGGAGTTTATGTGCCCTGGAGCACCCAAAGAATAGACTGAGGCTTCTCTCTGAGACCGAGGTTTGGATGCAGTTTATTTTCTTCTAAACCTCCAAAGAACCACCAAAAGCCACCAAGGGAAGAAAAAAAAAAATAACTCCTGAGAACAAAAGCCTGAAAAACTGGTTTCCTCAGAACCCAGCCCCTTGATAGGGTCAGGAAGACTCAACTCTAGCAAGAGTACCTATAAAACCACGTAGCAGGCCCCTCCCCCAGAAAGCTAGGCAAAACAAAACAAAACAAAACAAAAGGACAACCACCACAGGATCCCCATCAAACTGTAAAAACTCAATATCATGGGAAAAGAAGATATTAAGATCCCGGTATTGCCCTAAAACCATAAATACATAAATACATCATAAATACAATTTTTATTTTCAATTCATTCCCACTATTCTCATTATTTTTAATTTTTTATAGTTTTTAACTTATTTGCCATCACAATGAGAGGTTCAGTACAAAAAATTCCATAATAACCTGTTAACTTTAACTTTTTTGATACATATATCTGTGGGTTTTTGCTTTTCTATTTTTCAAATATTCATATATTCAAGGTAATCCTCTTTCCCCTATCAATACTACCCCTTATATAAACCAGTTTGTCTTTTTACTTATTCTTTTTAATCATTTTTTAATTTATTTTCAGCATAACAGTATTCACTGTTTTTGTACCACACCCAGTGCTCCATGCAATCCGTGCCCTCTCTAATACCCACAACCTGGTCCCCCAACCTTCCACACCCCCTTCAAACATTCAGATTGTTTTTCAGAGTCCATAGTCTCTCATTGTTCACCTCCCCTTCCAATATCCCCCAACTCCCTTCTCCTAACTCCCCATGTCCTCCATGCTATTTGTTATGCTCCACAAATAAGTGAAACCATATGATAATTGACTCTCTCTGCTTGACTTATTTCACTCAATATAATCTCTTCCACTCACGTCCATGTTGCTATAAAGCAGGGTATTCATCCTTTCTGATGGAGGCATAATACTCCATAGTGTATATGGACCACATCTTCCTTATCCATTCGTCCGTTGAAGGGCATCTTGGTTCTTCCCACAGTTTCGCCAACGTGGCCATTGCTGCTAGAAACATTGGGGTACAGATGACCCTTCTTTTCACTACATCTGTATCTTTGGGGTATATACCCAGTAGTGCAATGGCAGGGTCATAGGGAAGTTCTATTTTTAATTTCTTGAGGAATCTCCACACTGTTTTCCAAAGTGGCTGCACCAACTTGCATTCCCACCAACAGTGTAAGAGAGTCCCCTATCTCCACATCCCCTCCAACACATGTTGTTTCCTGTCTTGCTAATTTTGGCCATTCTAAGTGGCATAAGGTGGTATCTCAATGTGGTTTTAATTTGAATCTCCCTGATGGCTAGTGATGATGAACATTTTTTCATGTGTCTGATAGCCATTTGTATATCTTCATTAGAGAAGTGTCTGTTCATAACTTCTGCCCATTTTTAGATATGATTATCTGTTTTGTGTGTGTTGAGTTTGAGAAGTTCTTTATAGGTCCTGGATATTAACCTTTTGTCTGTACTGTCATTTGCAAATATCTTCCCCATTTCGGGGGTTGCCTCTTCGCTTTGTTGACTGTTTCCTTTGCTGTGCAGAAGCTTTTGATTTTGATGAAGTCCCAAAAGTTTATTTTGGCTTTTATTTCCTTTGCCTTTGGAGACATATCTTGAAAGAAGTTGCTGTGTCTGATATCGAAGAGATTACTGCCTATGTTCTCCTCTAGGATTCTGATGGATTCCTGTCTCATGTTGAAGTCTTTTATCAATTTTGAGTTTATCTTTGTGTACGGTGTAAGAGACTGGTTGAGTTTCATTCTTCTACATCTAGCTGCCCAGTTTTCCCAGCACCATTTATTGAAGAGACATTCTCTTTTCCACTGTATATTTTTTCCTGTTTTGTCGAAGATTAACTGACCATAGAGTTGAGGGTCCATATCTGGGCTCTCTATTCTGTTCCACTGGTCTGTATGTCTGTTTTTATGCCAGTACCATAGAGTCTTGGTGATCACAGCTTTGTAGTAAAGTTTGAAATCAGGTAACATGATGCCCCCAGTTTTATTTTTGTTTTTCAACATTTCCTTAGCAATTCGGGGTCTCTTCTGATTCCATACAAATTTTGGGATTATTTGCTCCAGCTCTTTGAAGAATACCGATGGAATTTTGATCGGAATGGCATTAAAAGTGTAGAAGTATAGACCTTTTAACAATGTTTATCCTTCCAAATCATGAGCATGGGATCGTCTTCCATCTTTTTGTGTCTTCTTCAATTTCTTTCATGAGTGTTCTGTTGTTCTCCAAGTATAGATCCTTCACCACTTTGGTTAGGTTGATTTCCAGGTATCTATGGTTCTTAGTGCTACAGTAAATGGAATGGATTCTGTAATTTCCCTTTCTGTATTTTCATTGTTAGTGTATAAGAAAGCCACTGATTTCTGTACAGTGACTTTGTATCCTGCCACCTTACTGTATTGCTGTATTAGTTCTAGTAGTTTGGGGGTGGAGTCTTTTGGGTTTTCCAAATAAAGATTCATGTCATCTGCAAAGAGAGTTTGACTTCTTCATTGCCAATTTGGATACCTTTTATTTCTCTTTGTTGTCTGATTGCTGTTGCTAAGACTTCTCATACTATGTTGAACAGGAGTGGTGAGAGTGGGCATCCTTGTCGTGTTCCTGATCTCAGCGGGAAGGCTGCAAGCTTTTTCCCATTGAGGATGATATTTGCTGTGGGTCTTTCATAGATAGATTTTATGAAGTTCAGGAATGTTCCCACTATCCCTATATTTGAAGTGTTTCATTCAAGAAGAGATGCTGGATTTTGTCAAATGCTTTTTCTGCATCAATTGAGAGGAACATGTGCTTCTTCTCTTCTCTTATTAATTTGTTCTATCACATTGATTGATTTGAGAATGTTCAACCATCCTTGTAGCCCAGGGATGAATCCCACCCGGTCATGGTGGATAATCTTTTTAATGTGCTGTTGGATATTTGCTAGGATCTTGTTGGGAATCTTAGCATCCATATTCATCAGTGATATTGTCTGAAATTCTCCTTTTTGGTAGGGCCTTTGCCTGGTTTGGGGATCAGGGTAATGCTGCCTTCATAGAAAGAGTCTGGAAGTTTTCCTTCTGCTTCAATTTTTTGAAACAGCTTCAGGAGAATAGGTGTTATTTCTTCTTTGAAAGTTTGGTAGAATTCCCCAAAGAATCCATTAGGTCCTGGGCTCTTGTTTTTTGGGAGGTTTTTGATCACTGCTTCAATCTCATTACTATTTATCAGTCTATTTAGGTTGTCAATTTCTTCCTGGTTTAATTTGGGGAGTTTATAGTTTTCCAGAAATGCATCCATTTCATCTAGGTTGCTTAGCTATTGGCATATAACTGTTGATAATAACTTCTGATGATTGTTTCTATTTCCTTGGTGTCAGTTGTGATCTCTCCCTTTTCATTCATAATTTTATGAATTTGTGCTTTCTCTCTTTTCTTTTGGATTAGTGTGGCCAATGGTTTATTGATCTTAGTGATTCTTTCAAAAAAACCAGCTTCTAGTTTCACTGACATGTTCTACTGTATCTCTGGTTTCTACCTCATTGATCTCAGCTCTAATCTTGATTATTTCCCGTCTTATGTGTGGAGTTGGTTTGATTTATTGTTGATTCTCCAGTTCTTTAAGGTGTAGAGACAGCTGCTGGGTTCTGGATTTTTCAATTTTTTTGAGGGAGGCTTGGATGTCTATGTATTTCCCCCTTAGGACCGCCTTTGCTGTATCCCATAGGTTTTGGACAGAAGTGTCTTCATTCTCATTGGTTTCCATGAATTGTTGAAGTTCTTCTTTGATTTCCTGGTTGATCCAAGCATTCTTAAGCTAGGTGGTCTTTAGCTTCCTGGTGTTTGAGTTCCTTCTGAACTTTTCCTTGTGATTGGGCTCCAGTTTAGAAGCATTGTGATCTGAGAATATGCAGGGAATAATCTCAGTCTTTTGGTATCGGTTGAGTCCTGATTTGTGGCCCAGTATGTGGTCTATTCCTGAGAAGGTTCCATGTGCACTTGAGAAGAATGAGTATTCTGTTGTTTTAGGGTGCAATGTTCTGTATATATCTATGAGGTCCATCTGGTCCAATGTGTCATTCAATGCTCTTGTTTCTTTATTGATTTTCTGCTTAGTGATCTATTACTGAGAGAGGCATGTTAAGATCTCCTACTATTAATATATTCATATCAATAGGACTCTTTATCTTGATCAACATTTTTCTTATGTAATTGAATGCTCCCATATTGGGGGCATAGATATTTATAATTGTTAGATCATCTTGGTGGATAGTCCCTTTGAGAATGATGTAGTGTCTTTCTCTGACTACAGTCTTTAGTTTAACATATAATTTATCTGATATGAGAATCGCTACCCCAGCCTTCATTTGCATGAAAGATGCTTCTCCATCCCTTCACTTTCAGTCTGGGTGTATCTTTAGGTTCAAAATGGGTCTCTTGTAGACAACATATGGATGGGTCCTGTCATTTTATCCAATCTGCAACCCTGTGACATGTTATGGGCACATTTAGGCCATTCACATTGAGAGTGATTATTGATAGATATGTTTTTATAGACATCATGTTACCTTTGAAGTCTTTCTTTCTGTAGATTGTGTCTATATTTCTGTTCAATGCTATTCTTAGGATTTTTCCTCTTTTATAGAACCTCCCCTTAATATTTCCTGCAGTGTTGGCTTGGTGGTTGCATAGTCTTTTAAGCCTTGCAGGTCTTGGAAACTCTTTCTCTCCATCCACTTTGAATGTCAGTCTTGCTGGATAAAGTATTCTTTGCTGTATGTTCTCTCATTAAGTGCCCTGAATATATCTTGCCAGCCCTTTCTGGCTTGCCAGGTCTCTGTGGACAGGTCTGACTTTATTCTGATGGGCTTTCCTTTGTAAGTAAGGTGCCTCTTTGTCCTAGTGGCTTTCAAGAGATTATACCTACAATTATGATTCCTCAATTTGACTATCAATTGCCTTTATGTTAATCTGGAATCTATAATCTTGGGTGGAGACTGTTCGGCCTCTAGTACATTAACGCTGGTTCTATTTGTGAGATTCAGAAAATTTTCATGACGAACTTGTTCCACTATGTCTTCTAGACTTCTTTCTTTCGCCTCCCCTTCAGGGATTCCAATATTTCTGAAATTGGAACGTTTCATGGCGTCATTTGTTTCCCTTATTCTGTTTTCATGGTTTCTAAGCTGTTTGTTCCAGGCTTCTTCTTAATCCTTTCTCTCTATCTGTTTGTCCTCCAGATCACTAATTCTATCTTCTGTCTCAGTTACCCTAGCTTTGAGAGAACTTAGATTAGATTGGAACTCATTGAGAGCATTGTGAATCTCAGCCCTGGTAGCTTTTAGCTCTGCCCTAATATTGTGAACATCCTGTCTGGTCGCGTTAGCTCAGCCCTAATCAATTCCATTTGATCATCCATGGCTTTCTCCAACCTAGCTATTGCCTGGATAATTGTTAGCCTGAATTCTCTTTCCAACATATTGTCTATGTTGATAGCTGTTAGCTCTGTTGCAGAAGGTCCATCCTCTCTATTTTTCTTCTCTTGGGCATTCCTCCTCCTAGTCATTTTTGTGAGAGAGACTGAACAGATATAACTGGTTGTATCAACCGTGGTGCAGTCTGGGTGCACCCTGGAACACTTCTGAGCAATCAGGATTCCCCACCCTAATGAGAGAAAAAAGAAAAGAAAAAGAGAAAAAAAGAGAGAGAGACAGGAAATAAAGGGAAGATGACAGATAAGGTTCAGCCCAAATGGGCCTCAAGGTAAGATTTATGAGGTATGCAAACAAAAACAGACAAAAAGATTGATAAAAGTATATAACAAGAGAAAAAAAATATATGCAAATAAAGGAAGAACCTTGTCGAAAAGAACCCCAAGTGTATGATTTATATACTATCAGGACAAACACAAAAACACAGAAACACTGGTGGAAGAAAAAGATGGGAGAGTGGTTATAAATTCTCAGTGTGGGCGAGGAAGGTTGTTTTGATTCTTCCTGGATGTATCTTGATATCTTTGTTGAAGGACTCAACTTTCCTAGGCTAAAGGGGGATTAAAAATTGGTTTACCTATAGGGGTAGTATTGATTGGGGAAAGGGGATTACTTTGAAGTTAACTCTATATGAATATTAGAAAATAAAAATAAAAAAAGGAATAAACTAGACCAAACTAAGCTAAAAGTTAAAAAAAAAATTAAAAAAGAGAAATGCAAAAGAAAAACACAGGTGTATGTATCAAAAAGTTTAGGTTAGAAGGTTATTATGGAATTTGATGTACTGGACATCTCACTGTGATGGTAAATAGGTTAAAAATTATTTATATAAAATAAATGAGCCAGAATAGTGGGAATAAATTAAAAATAAATGTTGTCCTATGTAGAAGTGGTGGTGGTTCTCTTGTAGTCTTTTTTTTTTTTTTTTCCTGGTTGATTTTTCTGGGGGAGGGGCCTGCCACGTGGGTTTTCAGTCAATGATGTTCCCTGAGTTAAGTCCTCCAGTCCCTCTCAAGGGGGTGGGCTCTGAGGAAACCGGTTTTCTCAGGCTTTTGTTCTCTGGAGGTTTTCATGTCTGTTCACCTTTTTTTTTTTCCCTCTCTCCTTGACTGCTTTTGATAGTTTTTGTAGGTTTAGAGGAAAGCAAACTGCACCCAGACCTCCCTCTCAGAGAGAAGCCTCAGTCTGTTCTTCTGTGGGTGTTGCAGAGCCCATATAAATCCTCCCTTGGCTGCTGCCAGAGCAGGTTTCGAGTTGCGGTCCCTGGGGACGTGGGATCTTCTGCTTGTACCCAAAACCAAAGCAGCGGCAGCTCTTTGGGCAGCTCTAGACCACCAGAGAGGTTCAAAGTAGCGATCACACACTGAGATTTTCTTGCTGGCCTGGGCTGTGAGTGCCTGGTCTTTCTGGGTCTAAGAGTGCCCGGCTTGCGTGCACCTCTTTCAGGGGAGGCTGGGCGCTGCGCGCGCATCTCAGGCTCTGAGAACGGGGTGCAGGTCCGAAAGCACCAGGCTGGGCCTTCGCGGACCTATCTCAGGGGAGAGTTTGGGGCACGCGTCTTAGGCTGTGACACAATGGCGCGTGTCAATGAGCACCAGCTGGGCCTTTGTACCTCTCTCAGGGGAGGATGAGGGGCACGCACATCTCAGGCTCTGTAGTTGGGCTCTGGTGTGGCTCCCATTCCCTCACAGGGGCCAGAACCCATGTAATCTTGGGTGCGCTGGTGGCTCAGAGACCAAGACTTGGTTTCTCCACCGCACTCTCTGGCTAAGTGCCCGGGCAGCTGTCCCTAGCCGCCCTGATTCCCACAATTTCCCCCCCGGGATCTTTTGCTCTTTTGGAGTGCTTTCAACCCGTCTCCAAGTTAATGCTGGTCCCCAGATGCAGGGCACTCTCGCTCATATTAGGGGTATTACTTTCCAACCAGTCACCTCTGGTGGCTCCCTTCCCCTTTTGTTTATCTTCCGATATCAGTCCACCTTTCACACTCCGCTTTACCTGCCCACTGGTGTCTTATGCCCCTGTAGAGATCCAGATGTGTGTAATTCTGATCTCAGGCTGATTTCATGGGTGATCGGAGTTCTTTGGTAGGTAATCAGTTCACTTCAAGGTACAGGTTGAAAAGGCGCCTCCTCCTACTTCCTCACCATCTTGCCCCCCTTATATAAACCAGTTTTAATCCCTCTTTATCTTGGGAAAGTTGAGTCCTTTAACAAAGATATCAAGATACATGCAGGAAGAATCAAAATCAACTTCCTCACCCACACTGAGAGTTTATAACCACTCTCCCATTTTTTTTTCTTCTATCAGTGTGTCTGTGTATTTGCTTTTGTTCTGATAGTTTATAAATCTTATACTTGGGGTTTATTTTGACTAGGTCATTTTTTTTCTTGTCATTTAATTTTATTGGTCTTTTTGTTTGTCTATTTTTCTTTATATACTTTATAAATCTTACCATCGGGGCCCATTTCAGCTGTGTCTTCTCTCTCTCTCTCTCTCTCTCTCTCTCTCTCTCTCTTTTTTTCTTTTTTCTCTCTTTTTGGTGGGGACTCCCAATTGCTTAGAAGTGTTCCAGAATGCACCTTGCCTGGATCACAGTTGATACATTCAATTACACATCCCTTCTGCCATCTCTCACTAAAGTGACCAGGAGGAGGAATGTCAAAAGAGGAAAAATTCAGAGATTGTGCCCTCTCCATCAAAGCTATTGGAAATGGACATAAACAGTATGTCAGAAAGGGAATTTTGGGTAAAAAATATCCAGGCAATGGCTAGGTTGGAGAAAACCATTAATGACCACATGAAATCGATTAGGGCAGAAGTGAAAGCCACCAGGGATAATGTTAACAATGCTCTCAGTGAGTTCCAATATAATCTAAATTCTTTAAAAGGTAGGGTAACTGAGATAGAAGATAGAATTAGTGATCTGGAGGACAAACTGATAGAGAAAAGGGATCATGAGGAGGCCTGGAACAAACAGCTTAGAAGCCAAGAAAACAGAATTAGGGAAATAAATGAAACCATGAAAAGTTCCAGTATCAGAATTATTGAGAACCCTGAGGTGGAGGAGAAAGAAAGAAGACTAGAAGATGTAGTTGAACAAATTCTCCATGAAAAATTTCCCACTCTGGGGAATGGAACCAGTATTCAAGTCCTAGAGGCAAAAAGGTCTGCCCCCAATATCATAGAATCTATAAAGACCTAGAGAAACCTGATTGTGAAAATGATGAATCATAACTGTAGACAGGAACTCTTGAAAGCAGCTAGGGAGAAAAGATTCCTTATGTACAAGGAAGGTCCATCAGAATAACATCAAACCTGTCCACAGAAACCGGCTAAGCGAGAAAGGACTCACAAGATGTATTCAGGCACTAAATGAGAAGAACATGCAGCCAAGAATATTTTATCCAGCAAGACTGACATTCAAAATGGATGGAGAAATAAAAAAACTTCCAAGACCGGCAAGGTTTACGAGTATGTAACCACCAAGCGGGCACTACAAGAAATTTTAAGGGAGGTTCTAGAAAAGAAGAGAGAACCGAAGAGTGTCACTGAACAGAAATTTATGGAGACAATCTATAGAAACAAGGACTTGACAGGAAAAACGATGTCAATAAAATGTATTTCTCAATAATCACTCTCAATGTGAATGGCCTAACCCTCCCATGACATGTCATAGGGTTGCAGACTGGACAAAATGACAGGAGCCATCCATATGTTGTCTACAAGACACCCAATTTGAACCTAAGGATATAAGCAGACTGAAAGTGAAAGAATGGAGCACCATCTTCCATGAAAATGAGCATCAAAAGAAGGCTGGGATAGATATTCTCATATCAGATAAATTAGATTTTAAACTAAAGATTGTAGCCAGAGATATAGAAGGACACTACATCATTCTTAAAGTGTCTGTGCATCAAGAAGAACTAACAATTGTAAATATTTATGCCCCCAATATGGTAGCAGCAAATTAAATAAGAAAACTATTAATCAAAATAGAGTTGTATTGATATTAATACATTAATTGTAGGGAATCTTAACATGCCACTCTCAGTAATAGATCATCCAAGCAGAAAATCAATAAAGAAACAAGAGCATTGAATGACACATTGGAGCAGATGGACCTCATAAATATATACAGAATATTCCACCCTAAAACAACAGAATACTCATTCTTCTCAAGTGCACATGGAACTTTCTCCAGAATAGACCACATACAGGGTCATGAATCAGGACTCAACCATACAATATAACTGAAATTATTCCCTGCATAATCTCAGATCACAATGTTTTAAAACTGGAGCTCAACCACAAGGAGAAATTTGGATGGAATTCAAACACCTGGAAGCTAAAGACCACCTTGCTTAAGAATGCTTGAATCAACCAGGAAACCAAAGAGGATCTTAAACAGTTCATGGAAACCAATTAAAATGAATTCACTTCAGTCTAATACCTATGGGATACAGCAGTCCGAAGGGGGAAATACATATAGCCATCAAAGCCTCCCTCAAAAAAAATTGAAAAATCCAGAATGCACCAGCTCACTTTACACCTTAAAGGACCGGAAAATCAACAACAAATTAAACCAACCCCATGCACGAGAAGGGAAATAATCAAGATTAGACCAGAGATCAAGGAGATAGAAACTAGATATATAGTAGAATGCATAGACAAAACTAAAAACAGTTTGTTTGTTTGTTTGTTTTTTTAAAGAATCAGTAAGATCAAAATATCATTGGCCAAACTAATCCAAGCGAAAAGAGAAAGGACCCAAATTAATAAAATTATGAATGAAATGGGAGAGATCACGACTAACACCTAGAAAGATAAACAATCATCTGAAATTATTATCAATAGCTATATGCCAATAAGTTAAGCAACCTAGAAGAAATGGATGCATTCCTGGAAACCTAAAAACTTCCATAACTGAATCAGGAAGAAATTCACAACCTTAATAGACCAATATCTAGTAATGAGATTGAATCAGTGATGAAAAACCTCCCAAAAAAACAAGAGGACCTAGGACCTGATGGATTCCTTGGGGAATTCTACCAAACTTTCAAAGAAGAAATAATACCTATTCTCCTGAAGCTGTTTATAAAAATTAAAGGAGAAGGAAAACTTCCAACTCTTTTAATGAAGCCAGCATTACCCTGATACCAAAACCCGGCAAAGACCCCAACAAAAAGGAGAATTTCAGACCAATAATACTGATGAATATGGATGCTAAGATTCTCAACAAGATCCTAGCTAAGGATCCAACAGTACATTAAAAAGATTATCTAACATGAGCAGGTGGGATGTATCCCTGGATTGCAAAGGTGGCTCAACATTCACAAATCAATCATGTGATAGAACAAGTCAATAAGAGAACAGAGAAGAACCACATGGTCCTCTCAATTGATGCAGAAAAATCTTTTGACAAGATTCAGCATCATTACCTGATTAAAATGATTCGAAGTACAGGGATGTAGGGAATGTTCCTCAACTTGATAAAATCTATCTATTTAAAAACCCACAGTGAATATCATCCTCAATGGGGAAAAGCTGACAGCCATCCCTTTGAGATCAGGAAGAAGACAAGGATGGCCACTCTCACCACTCTTGTTCAACATAGTGTTAAGTATCCTAGCAACAGCAATCAGACAACAAAGAGGAATAAAAGGTATTCAAATTGGCAATGAAGAATTAAACTATCTCTCTTTGCAGATGACATGTTACTTTTTATGGAAAACCCAAAAGACTCCACCACCAAACTACTAGAACTCATACAGCAATTCAGTAATGTGACAGGATACAAAATCAACGTACAGAAATTAGTTCTTTTCTTACACAGTAACAATGAAAAGGGAAATTAGATAATCAATTCCATTTACTATAGCACCAAGAACCATAAGATACCTGGGAATAAACCTAACCAAAGAAGTAAAAGATCTGTTCTCAGGGAACTACAGAACACTCATGAAAGAAATGGAAGAAGACACAAAAAGATGGAAAACCATTCAATGTACATGGGTCAGAAGAATAAACATTGTTAAAATGTCTATAATGCCTAGAACAATCTATACTTTCAATGCCATTCCAATCTAAATTCCACTGGCATGTTTCAAAGAACTGGAGCAAACAATCCTAGAATTTGTACGAAGTTTGAAGAGACCGCAAATTGCTAAGGAAATGTTAAAAACAAAAAACAAAACTATGGGCATCATGTTTTCTGATTTTAGGCTTTATTACAAAGGTGTGATCACCAAGACAGCATGGTACTGGCAATAAAAACAGATACATTGACCAGTGACAGAGTAGAGAGCCCAGAAGTGGACCCTCAACTCTATGGTCAAATAATCTTTGACAAAGCATGAAAAAAATATACAGTGGAAAAAAGACAGTCTCTTCAATAAATGGTGCTGGGAAAATTGGATGGCTATGTGTAGAAGAATGAAACTCAACCATTCTCTTACACCATACACACACACACACACACACACACACACACACACACACACAAAACGTGAAATGGATAAAAGACCTCAATGTGAGGCAGGAATCCATCATAATCCTAGAGGAGAACATCAGCAGTAACCTCTTCAAATTGGCATAGCAACTTCTTTCAAGGTATGTCTCCAAGGCAAAGAAAACAAAAGAGAAAATGAACTTTTGGGACTTCATCAAGATCAAAATCTTCTTCACAGCAAAGCAAACAGTCAACAAAACAAAGAGGCAACCCACGGAATGGGAGAATATATTAGCAAATGACTCTACAGACAAAAGGCTTATATCCAAGATCTATAAGGAACTATTCAAACTCAAGACACACAAAACAGATAATCATATCAAAAAATGGGCAGAAGACATGAACAGACACTTCTCCAAAGAAGACATACTAATGGAAACAGACACATGAGAAAAAGTTCATCATCAAGAAGCATCAAATCAAAACCATATTGAGATACCACCTTACAGCAGTTAGATTGGCAAAATTTTTTTCTTATTTTTTTAAATTTCTTTTCAGTGTAACAGAATTCATTGTTTATGTACCACACCCAGTGTTCCATGCAATACATGCCCTCCATTATACCCACCAGCAGTCTCACCCAACCTCAAACCCCAACCCTTCCAAACCCTCAGATCTTTTTTGGAGTCCATTGTCTCTCATGGTTCATCTCCCCTTCCAATTTCCCTCAACTCCCTTCTCCTCTTCATCTCCCCATGTCCTCCTTGTTATTTTTTTATGCTCCACAAATAAGGGAAACCATATGATAATTGACATTTCACTCAGCAGAATCTCTTCCATTCCTGTCCATGTTGATATAAAAGTTGGGTATTCATCCTTACTAATGGAGGCTTAATGCTCCATGATGTATATGGACGACATCTTCCTTATCCATTCCCTGTTGAAGCGCATCTTGGTTCTTTCAAGAGTTTGGCGACATGGTCATTGCTGTCATGAACATTGAGGTACAGATGGCCCTTCTTTTCATGACATTTATATCTTTGGGGCCAATACCCAGTAGTGTAATTGCAGGGTCATAGGGAATCTCTATCTTTAATTTCTTAAGGAATATCCACACTGTTTTCCAAAGTCGCTGCACCAACTTGCACTCCCACAAGCAGTGTAAGAAGGTTCCCCTTTCCCCACATCCTCTCCAACACACATTATTTACTGTCTTGTTAATTTTGGCTATTCTAACTGGTGTAAGGTGGTATCTCAATGTGGTTTTGATTTGAATGTAGTTGATGGCTAATAATGATGAACACTTTCTCATGTGTCTGTTAGCCATTTACATGTCTTCATTGGAGAAGTGTCCGTTCATGTCTTCTGCCCATTTCTTCACATGATTATCCATTTTGTGTGTGTTGAGTTTGAGTTCTTTATAGATATTGTATATCAGGCTTTTGTCTGTACTGTCATTTGTGAACATCGTCTCCCATTCTGTGGGTTGCCTCTTTGTTTCATTGACTTTTTCCTTTGTTGTGCAGAAGATTTGATTCTAATGAAGTCCCAAAAGTGCATTTTCTCTCTTGTTTTTTCCCTGTGTCTTTGGAGACATGTCTTGAAAGAGGTTGCTGTGGCAGATGTCAAAGAGGTTACTGCTGATGTTCTCCTCTGGGATTCTGATGGATTTCTGCCTCATGTTGAGGTCTTTTATCCATTTTTTAAATTTTTTGTTTTTACTTTTTTTAATTTTTTAATTTATTTTCAGGGTAACAGTATTCATTGTTTTTGCACCACACCCAACGCTCCATGCAATCCGTGCCCTCTCCAATACCCACCACCTGGTTCCACCAACCTCCCACCCCCTGCCCCTTCAAAACCCTCAGATCGGTTTTCAGAATCCATAGTCTCTCATGGTTCACGGCCCCTTCCATTTTCCCTCAACTCCCTTCTCCTCTCCATCTCCCCTTGTCCTCCATGCTATTTGTTATGCTCCACAAATAAGTGAAACCATATGATAATTGACTCTCTCTGCTTGATTTACTTCACTCAGTATAATCTCTTCCAGTCCAGTCCATGTTGCTACAAAAGTTGGGTATTCATCCTTTCTGATGGAGGCATAATACTCTATAGTGTATATGGACCGCATCTTCCTTATCCATTCATCCATTGAAGGGCATCTTGGTTCTTTCCACAGTTTGGCGACCATGGCCATTGCTGCTATAAACATTGGGGTAGAGATGGCCCTTCTTTTCACTACATCTGTATCTTTGGGTAAATACCCAGTAGTGCAATGGCAGGGTCATAGGGAAGTTCTATTTTTAATTTCTTGAGGAAACTCCACAGTGTTCTCCAAAGTGGCTGCACCAACGTGCATTCCCACCAACAGTGTAAGGGGGTTCCCCTTTCTCCACATCCCCTCCAACACATGTTTTTTTCCTTTCTTGCTAATTTTGGCCATTCTAACTGGTGTAAGGTGGTACCTCAATGTGGTTTCCATTTGAATCTCCCTGATGGCTAGTGATGATGAACATTTTTTCATGTGTCTGATAGCTATTTGTATTTCTTCATTGGACAAGTGTCTGTTCATATCTTCTGCCCATTTTTTGATATGATTGTCTGTTTTGTGTGTGTTCAGTTTGAGGAGTTCTTTATAGATCCTGGATATCAACCTTTTGTCTGTACTGTCATTTGCAAATGTCTTCTCCCATTCCGTGGGTTGCCTCTTTGTTTTGTTGACTCTTTCCTTTGCTCTGCAGAAGGTTTTGATCTTGAGGAAGTCCCAAAAGTTCATTTTCACTTTTGTTTCCTTTGCCTTTGGAGAGATATCTTGAAATAAGTTGCTGTGGCTGATATCGAAGAGGTTACTGCCTATATTCTCCCCTAGGATTCTGATGGATTCCTGTTTCACATTGTGGTCTTTTATCCATTTTGAATTTATCTTTGTGTACGGTTTAAGAGAATGGTCAAGTTTCATTCTTCTACATATAGCTGTCCAGTTTTCCCAGCACCATTTATTGAAGAGACTGTCTTTTTTCCGATGTATATTTTTTCCTGTTTTGTCGCAGATTATTTGACCATAGAGTTGAGGGTCCATATCTGGGCTCTCTATTCTCTTCCAGAGGTCTATGTGTCTGTTTTTATGTAGAATGGACAAAATTAACAAGACAGTAAACAACATGTGTTGGAGAGGATGTGGAGAAAAGGGAACCCTCTTACATGTAGGTGGGAATGGAAGTTGGTACAGCCACTTTGGAGAACAGTGTGGAGATTCCTCAAGAAATTAAAAATAGAGCCTCCCTATGACCCTGCAATTGCACTACTGGTGTTTACCAAAAAGATACAGATGTAGTGAAAAGAAGGGTCATCTGAACCCAATGTTTATAGCAGCAATGGCCATGGTCGCCAAACTGTGGAAAGAAACAAGATGCCCTTCAACGGATGAATGGATAAGGAAGTGTGGTCCATATACACTATGAAGTATTATGCCTCCATCAGAAAGGATGAATACCCAATCTTTGTATCAGCATGGATGGGATTGGAAGAGATTATGCTGAGTGAAATAAGTCAAGTAGAGATAGTCAATTATCATTTGGTTTTGCTTATTTGTGGAGCATAAGAAATAACACAGAGGACATGGGGGGATGGATAGGAGAAGGGAGTTAGGGTTAATTGGAGGTGGATATGCACCATAAGACTGTGAACTCTGAGGAACTAACTGAGGGTTTTGGAGGGGAGGGTGTTGGAAAGTTGGGTGAGTCTGGTGGTGGGTATTATGGAGGGCATGTATTGCATGGAGTACTGGGTGTGGTGCATAAACAATGAATTCTGGAACACTGAAAGGAAATTTAAAAAATATAAATGAAACTTTTAAAAATGAGAAATTATAAATTTATGATACTAAATTATTAATTTTACCTTCCTCAATGAAATATTTTCTACATTTCTTCATTTATATCAATGAACTATAAAAACAACTTAGGAGCCCTCAAATGATTAAACATAATATTTCTGAAATATTTAAGTTTTCATTGATTCTACAGAGGCTCTCGCATTTCAAGTAAGTTTATAAGCGAAAATTCTGCTAGCAATGTACTGTCATTGTTACTGTTCCTTATTTTGTATTCTCTTTGATGACAGTTGAGCACAATAACAATGCAATTGTATTTTTGTGCTGACACAGAATGCCCTTATTTTTTTCTGAAAATCACACTGTGATTAATCATTTTAAAAGCCCATTATAGCTTGGTCAGTATAATATTACAAGTGTTGAATAATTTGATTTGAATAAAGTTGTAGATTGTGTAACTTAGAAAAGCCATTGATACCTATACAGTTCACTCAAAAAATTATTCTTGCAAATTTTAAGCAAGAATTGTTTTTGAAAAATTTTTTGAAAATTTTTAGGCAAAAATTGTTTTTGAAAACTATTTTTAAATAACTTTAGGCAAGAATTGTTTTGAAAATTTTAGGCAAGAATTATTTTACTATTTAGTAATATACAGTTTTTTAGGACTTACATTTCAAAAGGATTTTTAAAATAACAAATATTTACTAGATACTAGTTACTAGATGAGAGAAAATAGGTAGCTGTGATTTAGTTACAGATCACTGACTAACTTAATGGTATTTTATAATGAATCATGTCAAGAAAATTATATTCAATTGTTATTTCATTTTACAAGGATGTTAGAAATATAATGGCATATGAGGTATGTCATGATAGTTGATATTTTGTAATAAAGATACTTTCTGAAAGAGTTTAAAAAATAATAAAAGTCTCTTATTTTTGTCTCCCTTCCCAGTCACATATTGTTTCATTTTTCCCTCCCTTCCCTCATGGCCCCTGCTCTGTCTCTCAAATTCCTCATATCATAGAAATCATATGATAATTGTCTTTCTCTGATTGTGTTATTTCACTTAGCATAACACTGTCTAGGTTCATTCACATCGTTGCAAATGGCAAGATTTCATTTTCGATGGCTGCATAGTATTCCATTGTATATATATGCAACATCTTCTTTATCCATTCATCTGTTGATGTACATCTAGGTTCTTTCCATAGTTTGCCTACTGTGGACATTGCTGCTCTAAACATTTGGGTACAAGTGCCCCTTCGGATCACTATATTTGTATCTTTAGAGTAAATACCCAGTAGTGCAATTGCTGGATGATAGTGTAGCTCAATTTTCAACTTTTTGAGGAACCTCCATATTGTTTTCCAGAGTGACTGCACCAGCTTGCCCTCCCAACAGTGCAGGAGGGTTCCCCTTTCTCCACATCCTCACCAACATCTGTCATTTCCTGACTTGTTAATTTTAGCCATTCTGACTGGTGTGAGGTAATATCTCACTGTTTTGTTTTTGTTTTTGTTTTTAAGTAATCTCTCTACCCAACGATTTTTGTTTTTGTTTTTGTTTTTGTTTTGTATATCCCTGATGCTGAGTCATATTGAGCACTCTTTCACGTTTCTGTTGGTCATTTGGATGTCTTCTTTGAGGAAATGTCTATTCATGTCTTGTGCCCATTTCTTGATTGGATTATTTGTTCTTTGCATGTTGAATTTGATAAGTTCTTCATAGATTTTGGATACTAGCCCTTTATTTGATATGTAGTTTGCAAATATCTCCTCCCATTCTGTCAGTTGTCTTTTGGTTCTGTTGAGTGTTTCCTTTGCTGTGCAAAAGATTTTATCATGATGAAGTACAAGCAGTTCTTTTTTGCCCTTGCTTCCTTTCCTTTGGTGAAGTGTCTAGGAAGAAGTTGCTGTAGCTGAGGTTGAAGGGGTTGCTGTCCGTGTTCTCCTCAAGGGTTTTGATGGATTCCTGTCTCATATGGATGTCTTTCACCCATTTTGCATATATTTTTGTGTGGTGTAAGGAAATGGTCTTCATTCTTCTGCATGTGGCTGTCCAATTCTCCTAACACAATTTGTTGAAGAGGCTGTCATTTTTCCATTGGAAATTCTTTCCTGCTTTGTCAAAGATTAGTTGACCATAGAGTTGAAGGTCCATTTCTGGGCTCTCTATTCTGTTCCTTTGATCTATGTGTCTGCTTTTGTGCCAGTACCATATTATATTGACGATTAAAGGGATTATTCACCACGACCAAGTAGGATTTATTCCCTGGCTGTAAGGTTGGTTCAACATCCATAAAAAAAATCAATGTGATACATTGCATTAATAAAAGAAAGAACAAGAACCATACGATACTCTCAATAGATGCCGAAAAAGCATTTGAGACAGTACAGCATCATCTCTTGTTCGAAACTCTTCACAGTGTAGGGATAGAGGGTACCTCAATATCATCAAAGCCATTTATGAAAAACCCATAGTGAAAATCATTCTCAATGGGGAAAAACTGAGAACTAAGGTCAGGAACTTGGCCAGGCTCTTCACTATCACCACGGTTATTCAACATAGTACTAAAAGTCAGTCTCACAATTGGACAACAAAAAGAAATAAATGGCATCAGAATCATCAAAAATGAATAACTGTTTTTCAAACATGTGACATCATATATGACTGAAATATAAAATTATTAACTTTATTATGTAAAAATCTGTATTTAAGAATTTTTTTAAGATTCTATTTACTTATTTAAGAGAGAGTACACAAGCAGGGGGAGGGAGAGAGAGAGAGAAGGAGAAGCAGACGTTCTTGTTGCATAGGGAGCCTGATATAAGGCTTGATCCAAGGTCCCTGGTATCATGACCTGAGCTGAAGGCAGACACTTAACCAACTGAGCCACGCAGGCACCCCTGGATATAAACAGTTTGAAGAAAACATGGGATTGTTCAAAATCTTCAGAAACCCACACATACTGCAATTGCAACATAAACCACAGCAATTTTGAGGAAAAAAATCTAATTCTAGGATTAATATGGAAAATAAAGTAAAATCATAATAAAACTTCAAAAAGAATAATGATAAAGGATGAAATCATCAGTGACATAAATGCTTTTAGCCATAGGAATAAAAATCAACACTTTAATTTAAAAAATTAAAGGGCTCCTGGATGTCTCAATTACATGTCTGCTCTTGGCTCAGGTATGATCACTGGGTCCTGGGATCAAGTCCCATATTAGGTTCCCTACCTAGCAATGAGCCTTCTTCTCCCTCTACCCTTCTTCTCTGCTTGTTACCTCTCTCTCTTTCACACACACACTGTATCTCTGTCTCTCTGTCACAAATAAATAAGTAATAAATGCATAAATAATTAATCAAATAAAGGAAAATTTAAAAATACTTTAAATATTTTATTAACATCAGTCTCTTTCTTATATATTAACAATGTAACTGTAGAAAGAAAAATAAGAGAATCAATTCCATTTACAATAGCACCTAAAACCATAAGATACTATGGCACAAACCCAGCCAAAGAGGTAATATTATCTGTACTCTAGGAACTACAGAACACTCATTGATGAAATTAAAGAAGACACAAAATTGGAAAAACATTCCATGCTCATGGATTGGAAGAAAATACATTATTAAAATATCTGTGCTGACCAGTGCAATCTATACTTTCAATGCCATCCTGATAAAAAAACAGCATTTCTCAAAGTGCTGAAACAAAGAAACCTAAAATCTGTATGGAATCAGAAAAGATCCCAAATCACCAGGAAATTATGAAAAAGAAAAACAAAGCCAGGGCATCATGTTGCCTTATTTCAAGCTTTACTACAAATCTGTGATCTCCAAGATAGCATGGTATTGACACAAAAACAGACACATAAATCAAAGGAACAGAATAGAGAACCCAGATATGGACCCTCAAGTTTATGGTCAAATAATCTTTGACAAAGCAGGAAAAAATATCCAGTGGAAAAAAGGAAGTCTCTTCAATAAATGGTGCTGGGAAAATTGGACAGCTATGTGTAGAAGAATGAAAACATTTAGACTGAAAATATACAGTTATTCTTCATAGTTGTGAGCACATGAGAAAGAGAAAGACATGTCCAAAAGTCTTAGGAAATCTAGTTTTGTCCACATAGTTGCAAATTGCAAGATTTCATATGTTATGTTATGCTAAGGGAAATAAGTCAGTTAGAGAAAGACTCATAACTCACTCATATGTGGAATTTAAGAAACAAAACAGACGAATATGGCATGGAGGGGCAAACCATAAAACAGACTCTTAACTATAGACAAAAAACTGAGTGTTGATGGTGGGAGATAGGCAAGGGGGATGTATTAAATGTATGTTTGTATAATGGAGTGCACTTGTGATGAGCACAGAGTGTTGGCTCTAAGTGATGAGTCACTAAATTCTACTGAAACTAATATTACACTATATGTTAACTAACTGGAATTTAAATAAAAACTCGGAACAAGCAAGCAAAAAGTCATAGGGAACCAAAATATTTTATGAAGAGAAAATTAAACAAGTGTATTTGTGTATTTGAGGATGGTGATAAGAAAACTAGTAGTACAATCAGAAAAGAGTAATCATCAATAGCACATTTCAAAAAAAAAAAAGAGTCATTTGAAACAGTGCTGAAATATCAAGTATAGGAATCTCAACTTGAATGATGAGAATAAGATCACTTGATTTATCAGTTTGAAAATATTAGTGAATTTTAACAGATCTCTATTTAGAGGTAAGTAAGGCCAAACCACAATGAGAAATTTATTTGTTTAAATTCATTTATTATGTTATGTTATTCACCATACAGTACATTATTAGTTTTTGATGTAGTGTTTCATGATCCATTGTTTACATACAACACCCAGTGCTCCATACAATCCATGCACTCCTTAATAACCCCCCCCACATCCCTCTCTTCCAAAACCCTCGATTTGCTTCCCAGAGTCCATAGTCTCTCATGGTTCATCTCCCACTCTACTTTCTCTGCCTTCATTTTTCCCTTCCTTCTCCTGATGTTCAACTGCCTGTTTTTTCCTTCATTTTACAGAGTTGATTAAGACTTTAAATATATGAAAGATTGGGGTCCCTGGCTGGTTCAGTCATTAGAGCATGTGACTTTTGATCTTGGGGTTGTGCATTCAAGCCCCATGCTGGTGTAGAAAAAAAACGAAAGGAAGGAAGGAAGGAAGGAAGGAAGGAAGGAAGGAAGGAAGAAGGAAGAAGAAAATGTGAGATATTTTAAAAAGATAAAAAGTGTCATAAATAATACATAAAGGATCCAGGAAACAGGAGAACAAAATTATCAATCAAGATGACAGAACTTTTGATTTGATCTTAAATATCAATAAAACTTGTATTTTGGAAAACAATTATGTTTGAGGCCTAAGAGAAAAAATGGATGCTAACATAAAGTATTTTAATTGAATATCAGGGACTAAATTCCTTGGAGGGATTGTAAAATTAAATCACTGATGACTTAGTAAAATTGTTTTGCATAGGTTTCCTCTGGCAATTTAAAGGTTTTCAGTTACTCTGCAAGTAGCATCTCCTTGAAACACTTAGAAGGTAAGACTGAGGGAGACTGTATATTGCTAAATATCTATGGCATTCTGGAGTTCAACCAAATGTAATCAGATATTAGTCAAAAACTATATTATTAGAAATTTTAATATATTAAAATCATTTAAATAAGAAGGTACTATTTCATGTCCATTTGCAACTTTCCCCTTTATATTATCTGTAAAATTAATGTTTCTTATATTTGTCACAGGTCCTTTTGAAGATTAAATTATATAATACCCATGAAGATATTAAATAATATAAGGCCTTATTTAGAACAGTGTTATAAATACTAAGGTGAAAATCATTGCAAAATTCTCCAGTGCATGTAGTCAATTTGTGCATGCTTCCAATCACCTGTGAGGATCTTATGGTCTTCATCCTTCTGCAAATGATTTTATATGGATTAAACACATATAAAATAAGTATATAGCTTACCAGTTAGAAATCAAGGAAGAAAAATAGAATATTAAAAGGGGGGAATAACGTGAAGATTATTGCAATATTGGGGGGCTGTGAAAAGGCTGTAATGATGGAAATATTCGTATGATGAATTCGGGGTATGATACATATATTAAGATGAGGAACATTAAAGAATTAACCCATTGTACTTTATAACAACCCTGTGAGGGAAAGAGGGGATTAAAACATAAACTCAGAGACATCTTTTTTTTTAATTATTTATTTTCAGTGTAAAAGTATTCATTGTTTTTGCACCACACCCAGTGCTCCATGCATTCCATGCCCTCTCCAATACCCACCAACTGGTTCCCCCAACCTCCCACCCCCTGCCCCTTCAAAACCCTCAGATTGTTTTTCAGAGTCCATAGTGTCTCATGGTTAACCTCCCCTTCCAATTTCCCTCAACTTCCTTCTCCTCTCTAACTCCTCTTGTCCTCCATGCTACTTGTTATGCTCCACAAATCAGTGAAACCATATGATAATTGACTCTCTCTGCTTGACTTATTTCACTCAGCATAATCTCTTCCAGTCCCGTCCATGTTGCTACAAACGTTGGGTATTCATCCTTTCTGATGGAGGCATAATACTCCATAGTGTATATGGACCACATCTTCCTTATCCATTCGTCCGTTGAGGGGCATCTTGGTTCTTTCCACAGTTTGGCGACCATGGCCATCACTGCTATAAACATTGGGGTACAGATGGCCCTTCTTTTCACTACATCTGTATCTTTGGGGTAAATACCCAGTAGTGCAATGGCAGGGTCATAGGGAAGCTCTATTTTTAATTTCTTGAGGAATCTCCACACTGTTCTCCAAAGAGGCAGCACCAACTTGCATTCCCACCAACAGTGTAAGAGGGTTCCCCTTTCTCCACATCCCCTCCAACACATGTTGTTTCCTGTCCTGCTAATTTTGGCCATTCTAACTGGTGTAAGGTGATATCTCAATGTGGTTTTCATTTGAATCTCCCTGATGGCTAGTGATGATGAACATTTTTTCATGTGTCTGATAGCCATTTGTATGTCTTCATTGGACAAGTGTCTGTTCACATCTTCTGCCCATTTTTTGATATGATTGTCTGTTTTGTGTGTGTTCAGTTTGAGGAGTTCTTTATAGATCCTGGATATCAACCTTTTGACTGTACTGTCATTTGCAAATATCTTCTCCCATTCCGTGGGTTGCCTCTTTGTTTTCTTGACTGTTTCCTTTGCTGTGCAGAAGCTTTTGATTTTGATGAAGTCCCAAAAGTTCTTTTTTGCTTTTGTTTCCTTTGCCTTTGGAGACATATCCTGAAAGAAGTTGCTGTGGCTGATATCGAAGAGATTACTCCCTATGTTCTCCTCTAGGATCCTGATGGATTCCTGTCTGACGTTGAGGTCTTTTATCCATTTTAGTTTATCTTTGTGTACGGTGTAAGAGAATGGTCAAGTTTCATTCTTCTACATATAGCTGTCCAGTTTTCCCAGCACCATTTATTGAAGAAACTATCTTTCTTCCACTGGATATTTTTTCCTGTTTTGTCAAAGATTGTTTGACCATCGAGTTGAGGGTCCATATCTGGGCTCTCTACTATGTTCCACAGGTCTATGTGTCTGTTTTTATGCCAGTACCATGCTGTCTTGGTGATCACAGCTTTGTAGGAAAGCTTGAAATCAGGTAGTGTAATGCCCCCAGTTTTATTTTTGTTTTTCAAAATTACCTTAGCGATTTGGGGTCTTTCTGATTCCATTCAAATTTTTGGATTCTTTGCTCCAGCTCTTTGAAAAATAGTGCTGGAATTTTGATCGGAATGTCATTGAAAGTATAGATTGCCCTAGGCAATATAGACACTTTAACAATGTTTATTCTTCCAATCCAAGAGCATGGAATGGTCTTCCATCTTTTTGTGTCTTCTTCAATTTCTTTCATGAGTGTTCAGAGACATTTATTAACCTACTTATTGACATACAAGTTGGTGGTAGAGCAATATTGTAAGCTCAGGCTTCCCTGATTTGAAGGTCCATAATATTTGCCTCTTATGCAGAACAGCGGTAGAGGTCATATATCTCCTGTAAGCTTACTATATGCAGAGTTTGCTAGCTATAGAATAAAGAAAGTTGTATGGAGAAATATATCTCTGTGTTGGAATTTGAAGGGAGATGTTATTTATAAAGATAAGGATTCTGGAAGAGCAGAGTTTCCTAAAAAGACATTTAAGATCAGATTTATTTATTGTATCTTTGGGATCTGCAAGTAGTAATGCATAAAGTTTATATTGGGAAGTGGAGAACAGATATCCTGGAAATACCTGTTTTGATATTAGTCTAGAATGAATTTCTTAAATATCTCAGGAAAAGATCAGCAAGGAGATGAGAACCCATTCTACAGGCAATCTGAGCCACTTGAAAATTGAAGTTTTAAGAGGAGTGATACAATACAGTTATTCTTTGGGAAAATCCAGAAGTTCAGTTTTATTTGTAATATTGAGGTATGGCACAAATAAGATGGGCTTTTTATATTTCAGTTAAATTAACCAAGATATTGTAAATGTTCAATGATTCATGAGTTCATATATCACCCAGTGCTCATCATACCACATGCCTTATTTAATGTAAGATAGGCTTTTTAGAGATATTGATGAGTTTTTTCTAAAGGAATCACCAGCTATTTTTGTGATACTCATCAGCTTCAAGGATTGTATTCTGAGGAAAGGAGTTTAAAAGATTGGGGTAGGAAGAGCAGAGCAAAGGAGTAATACTGACTAAATAAAGAGAGTTGATATCAGCTGAACATGGAAAGACAGTATATATAGTAAAGAAAAAAAGTGAGTTAGAAACTTGAGAGGGGTATTGAGTAAAGGAGAGAAAAGTGGGACAGGAGAGTTTAGTTAGATGAGTATTAGGATAACTGAACCTATGTGGCTGCTCTAGATATACTGCATAATGTCAATGGGGAAGTCATGCTCCCTTCTTAATAAAGACACAAAAGCTAAACAGTGAAATAGAAAGGACATACCACTTTTTGGAAGAACTGAAATTCTACTGAGTCAAGCGATGTAATTTTCTGTTGAAATATCTGTTGTAAATTTCTGTTGAAAACTTTTGCATTTTTAAATAGGAATATTTGAAGATTTTTCTATAATATGCATAATGACAGGTTTGAATAAGGTTAAAAGATTGTGTTAGGAACATTTATTTAGCAACTGAGTGTAAGAAAAATTACCTGAAAAATTAAGCAGCATGAACTATAACTATTTACACAGTGTGAGTTGACTTTCTTGATAGGCATAAATGTAAGAAATATATCTAAGAGAATTTATAACTGATTAGGAATTTAGGATGTATTGAACACCTGAATTATAATCGAAATATTAGATACACAGAATTGGGGAATACTACTGAGATAAAGAACTTAGAAGGACACAGAGGTGGTAGAGACAGCATGTATTTTCAGTTTGTTCAGGGACTGTTAGGCAAGAAAGTGAAAAAATGTTTTGTCTTTTGAAAAGGAAAGTAAAAAAGAAAAGAAAAGAATGTGAAAACAGAGGACTATATATATATATATATATATATATATATATAAGTTTTTATAGATAGAGATAGATATCTTCTCTTCCTCTCAAATAAATAGTTAGGGAGAGAGCATGAGCAGAGGGGGAGCAGAGGAAGAGGAAGAAGAAAACTCCCCACTGAAGAGGGAGCCCATCATGCAGCTTGATCCCAGGACCCTGCGATCATGATGTGACCCAAAGCAGGTACTTAATCAAACTGAGCCACCCAGACATTCTGGGCACACACCATTTTGAGATGAGTGAGGAAAGTGTATACTTATGTGGAGCTATTTCCACTACAATTCACTTTAATTAGAATAAATGTTAGTTAAGGAACATCTGATTGCTGATTTCTCAATGTGTTCTGTTTACTTGACATTTGATTAAACTTGTCTCATTTCCATCAATTCATGATTCTCTCTACTCTTGAGTAGAATTGTTATGCTAAGTCTTATGAGAAACATAAAGAGATATAAAGAAAATCTCATCAACCTCTTGTAAATGTATCTCTTTCAAGATCATATTTTTTTTATGAATGGGCAATCTACACTACACACAGGAGTTGACTAGTTACTCTGATCATATGACTTGAGAAAACTCATATTTTTGCCATGTAACTTACTATGTCTCTGAACAATGTATGCTGTATTAAAAATTATATCAAGTGAAAGCTATGCTTTAATATACCTAGTCTAAAAATGAAAAAAAAAAAAAATACGGCCAAAGAAAGAACTTTCTCTTGCTTAGGCAATTTGGTAGAAGGGATGACTTAGAAGGGAAAAGCTTAATATTTCAATAACACAATACCAGCCATGTGTCATTTCTTGTATTCCATGTAGTCAGCATATTTATCATGGCATGGGAGAATCAGACCTTCAATTTAGGCTTCATCCCGCTGGGAATATTCAGTCACAGCCCCACCCACATCTTCCCCTTCTCTCTGGTCTTGGGCGTCTTCACAGTGGCCTTCACTGGGAACATTGTTATGGTTCTCCTCATCTACCTGGACAATCAGCTTCACACACCCATGTATTTCCTCTCAGCCAACTATCCCTCATGGACCTCATGCTCATTTGCACCACTGTACACAAGATGGCCTTCAACTACTTGTCTGGCAAGAAGTCCATTTCTTTGGCTGATTGTGGAATCCAGATATTTTTATATGTGGCTCTGCTTGGAGCAGAATGTTTCCTGTTAGTTGCCATGGCCTATGACCATTATGTTGCCATTTGTCACCCATTACGATATTCAGTTCTCATGAGCCAGAAAATCTGTGGTCTCATGGCAGCTTCTTCATGGATTCTTGGCTCCCTCGATGGTACAGTTGAAGTTGAAGTTGCATTATCATTCTCATATTGTATAGCCTGAGATGTACCCACTTTTTCTGTGATGCCACTCCCCTTCTCACTCTCATGCACCAACACATTGTTATTTGAAAAGATGATATTTATCTGTTGTGTTATTATGCTTCTTTTCCCTGTAGCAGTAATCATTGCTTCCTATGTTCGTGTTATTGTGGCTGTCATTCACATGGGTCTGAGGAGGGTCGCCAAAAAGCTTTTGCCACCTGCTCCTCTCACCTCATTGTGGTGGGAATGTAGTATGGAGCAGCCATGTTCATATACATGCAGTCCACTTCAGATCATTCCCCCACCCAGGACAAGATGGTGTCAGTCTTCTATACCATCCTTACTCCCATACTGAATCTCCTCATCTACAGCCTCCACAACAAGGTGGCCAGAGCATTCATGAAAGTGCTGAGGAAGGGTAAGTCTAGAGAGCAAATTGCCTGATAATCTTTGATTTGATTTATGCTCAAATTTATGTATTCAATCAGTAAAGTTAACTAATATTTAATGACCTTTTTGGATCTATAAGCAACAACCTAAGATTTAGAAATGGAAAAACTTCACATTTTTTTCTTCAAATATTTTACATTTTTATGGTAAGTTGAAGAAATTGCTATAAGTAAATATTTATTGCAAGACAATACCTTATTTTATTCATTTTTTATTATCAGTTAACAAATAGAGGTTATTGCCTGTGATAACATCCAATTTATGAATGTATTAATTAATCTTCTTGTGTTTTTTGGCATGTCATAAACTTAATCTTAGAAAAAAATTCTGGAAAACCCAATGTCTTAATTTTGAGTGATCATTCTTTTAAAATTTTATTTTATTTTTTTTCAGTGTTATAAGATTCATTGTTTGTGCACCACACCTAGTGCTCCATGTAATACGTGCTTTCCTTAATACCCACCACCAGGCTCACCCAATGTCCACCACCCCCTCCAAAACCCTCAGTTTGTTTCTCAGGGTACATGGTCTCTCATGGTTTGTCTCCCCCTCTGATTACCCACAACCCACTTCTCCTCTCCTTCTCCCAATGTCCTCCATGTTATTCCTTGTGCTCCACAAGTAAGTGAAACCATTTGATAATTGATTCTCTCTGCTTGACTTATTTCACTCAGCATTATCTCCTCCAGTCCCATCCATGTTGATACAAAAGTTGAGTATTCATCCTTTCTGATGATTGCATGATATTCCATTGTATATATGGACCATATCTTCTTTATCCATTCTTCTGTTGAAGGGCATCTTCCACATTTTGGTGACTGTAGCCATTGCTGCTCCGATGGCCCTTCTTTTCACTGCATCTGAATCTTTTATGTAAATACCCAGTACTGCAGTTGCATATTTTTAATTTGTTGAGGCATCTCCACACTGTTTTCCAAAATGGCTGCACCAACTTGCATTCCCAGCATCAGGGTAAGAGGGTTCCCCTTTCTTCACATCCTCTCCAACACTCAATGTTTACTGTCTTGTTAATTTTGGCCATTCTAACTGGTATAAGGTGGTATTTCAATGGGGTTTTGATTTAAATCTCCATGATGGCTAATGATGATGAATATCTTTTCATGTGTCTGTTAGCCTGAAGACACCCCAAATTGTTAAGTAAATTTTGAAAAAGAAAAAAAAAAAAACCTGGGGGCATCACATTGCCTGATTTCAAGCTTTACTACAAAGCTGTGATCCCCAAGATACCATGGTATTGGCACAAAAAAAGACTCATAGACCAGTGGAACAGAGTAGAGAGCCCAAATATGGACCCACAACTCTATGGTCAAAACAGGAAAAAATATACAGTGGAAAAAAAAAAAAGGCAGTCTCTTCAATAAATGGTGCTGGGAAAAATGGACAGCTATGTATAGAAAAATGAAACTTGACCATTCTCTTACACCATGCATAAAGATACATTTGAAATGGAAAAAAAGACTTTAAGGTGAGACAAGAATCCATCAGAATCCTAGAGGAGAACACAGGTTGTAAACTCTTCAACATCAACCACAGCAACTTCTTTCAAGACATGTCTCCAAAGGCAAAGGAGAAAAAAGCAAAAATGAACTTTTGGGACTTCATCAAGATCAAAAGCTTCTGCACAGCAAAGGAAACAGTAAAAAAACAAAAAAAAAACAAAAAAAAAAAAAAAAACAAAGAGGCAACCCACAGAATGGGAGAAGATATTCACAAATGACAGTACAGACAAAAGGCTGATATCCAGGGGGAGACAAGATGGCTGGGAAGGAGGAGAGGGTGCCATTTCAACCTGTACCCTAAAGTGAGCTGATTACCTACCAAAGAAATCTGATAACCCATGAAATCAGCCTGAGATCAGAATTATACACGTCTGGATCTCTAAAGGGGCAGAAGACACCAGTGGGCAGGTAAAGCAGAGTGGGAATGTTGGACTGATATCGAAAGATAATCAAAAGGGGGAGGGAGCCACGAGAGGCAACCGATTGGAAAGTAATACCCCAATATGAGAGTGCCCTGTGTCTGGGGAACAGCATTAACTTGGACTCTGGTTGAAAGCACTCAAAAAGAGCAAAGAATTGCAGGGGTAATTTGTGGGAATCGGGGTGGTTAGGGACAGAGGCTTAAGTCCCCTGACCTAGGACAGCCTCCCCTGTCACTCAGCCAGAGAAAGTGCAGCAGAGAAACCAGGTCTTGGTCCCTGAGCTACCAGCGCGCCCGAGAACGCATAGGGTCCAGCTCCTGTGAGGGGCTGGGAGCATCGCCAGATGGCAGAATGCCACACTGTGCTATCAGAGCCTGAGATGTGCACGCCCCACACCCTCCCCTGGGAAAGGTGTGCAAAGGCCAAGCCCGGCACTCTTAGACCCGCGCCATGCTATCAGAGCCTGAGATGTGTGCGCCCCACACCCTCCCCTGGGAGAGGTGTGCCCAGGTGCCAGCACAGTGTTCTCCAGCCTGGAAAGACCAGGCACTCCCAGCTAGGGCCAGCAGGAAAATCTCAGTGTGTGATCACTGCTTGGAACCTCTCTGGTGGTTTGAAGCTGCCCAGACAGCCACCGCTGCTGCGGTGTTGGGTACAAGCAGGAGATCCTGCGTCCCCAGGGACTGCAACATGGAACCTGCTCTGCCAGCAGCTCTGTGGCACCCACAGGGGAGAGACTGAGGCTTCTCTCTGAGAGGGAGGTTGGGGTGCAGTTTGCCTTCCTCTAAACCTCCAAAAACCATCAAAAGCTGTCAAGGTGAGAGGGGGGGAAAAATTTAACAAACAAACATAAAAACCTCCAGAGAACAAAAGCCTGAAAAACCGTTTTCCTCAGAACCCCCCCCCCCTTGAGGGGGGCAGGAGGACTTAAATCAGGGAACATCATTGACGGATAACTCACGTGGCTGGCCCCTCCCTCAGAAAACCAACAAGGAAAGGGAAAAAAAAAGGATGACAAGAAAACAGCCACCACTACTTCATAAATAAAATTTTTATTTTTAACTCGTTCCCAATATTTGGGTTCTTTTTTTTTATATATAGATAATTTTTTAACCTACTTACCATAACAGTGAGATGTCCAGTACATCAAATTCCATTATAACCTCCTAATTAGAACTTTTTGATATATACACCTGTGTTTTTCTTTTGCATTCCTATTTTTAAATTTTTTTTAAATTTTAGTTTAGTTTAGTCTAGTTTATTCTCTTTTTATTTTTATTTTCTTTTTTTTTCTTTTTTCTTTTTTTTTTCTTTTTTTTTTTTTTTTTACAGCTTTATAAACATATATTTTTATCCCCAGGGGTACAGGTCTGCGATTCGCCACGTTTACACACTTCACAGCACTCACCATAGCACATACCCTCCCCAATATCCATAACCACACCCCCCTCTCCCAACCCCCTCCCCCCATCAACCCTCAGTTTGTTTTGTGAGATTAAGAGTCACTTATGGTTTGTCTCCCTCCCAATCCCATCTTGTTTCATTTACTCTTCTCCTACCCCCTCAACCCCCCATGTTGCATCTCCTCTCCCTCATATCAAGGAGATCATATGATAGTTGTCTTTCTCCGATTGACTTATTAACAAGTCAGGAAATGACAGATGCTGGCGAGGATGTGGAGAAAGCGTATTTTTATTTTCTAATACTCATATAGAGTTAAACTTCACTGTAACCCTCGTTCCCCATTCAATGCCACCCCTATAGTTAAACCAATTATTAATCCCCCTTTATCTTAGGAAAGTTGAGTCCTTTAACAAAAATGTCAAGATACATCCAGGAAGAATCAAAATAACCTTCCTCACCACACACTGAGAATTTATAACCACTCTATCAACTTTTTATTCTTCCACTGTTTCTGTGTATTTGTGTTTGTCCTGATAGTATATAAATCTTATACTTGGGGTAATTTTTGGCGAGGTGGTTCTTCTTTTTTTTTATTTTGCATAAATATATATATATATATATATATATATATATATATATATATATATATCTTGTCATGTACTTTTACCAGTCTTTTTCTTTGTCTGTTTTTGTTTATATTCTTCATAAATCATAACTTGGGGCCCATTTGGGCTGAGACTTCTCTTTTATCTTCCTTTTTTTCCTGTCTCTCACTCTTTTTCTTTTCTTTTTCTTTTCTTTTTTCTCTCATTTGGGTGGGGAATCCTGATTGCTGAGAAGCGTTCCAGGGTGTACCTTGACTGCACCAAGGTCGAAACATCCAGCTACATTGGTTCAGTCATCTCTCACCAAAATGACTAGGAGGAGGAATGACCAACAGAAAAAAAATTCAGAGGATGGACCTTCTGCAACAGAGCTAATGGCTATCGACAAAGACAATATGTCATAAAGGGAATTCAGGCTAACAATTATCCAGACAATAGCTAGGTTGGAGAAAATCATTGATGACCAAATGGAATTGAATAGGGCAGAATTGAAAGCCACCAGGGATGATGTTCACAATGTTAGGGCAGAACTGAAAGCCACAAAGGATGAAGTTCACAATGCTCTCAATGAGTTCCAATCTAATCTAAATTTTCTAAAAGCTAGGATAACTGAGACAGAAGATAGAATTAGTGATCTGGAGGACAAACAGATAGAGAGAAAGGATCAGGAGGAAGCCTGGAGCAAACAGCTTAGAAGCCACGAAAACAGAATCAGGGAAATAAATGATGCCATGAAATGTTCCAACGTCAGAATTATTGGAATCCCTGAGGGGAGGAGAAAGAAAAAAGTCTAGAAGATATAGTGGAACAGGTTCTCCATAAAAATTTTCCCAATCTCATGACTGGAACCCGCATTCATGTACTAGAAACAGGACAGTTTCCCCCAACATTATAGATTCTCGAAAGTCCTTGAGACACCTAATAGTATGAATGAAGAATTATAATTGTAGGTAGACCCTCCTGAAAGCAACTAGGACAAAGAAGCTCCTTAAGTACAGAGAAAAGCCTATCAGAATAATGTCAGACCAGTCCAAAGAGACCTGGCAAGCCAGAAAGGGCTGGCAAGATATATTCATGGCACTAAATGAGAAGAACATGCAGCCAAGAATACTTTATCCAGCAAGACCGACATTCAAAATGGACGGAGAGATAAAGTGTTTCCAAGACCAGAAAGGCTTAAAAGAGTAGGCAACCACCAAGCTGACACCACAGGAAATATTAAGGGCAGTTCTATAAAACAAAAAAATCCTAAAAATATCATTGAACAACAATATAGAGACAATCTACAGAAAGAAAGATTTCGAAGGTAACACAATGTCAATAAAACTGTATCTACACATAATCACTCTCAATGTGAATGGCTTAAATGCACCCATAAAATGACACAGGGTTACAGATTGGATAAAATGTCAGTACCCATCCATTTGTTGTCTACAAGAGACCATTTTGAACCTAAGGATACACTGAGACTGAAAGTGAAGGGTCGGAGAATCATATTTCATGCCAATGGGCTTCAAAAGAAGGCTGGGGTAGCGATTCTCATATAATATAAATTAGATTTTAAACTACAGACTGTAGTCAAAGATAAAGAAGGACACTCATAAATCTTAAAGTACTATCCACCAAGGCGAACTAACAATTGAAAATATCAATGCCCCCAATATGGGAGCAGCCAATTACATAAGAAAACTATTAATCAAAATAAAGAGTCATATTGATATGAATACATTAATAGTAGGAGATCTTAATACACCTCTCTCAGTAACAGACAGATCATCGAAGGAGAAAATCAATAAAGAAACAAGAGCATTGAATGACAGATTGGACCAGATGGACTTCATAGTTATATAAAGAACATTGCACCCTAAAACAACAGAATACTCATTCTTCTCAAGCGCACATGGAACCTGCTCAAGAATAGACCACATACTGGGTCACAAATCAGGACTAACCAATACCAAAAGACTGAGATTATTCCCTGCATATTCTCAGATCACAATGATTTGAAACTGGAGTTCAATCACAAGGAAAGTTCAGAAGGAACTCAAACACCTGGAAGCTAAAGACCACCTTGCTTAAGAATGCTTGGATCAACCAGGAGATCAAAGAAGAACTTCAACAATTCATGGAAACCAATGAGAATGAAGACACTTCTGTCCAAAACCTATGGGATACAGCAAAGGCAGTCCTAAATAGGCCAGGCAGGTACCCAGAAATACATAGCCATCAAAGCCTCACTCAAAAAAATTGAAAAATCCAGAACACATCAGCTGTCTCTACACTTTAAGAACTGGAGAATCAACTACAAATCAAACCAATTCCACACATAAGATGGGAAATTATCAAGATTGGAGCAGAGAATTATGACGTAGAAACCGGAGATACAATAGAACGTATCAATGAAACTAGCAGCTGGTTTTTTGAAAGAATCAATAAGATCGATAAACCATTGGTCATACTAATCAAAAAGAAAATAGAGAAAGCCCAAATTAATAAAATTATGAATGAAAAGGGAGAGATCACAACTAATATCAAGGAAGTACAAACAATCATCAGAAGTTATTAACAACAGTGATATGCCAATAACCTAAGAAACCTAGATGAAATGGATGCATTCCTGGAAAACTATAAACTCCCAAAATTGAACAAGAAAGAAATTGACAAACTGAATAGACAGATAACTAGTAACGATATTGACGCAATGATCAAAAACCTCCCAAAAAACAAGAGCCCATGACCTGATGGATTCCATGGGTAATTCTACCAAATTTTCAAAGAAGAAATAACACCTATACTCCTGAAGCTGTTTCAAAAAATTGAAGCAGAAGGAAAATTTCCAGACTCTTTCTATGAAGCCAGCATTACCTTGTATCTCCAAACCAGGCAAAGACCGTACCAAAAAGTAGAATTTCTGACCAATATCACTGATGAATATAGATGCTAAGATACTCAACAAGATCCTAGCAAACAGGATCCAAGACCACATTAAAAAGATTATCCACTATGACCAGGAGGGGTTTATTCCTGGGCTACAAGGATGGCTCAACATTCACAAATCAATCAATGTGATAGAACAAATTAATAAGAGAAGATAGAAGAAGCATATGGTCCTCTCAATTGATGCAGAAAAAGCATTTGAAAAAATCCAGCATCCATTCCTGATTAAAACGCTTCAAAGTATAGGGATAGAGGAACATTCCTGAACTTCATAAAATCTATCCATGAAAGACCCAGAGCAAATATCATCCTCAATGGGAAAAAGCTTGCAGCCTTCCCACTGAGATCAGGAACACGACAAGGATGCCCACTCTCACCACTCTTGTTCAACATAGTATTAGAAGTCCTAGTGACAGCAATCAGAAAACAAAGAGAAATAAAAGGTATCCAAATTGGCAATGAAGAAGTCAAACTCTCTCTCCTCACAGATGACATGATTCTTTATATGTAAAACCCAAAAGACTCCATCCCCAAACTACTAGAACTCCTACAAAAATTCAGCAACGTGGCAGGATACAAAGTCAATCTACAGAAATCAGTGGATTTCTTATACACTAACAATGAAAATATAGAAAAGGAAATTACAGAATCGATTCCATTTACTATAGCACCAAGAATCATAAGATATCTGGGAATAAACCTAACCAAAGAGGTAAAGGATCTGTACTTGGAGAACTACAGAACACTCATGAAAGAAATTGAAGAAGACACAAAAAGATGGAAGACGATCCCATGCTCATGATTTGGAAGGATAAACATTGTTAAATAGTCTATACTGCATAAAGCAATCTATACTTTTATGCCATTCCGATCAAAATTACATTGGTATTTTTCAAAGAGCTGGAGCAAAGAATCCCAAAATTTGTATGGAATCAGAAGATACCCTGAATCGCTAAGGAAATGTTGAAAAACAAAAGTAAAACTGGGGGCATCACGTTACCTGATTTCAAGCTTCCCTACAAAGCTGTGATCACCAAGACAGCATGGTACTGGCATAAAAACAGACACATAGACCATTGGAACAGAGTAGAGAGCCCAGATATGGATCCTCAACTCTATGGTCAGTTAATCTTCGACAATACAGGAAAAAATATACAGTGGAAAAAAGACAGTCTCTTCAATAAATGGTGCTGGGAAAACTGGGCAGCTATATGTAGAAGAATGAAACTCGACCAGTCTCTTACACCGTACACAAAGATAAACTCAAAATGGATAAAAGACCTCAACGTCAGAAAGGTATCCGTCAGAATCCCAGAGGAGAACATAAGCAGTAACCTCTTTGATATCAGTCACAGCAACTTCTTTCAAGATATGTCTCCAAAGGCAAGGGAAACAAAAGTGAAAATGAACTTTTGGGACTTCATCAAAATCAAGAGCTTCTGCACAGCAAAGGAAATAGTCAAGAAAACAAAGAGGTAACCCACGGAATGGGAGAAGATATTTGCAAATGACAGTACAGACAAAAGGTTGATATCCAGGGCCTATAAAGAACTCCTCAAACTGAACACACACAAAACAGACAATCATATCAATAAACGGGCAGAAGATATGAACAGATACTTCTCCAATGAAGACTTACAAATGGCTATCAGACACATGAAAAATGTTCATCATCACTAGCCATCAGGGAGATTCAAATGAAAACCACAGTGAGATAGCACCTTACACCAGTTAGAATGGCCAAAATCAGCAAGATAGGAAACAACATGTGTTGGAGGGGATGTGGAGAAAGGGGAATCCTCTTACACTGTTGTAGGGAATGCAAATTGGTGCAGCCACTTTGGAGAACAGTGTGGAGATTCCTTAAGAAATTAAAAAATAGAGCTTCCCTATGACCCTGCCATTACACTACTGGGTATTTACCGCAAAGATACAGTTGTAGTGAAAAGAAGAGCCAACTGTACTCCAATGTTTCTAGAAGCAATGGCCACGGTCGCCAAACTGTGGAAGGAACCAAGATGCCCTTCAACGGACGAATGGATAAGGAAGATGTGGTCCATATGCACTATGGAGTATTATGCCTCCATCAGAAAGGATGAATACCCAAGATTTGTAGCAACATGGATGCAACTGGAAGAGATTATGCTGAGTGAAATAAGTCAAGCAGGGAGAGTCAATTTTCATATGGTTTCACTTATTTGTGGAGCATAACAAATAGCATGGAGGACAAAAGGAGTTAGAGAGGAGAAGGGAGTTGAGAGAAGTTGGAAGGGGAAGTGAACCATGAGAGACTATGGACTCTGAAAAACAATCTGAAGGTTTTGAAGGGTGGGGGGTGGGAGGTTGGGGGAATCAGGTGGTGGGTATTGGAGAGGGCACAGATAGCATGGAGCTCTGGGTGTTGTGCAAAAACAATGAATACTGTTTCGCTGAAAATAAATTAAAAAAAAAAAAAACTCCCCTTAAAAGGAGCCCAGGACCTGACGGATTCCCTGGGGAATTCTACCAAACTTTCAAAGAAGAAATAACACCTATTCTCCTGAAGCTGTTTCAAAAAAAAATTGAAGCAGAAGGAAAACTTCCAGATTTTTTTATGAAGCCAGCATAACCCTGATCCCCAAACCAATCCAAGACCACACCAAAAAGGAGAATTTCAGACTAATATCACTGATGAATCACTAATCACTAATCACTAATATCACTGATGAATATGGATGCTAAGATTCTCACCAAGATTCTAGCAAACAGGATCCAACAGTACATTAAAAATATTAACCACCATGACCAGGTGGGATTCATCACTGGATTACCAGTATTGTTCAACATTTAAATCAATCAATGTGATAGAACAAATCAATAAGAGAAGAGAGAAGAAGCACATGGTCCTCTCAATTGATACAGAAAAAGCATTTGAAAAAAATCCAGCATCTGTTCCTGATTAAAACGCTTCAAAGTATAGGGATAGAGGGAACATTCCTAAACTTCATAAAATCTATCTATAAAAGACCCACATCAAATACTATTCTCAATGGGAAAAAGCTTGCAGCCTTCCCGCTGAGATCAGGAACACGACAAGGATGCCCACTCTCACCACTCTTCTTCAACATAGTATTAGAAGTCCTAGCGACAGCAATCAGACAACAAAGAGAAAAAAATGGTATTCAAATCAGCAATGAAGAAGTCAAACTCTCTCTCTTCGCATATGACATGATTCTTTATATGGAAAGCCCAAAAGAATCCACCCCCAAACTACTAGAACTCATACAGCAATTCAGTAACGTGGCAGGATACAAAGCCAATGTACAGAAATCAGTGGCTTTCTTTTACACTAACAATTAAAATACAGAAAGGGAAATGAGAGAATCAATTCCTTTTACTATAACACCAAGAACCATAAGATACCTGGGAATAAACCTAACCAAAGAGGTAAAGGATCTGTACTCGAGGAACTACAGAATTCTCATGAAATAAATTGAAGAAGACATAAAAAAGATGGAAGACCATTCCATGCTCTTGGATTGGAAGAATAAACATTGTTAAAATGTCTATACTGCCTAGAGCTATCTATGCTTTTAATGGCATTCCGATCAGAATTCCAGCGGTATTTTTCAAAGAGCTAGAGCAAATAATCCTAAAATTTGTATGGAATCAGAAGAGACCCCGAATCGCTAAGGAAATGTTGAAAAACAAAACTAAAACTCGGAGCTACAAAGCTGTGATCACCAAGACAGCATGGTACTGGCATAAAAACAGACACATAGACCAGTGGAACAGAGAGAGAGCACATATATTGACCCTCAAATATGTGCAAATAATCTTTGACAAAACAGGAAAAAATATACATTGGAAAAAAGACAGTCTCTTCAATAAATGGTGCTGGGAAAACTGGACAGCTATATGTAGAAGAATGAAACTTGACCATTCTCTTACACTGTACACAAAGATAAACTCGAATGGATAAAAGACTTCAACGTGAGACAGGAATCCATCAGAATCCTAGAGGAGAACATAGGAAGTAACCTCTTTGATATCAGCCACAGCAACTTCTTTCAAGTTATGTCTCAAAGGCAAAGGAAACAAAAGTGAAAAAGAACTTTTGGGACTTCCTCAAGATCAAAAGCTTCTGCACAGCAAAGGAAACTGTCAAGAAAACAAAGAGGCAACCCACAGAATGGGAAAAGGTATTTGCAAATGACAGTACAGACAAAAGGTTGATATCAAGGATCTTGAAAGAAATTTTCAAATTCAACACATACAAACAGATAATCATATCAAAAAGTGGGCAGAAGACATGAACAGACACTTCTCCAATGAAGACATATAAATGGCTATCAGACACATGCAAAGTTATTCATCTTCACTAGCCATCAGGGAGATTCAAATGAAAACCACATTGATATACCACCTTACACCACTTAGAATGGCCAAAGTTAGCAAGACAGGAAACAACATGTGTTGGAGAGGATGTGGAGAAAGGGGAACCCTCTTACACTCTTTTTTTCTAATGATTTTATTTATTTACTTGACAGATAGAGATCACAAGTAGGCAGAGAGGCCAGCAGAGAGAGAGGCAGAGAAGGAAGGATCCTCCCTGATGATCAAAGAGCCCATTCTGGTGCTCGATCCCAGGACCCTGACATCATGACCTGAGCCAAAGGCAGAGTCTTTAACCCACTGAGCCACCCAGGAGACCCACACTCTTACACTCTTGGTGGAGGGCAGGTTGGTGCAGCCACTTTGGAGAACAATGTGGAGATTCCTCAAGAAATTAAAAATAGAATTTCCCTATGACCCTGAAATTGCACTATTGGGTATTTACCCCAAAGATACAGATGTAGTGATAAGAAGGGCCAACTGTACCCCAATGTTTCTAGCAGCAATGGCCACGGTCGCCAAACTGTGGAAAGAACAAATATGCCCTTCAATGGACGAATGGATAAGGAAGATGTGGTCCATATACACTATGGAGTATTATGCCTCCGTCAGAAAGGATGGATACCCAACTTTTGTAGCAACATGGACGGGACTGGAAGAGATTATGCTGAGTGAAATAAGTCAAGCAGAGAGACTCAATTATCATATGTTTTCACTTATCTGTGGAGCATAACAAATAACATGGAGGACATGGGGAGATGGATAGGAGAATGGATTTTAGGGAAATTCAAAGGGCAGGTGAACCATGAGAACCCATGTACTCTGAAAAACAACTGAGAATCTTGAAGGGTCGGGTGATGGGATGTTGGTGGAACAAGGTGGTGGGTATTGGGGAGGGCACATATTGCATGGAGCACTGGGTGTGGGGCAAAATCAATGAATACTGTTAAGCTTCAAAGAAATAAAAATTATATATATATATATGGGAAAAGAGTATGCACTATGAATCATATCTTTGGCTGAATATGTCCCAGAGACTGGAAATGCTCATCCAAGTTTGAAAGACTTCAGTTATCAAAAAATAAATATATAAATAAGCATACAAACAAACAAACAAACAAAGGCTGATATCCAGGATCTGTAAAGAACTTCTGAAACTCAACACTCAAAAACAGATAATCATGAGCATCACCTTGACCCCAAAACCAGACAAGGATCCTATCAAAAAAGAGAACTACAGACCAATATCCTTGATGAACACAGATGCAAAAATTCTCGCCAAAATACTAGCCAATAGGATTCAACAGTACATTAAAAGGATTATTCACCACGACCAAGTGGGATTTATTCCAGGGCTGCAAGGTTGGTTCAACATCCGCAAATCAATCAATGTGATACAACACATTAATAAAAGAAAGAACAAGAACCATATGATACTCTCCATAGATGCTGAAAAAGCATTTGACAAAGTACAGCATCCCTTCCTGATCAAAACTCTTCAAAGTGTAGGGATAGACGGCACATACCTCAATATTATCAAAGCCATCTATGAAAAACCCACCGCAAATATCATTCTCAATGGAGAAAAACTGAAAGCTTTTCCGCTAAGGTCAGGAACACGGCAGGGATGTCCGTTATCACCACTGCTATTCAACATAGTACTAGAAGTCCTAGCCTCAGCAATCAGACAACAAAAGGAAATTAAAGGCATCCAAATCGGCAAAGAAGAAGTCAAACTATCACTCTTCGCAGATGATATGATACTCTATGTGGAAAACCCAAAAGACTCCACTCCAAAACTGCTAGAACTTGTTCAGGAATTCAGTAAAGTGTCAGGATATAAAATCAATGCACAGAAATCAGTTGCATTTCTCTACACCAACAAGACAGAAGAAAGAGAAATTAAGGAGTCCATCCCATTTACAATTGCACCCAAAACTATAAGATACCTAGGAATAAACCTAACCAAAGAGACTAAGAATCTATACTCAGAAAACTATAAAGTACTCATGAAAGAAATTGAGGAAGACACAAAGAAATGGAAAAATGTTCCATGCTCCTGGATTGGAAGAATAAATATTGTGAAAATGTCTATGCTACCTAAAGCAATCTACACATTTAATGCAATTCCTATCAAAGTAACATCCATTTTTTTCAAAGAAATGGAACAAATAATCCTAAAATTTATATGGAACCAGAAAAGACCTCGAATAGCCAAAGGAATATTGAAAAAGAAAGCCAAAGTTGGTGGCATCACAATTCCGGACTTCAAGCTCTATTACAAAGCTGTCATCATCAAGACAGCATGGTACTGGCACAAAAACAGACACATAGATCAATGGAACAGAATAGAGAGCCCAGAAATGGACCCTCAACTCTATGGTCAACTCATCTTCGACAAAGCAGGAAAGAATGTCCAATGGAACAAAGACAGCCTCTTCAATAAATGGTGTTGGGAAAATTGGACAGCCACATGCAGAAAAATGAAATTGGATCATTTCCTTACACCACACACGAAAATAGACTCAAAATGGATGAAGGATCTCAATGTGAGAAAGGAATCCATCAAAATCCTCGAGGAGAACACAGGCAGCAACCTCTTCGACGTCAGCCGCAGCAACATCTTCCTAGGAACATCACCAAAGGCAAGGGAAGCAAGGGCAAAAATGAACTATTGGGATTTTATCAAGATCAAAAGCTTTTGCACAGCAAAGGAAACAGTGAACAAAACCAAAAGACAACTGACAGAATGGGAGAAGATATTTGCAAATGACATATCAGATAAAGGGCTAGTGTCCAAAATCTATAAAGAACTTAGCAAACTCAACACCCAAAGAACAAATAATCCAATCAAGATCTTATTGATTCTTTAAAAAAAAAAAAAGGCTTCTAGTTTTGTCGATGTGTTCTACTCTATCTCTAGATTCTAACTCATTGATCTCTGCTCTAATCTTGATTATTTACCTTCTTCTCCCTGGGGATGGATTAATTTGTTGATTTCCCAGTTCTTTACAGTGTAAAGAAAGTTAGTGTATTCTGGGGTTTTCAATTTTTTTTGAGTGAGGCATGGATGGCTATGTAATCCACCCCTAGGACAGACTTTGCCTATCCCATAGGTTTTGGACTTATATGTCTTCATTCTCAGTGGTTTCCATGAATTGTTTAAGTTCTTTCTTGATTTCCTGGTTGATCCAAACATTTTTGAGCAGGACGGTCTTTAGTTTTCAAGTGTTTGTATTCCTTCCAAACTTTTTTATTGTGTTTGATTTCAAGTTTCAAAGAATTCCGGGCTCAGAATATGCAGGGAATAATATCAATCTTTTGGTATCAGTTGATCCTTGACTTGTGACTGAGTATGTGGTGTAATCTGGGGAAAGTTCCATATGCACTCCTGAAAAATGATTATTCTGTTGTTTTAGGGTGGAAGATACCTTGGAATAAACCTAACCAAAGAGGTAAATGATCTGTACTCAAGGAACTACAGAACACTCATGAAAGAAATTGAAGAAGACACAAAAAGATGGAAGACCATTCCATGCTCTTGGATCAGAAGAATAAACATTGTTAAAATGTCTATACTGCCTAAAGCAATCTATACTTTCAATGCCATCCTGATCACAATTCCACCAGTGTTCTTTGAAGTGCCAGAGCAAACAATTCTAAATTTGTATGGAACCAGAAAAGACCCCAAATTACTAAGGAAATGTTGAAAAAGAAAAACACAAGTGGGGGCATCACGTTGCCTAATTTCAAGCTTTATTACGAAGCTGTGATCACCAGGACAGCATGTTACTAGCAGAAAAACAGACACATAGACCAATGGAAAAGAGTAGAGAGTCCAGATATGAACCCTCAGCTTTATGGTCAACTAATCTTTGACAAAGCAGGAAAAAATATCCTGTAGAAAATGACAGTCTCTTCAATAAATGGTACTGGGAAAATTGGAGAGCTATGTGTAGAAGAATAAAACTCAAACATTCTCTTTCACTGTACACAAAGATAAAATGGATAAAAGACCTCAATGTCAGACAGGAATCTATGAAAATCCTAGAGGAGAACATAGGCAGTAGACTCTTCAACATTGGCCACAGAAACTTCTTTCAAGACATGTCTCCAAAGGCAAAGGAAACAAAGCAAAAATGAACTTTTGGGACTTCATCAAGATCCAAAGCTTCTGCACAGCAAAGGAAACAGTCAACAAAACAAAGAGGCAACCCACGATATGGGAGGAGATATTTGCAAATGACAGTATGGACAAAGGGCTGATATCCAGGATCTATAAAGAACTCCTCAAACTCAATACCTGAAAAAGAGATAATCATATCAAAAAATGGGTGGAAGACATGAACAGACAATTGTCAAAGAGGACATACAAGTGGCTAACAGACACATGAAAAAGTGTTCATCATCATTAGCCACCAGGGAAATTCAAGTCAAAACCACACTGAGATACCATATTACACCACTTCAAATGGCCAAAATCCACAGGACAGGAAAAAAAAAAATATGTTGTAGAAGATGTGGAGAAAGGGGAACTCTCTTACACTGTTGGTGGGAATGCAGGTTGGTGCATCCACTTTGGAAAACAGTGTGGCGATTCCTTAAGAAATTAAAAATAGAGCTACCCTATGATCCTGAAATTCCACTACTGGATATATACCCAAGAGATACAGATGTAGTGAAAACAAGGGCCATCTGTAGCCCCATATTCATAGCAGCAATGTCCACAATCGCCAAACTGTGGAAAGTGCTGATATGCCTTTCAACAGATGACTGGATAAAGAAGACGTGGTCCATATATACAATGGAATATTATGCAGCTATCAGAAAGAATGAATATCCAACTTTTTTATCAACATGGATATGAATGAGGAGATTATGCTGAGTAAAATAAGTCAAACAGAGAAAGTCAATTGTCGTATGGTTTCACTTACTTGTGGAGCATAAGGACATTAGGAGAAGTGAAGGAAAAGTAAATTGGGGCATATCGGAGGGGGAGATGAAAAATGGAAGACTGTGGATTCTGAGAAACAAACTGAGGGTTATGGAGGGGAGGGAGGTGGGTGGATGGTGAGCCTGGTGGTGGATATTAAGGAAGGCACATATTGCATGGAGCACTGGGTGTGGTGCATAAACAGTGAATCTTGGAACACTGAAAAAAATAAAATTGAATTAAGATGTTACAAAAAAAGAAAATTAAATGGGTGATAGGCACAACAGTGAAACAGAGCATATAGAGCCAGAAATGGAGGGCATTGCAGGGTTTGAAATCTTATTCTTTTGTAAACCAAGTAGGAAGGAAAGTTTTAAAAGACTTTGATCAATTTCTGGAAAAAGCCCAGATATCCATCAACAGATGTATGGATAAAGCAAACGTGGAATATTAGCCATCAAAAAGAATGAAATCTTCCCATTTGCCACAATGTGGATGGAACTAGAGAGTATTATTCTAAGCAAAATAAGTCAGTCTAGGAATGACAAATACCATGTGATATCACTAATATGTGGAATTAAGTAACAGAACAGGTGAACAATGGGGAAAGGAAAGAAAAATAAAATAAGATAAAAACAGGGAGGCAAACCATAAGAGACCCCTAACTATAGGGAACTCACTGACTGTTGCTGGAGGGAAAGAGGGAGGGGGAAGGGATAATTGGGTGATAATCATTAAGGAAGGCACTGGATGTAATGAGCACTGGGTGTTATATGCAATTGAAGAATCACGAAATTCTATCCCTGAAACCAAAGATACACTATATGCTAACTAAATTGAATTTAAATTAAAAATAATGTTCCAGTAAAAATTTTCATCAAGTGATAATGATTAGCAAAATTTCCCAGACAAAGCTCAGATTAAGAGTAGAGACTTTACACTTGTTGTTTCAGATTATTTCAAAGTAACTGTTTATATGGAGAGAAGCACAGAAGGTAAGGATTAAATAAATTGGAATTCAGCATTTGTTTTAATTCCAGTATAGTTAACATAAAGCGTTCTATTAGTTTCAGATGTACAATATAGTGATTTAATTTTTTTACAACATTATTCAGTGCTCATCATGATGAGTGTACTCTTTATCCTCTCAACATATTTCACCCTTCCCTGTGTTTGCTTACTCTCTTAGGTGCTTTATTTTAAAAATGTACCATCAGTTAAAGATTTTATTTTAAAATAAGAACATCTTCTACATGAATAATACTTCAGAATACATCAATCTAAAAGATATATATATATATATATATGTAGGTATATATATATGTACATGCATATATATATATTTTAGATAGTTCTGTACATATGTACATGTACATATATATATATCTTTTAGATAGTTCTAAAAGATATATACATATATATATTTTAGAATGATGTATTACATATATGTAGTAGAATGATGTATATATCATAGAACAATATGTGTGTGTGTGTGTGTGTATGTATATATGTATATATATACATTACCTCTAAGAAAAACAGAATACAAGTTTTCTTCAAGTACACAAAATAGAATGCCCTGGATAAATACACAAAGACCTAACAAATATTACAAATTTAAGAATACTGAAATAATACCAAGTATATTTTCCAACCATAGTGGTACAAGTTTAAAGATCAACAATCAAACAGGGGTGCCTGGGGGACTCAGTTGATTAAGCTTCTGACTCTGGATTTCCTTTTTTTTTTTTTTTTTAATTTTTTTCAGGGTTCCAAGATTCATTTTTTATGCACCATCCCCAGTGCTCCATGCAATACATGTCCTCCTTATATCCACCATCAGGATCACCTATCCCCCCACGCCCACTCCTCCAAAACCTTCAGTTTGTTTCTCAGAGTCCACAGGCTCTCATGGTGTTTTTCTCCCATCCAATTAATAACAATTTATTTTTCCTTTCCTTCACCTAAATTCCTCCCTTTTATTCCTTATGCTCCAGAATTAAGTGAAACCATATGATACTGGATTTCAACCCAGGTCATTAGAGTCCTGAAAAAAAGGCCTGCATGGGGCTCCATTCTGAGCATGGAGCTGGCTTAAGAGTCTCTCTTCCTCTCCCTCTGTCCCTCCCCACCCCACTCATGCTCAGGCTCTATAAATGAATAAACAAACAAACAAACAAATAAATAAAACCTGGAAAACCTATGTTGTAATTATCATATATGTAATAGTTAAATATTAAATAGGACACTACTACACAGGAAATGACACAAATAAGTCAAATGGCAAATCAAAATATGTCTCAAAACAAAAGAAAAACAATATTCCAAAATCTATGGAATGCAGCAAAAGTAGGCATTAGAGTAAAATTTATGCCATAAATGCTTTTATTAAGAAAAAATATTCAAATAAACAACATTATACTAAAGGAACTAGAGAAAAAGAAACTTAGCTGAAATCTAGTAGAGGAAGGAAACACTAAAGGAAAAATCAGAAATAAAATATGGGTGCCTGGGTGGCTCAGTTGTTAAATGTCTGTCTTCAGCTCAGGTCATGATCCTGGGGTCCTGGGATCAAGCCCCATATTGGGCTCTCTGCTTGGCGGGAAGCCTGCTTCTCCCTCTCCCACTCCCCTTGCTTAGGTTTCTGCTCTTGCTGTGTGTGTCTCTCTCTCAAATAAATAAATAAATAGAATATTTTAAAAAGAAGTAAATAACATAAAGAACAGAATTAACAATAACATAACATTGAAAGTAGTGGAAATTTCCCCAAAAATAAAAAATGCTAATGCTTTAACTACATTAATTAATTAATTAATTAAGAAAGAAAGAAAGAAAGAAAGAAAGAAAGAAAGAAAGAAACAAGACTCAAAAACCAAAATGAGAAATGGAAGAGAAAATAGTACAACAGATAACCACAGAAATAACTAGTGTGATAATAGATTACTATAAACAATTATATACTAAAAATCAGATAACTTAGGGAAAATAAAACAACAGATACTTCCTAAAAATGCACAAGGAACCAAGATGGAGTCATCAATCTTTAATCCAAGAAGGAGGAAATCCTCTTAGACCAATAAAAAGAATGAAAGTTGAAATAGGAATAAAAAATCTCCCAGCACAGAAAAGCCCAAGAGCACATGGTTTCACTGGTGAATTTTACCAAACTTTAAAAAAAATAATTAATGACAATCTTTATCAAATTCTTACAATTAATGGAATAGAAGAAACACATTCAAAATCATCCTATGAGGTTACTATTAACCTGATACTAAAACAGGATAAAAACAATACAAGAACAAAAATGTTCTTATTTGTCCAATGTAAATATTGTTATTCAGACTTTCTTTTGACATCCATTTTTGTGATAAATATTTCTTCACCCTCTCATTTTCAATCTGCAAATGTCTTTACATGTAAAGTGAGTCTCTTGTAGGCAGCATATAGATGGGTCCTGTATTTAACAATTCTGACACTGTCTTTTGTTTAGAACATTTAGCCCATTTACATTCAAAATAATTATTAAAAAATATGCATTTAGTGCCATTTAATCACATATTTTCTGGCAATTTTCTCTTTTCCTTTCTTACCTTTGACACGTTTTGTCTCTACCTTGTACACAGAGTTTTAATAACTTCTTGCAAGGTTGGTTTAAACCGTGTTCATGAACTCTTTTAATTTTTGTTTGCATGCAAAACTCTACCTTTCCTTCTATTCTAAATGATAGCCTTGCTGGATAGAGTATTCTTGGCTGCAGCTTTTTTCCATTTAGCTCTTTCAATATATCATAACACTTTCATCTGGCTTGCCAAGTTTCTGTTAAGAAATCTCCAGCTAGCTTATGGGTGTTCCTTATAAGTTAAGGACTTCTTTTGTCATTATGATTTTAAGATTTTTTTTTCTTTATCACTATATTTTAAAAATTTAATTATAATACATCTTGGCATTGATCTGCTTTTGTTGACTTTGATGGGGAGTTCTCTGCGCCCCCTGGATCTGGATGTCTGCTTCCTTCCCCAAATTTGCAAAGTTTTCTGCTATTATTTCTCGAAATAGCAAAAAAAAAAAGAAAAGAAAGAAAGAAAGAAAAGAAAAATTCTTGCTCTTCTTCTTCTGGGACTCCTAACATACAAAGGTTATTATGTTTGATGGAGTTACTGAGTTCCTTAAGTCTATTTGCTGTCATAGTTTTTCTTTCTTGCTTTTCTTTTTTTTTAAGATTTTATTCATTTATTGGAGAGAGAGAGAGACAGCAAGAGAGGGAACACAAGCAGGGGGAATAGGGGATGGAGAAGCAGGCTCCCAGCTGAGCAGGGAGCCTGATGCCGGCTTTATCCCAGGACTCCGAGATCATGACCTGAGCCAAAGGCAGATGATTAATGGCTAAGCCATCCAGTTGCCCCTTCTTTCTTGCTTTTCTTTAGCTTCATTATTTTCCATTATTTTATTTTCTGTGTCACTAATTTATTCCTCTGTATTTCCCAGCCTGCTGTTTGTTGCATGAAGCCAGTTTCCAATCTTGCTTATTGCCTCCTTCATCACTGGTTGATTCTTTTTTCCACTCTTTTATCTCTGTGGCAATGGCCTCAATGATGTATTCTATTCTTTCCTAAAGCTCAGTGAGCATCATTATGGTTATTGCTTTATACTCTCCATCAGGCTTGTTATTTATATATGCTCTACTTAGATCTCTGGCTGTGGCCTTATCCTATTCTTTCATTAGGCAATAATTACTCCATCTTGGCATTTTGCCTAAGTCTCTGCCTTCTTTTGTGTGTGTGTGTGTGTGTGTGTGTGTGTGTGTGTGTGTCTGTGAGAGAGAGAGAGAGAGAGAGAGAATCCAGTTATGTCTCCTGCTCCTGAAAGTAAAGTCATTATGAAGAAGAGGTCTTGTCATGCCCAGGTTCTGGCATTCAGGGAATGCCTACAGTGTTTACTTTGTGTGTTCTGCTGTTGTGTTTATGTTGCTCTATCCTTTAGGTCAGTGGGCTGCAGAGGTTCTCCTTGTGTGCTGTGGGTAGTGCTTTGTCCCTGGCCCGAATGTGGTGACTTTTTGAAAAAAATATTTTAATTAAATTATTTATTTGAGGGGGAGGGACAGAGGGTGAGAGAGAGAGAGAATCTCAAGGATTCTCAAGATTCTCAAGAATCTTAATTCAGGGATTGATCAGATGATTCTGTGATTATGACCTGAGCTGAAATCAAGAATTGGATGCTTAAAAAACTGAGCCACGAAGGCCCACCTTCATGTGATGACTTTTAACTAGGTGTGTGATGATCTGCTTGTAAAATGGGACTAGACACCACCTCCACCAGAACTGAGGTCTTGCAGAACTCCCTGGTCATGGGATACATAGTGGAGCAGGGCTTTTTTTCTAGTCTTCTGGGGAAAGGGCCCACCATCATGGGACTGAAGCAAACTTGACTGAGAATTACAATCCCTCCAGGGCACTGGAGTGTGGGCTTGGTGTAAACAAGTTGGGCAACCAGTGTCCATGCTGACCTGCTGCGCTTAGGTGGTTCTGTGTTTATGTTGAATGGCAGGGTAAGGAAATGGCATTGGCCAGCTCCCCCTATTCCCAGAGAAAAGTCTCTAGGCATACTTCCTTTCAGGGAAATGCTCTGAGAGGAAAAAAAAAAATCTCTACCTTAAAACCCAGGTATTCTTCAGATTGTTGTTTCCATGCTGTCTGCCCTTGGGTTGTTTTCTACATTCTTTCCAGGAACAGCACAGTGCCCTCCATACTCTATCTCAGCAAAACTCACTGAACTTTAAAACTCCAGTCTTTAAGCCCCATTCGTTGCAAACAAAAATCAGCCTTTTTGGGGGGGACAAGATGGCGGGGAAGTAGGAGGAGGCGCCTTTTCAACCTGTACTCTAAAGTGAGCTGATTACCTACCAAAGAAAACCGATAAACCATGAAATCAGCCTGAGATGAGAATTACACACATCTGGATCTCTACAGGGGCAAAAGACGCCAGTGGGCAGGTAAAGCAGAGTGGGAAAGGCGGACTGATATCGGAAGATAAACAAAAGAGGGAGGGAGCCACGAGAGGTGACCCGTTGGAAAGTAATACCCCTAATATGAGTGAGAGTGCCCTGCGTCTGGAGACCAGCATTAACTTGGAGACTGGTTGAAAGCACTCCAAAAGAGCAAAAGATCACGGAGGGGGGAAATTGTGGGAATCTGGGTGGCTAGGGATAGGGGCTTAAGTCCACAGTCCCAGGACTGCCTCCCCTGGCACTGAGCCAGAGAGAGTGTGGTGGAGAAACCAGGTCTTGGTCCCCGAGCCGCCAGCGCGCCCGAGATTGCGTGGGTTCTGGCCCCTGTGAGGGGATGGGAGCCATGCTGGATGGCAGAATGTGCAAGCCCTGCTACAGAGCCTGAGATGTGTGCACCCCTCACCCTCCACTGAGAGAGGTACAAAGGCCCAGCCAGCGCTCTTTGACATGAGCCATTGTTTCAGAGCCTAAGACCCGCGCACTAAACTCTCCCCTGAGAGAGGTCCACGAAGGCCCAGCCTGGTGCTTTTGGACCTGCACCATGTTCTCAGACCCTGAGACATGCAAGCAACCCACAGCCTCCCCTGAAAGAGGTGCATGCAAGCCAGGCGCTCTTAGACCCAGAAAGACCAGGCACTCCCAGCCCGGGCCAGCAGGAAAATCTCAGTGTGTTATCACTGCTTGGAACCTCTCTGGTGGTCTGGAGCTGCCCAGAGAGCTGCCTCTGCTTTGGTTTTGGGTACAAGCAGATGATCTTGCGTTCCCAGGGACAGTAACTCAGAACGTGCTCTGCCAGCGGCCAAGGGGGCATTTATATGGGCTCTACAACACCCACAGAAGAACAGACTGAGGCTTCATCTGAGAGGGAGGTCAGGGTGCAGTTTGCTTTCCTCTAAACCTACAAAAACCATCAAAAGCAGTCAAGGCGAGAGGAAAAAAAAAAAAGGTGGACAAACAAAAACCTCCAGAGAACAACAGCCTGAAAAAGCCAGTTCCCTCAGAGCCCACCCCCTTGAGAGGGACTGGATGACTTAACTCAGGGAACATCATTGACTGAAAACCCACGTGGCAGGCCCTCCCCCAGAAAACCAACCAGGAAAGAAAAAGAAAAAAAAAAGACTACAAGAGAACCACCACCACTAGTTCATAGGACAATTTTTATTTTTAATTTGTTCCCACTATTCTGGCTAATTTTTTATATATAGATAATTTTTAACCTATTTTCCATCACAGCGAGCTGTCCAGTACATCAAATTTCACAATGACCTTCTAACCTGAACTTTTTGATACATACACATGTGTTTTTCTTTTGCATTTCTATTTTTGTATTTTTTTTAATTTTAGTTTAGTTTAGTCTAGTTTATTCCTTTTTTATTTTTATTTCTAATATTCATATAGAGTTAAACTTCGAAGTAATCCCATTTCCCCAATCAATACTACCCCTATAGGTAAACCAATTTTAATACCCCTTTAGCCTAGGAAAGTTGAGTCCCTTAACAAAGATATCAAGATACATCCAGGAAGAATCAAAACAACCTTCCTCGCCCACACTGAGAAATTATAACCACTCTCCCATCTTTTTCTTCCACCAGTGTTTCTGTGTTTTTGTGTTTGTCCTGAGAGTATATAAATTTTACACTTGGGGTTCTTTTTGACAAGGTTCTTCCTTTATTTGCATATATATTTTTTTTTCTCTTGATATATACTTTTATCAGTCTTTTTGTTTGTCTGGTTTTGTTTCTATACCTCATAAATTTACCTTGGGGCCCATTTGGGCTGAAGCTTCTCTTTCATCTTCCCTTTCTTTCCTGTCTCTCTCTCTCTCACTCACTCTTTTTTTTCTTTTTCTTTTGTTTTTTCTCTCATTAGGGTGGGGAGTCCTGATTGCTCAGAAGTGTTCCAAGGTGCACCCAGACTGCACCATGGTCGATACAACCAGCTACATCTGTTCAGTCATCTCTCACCAAAATAACCAAGAGGAGGCCCAACAGAAGAAAAATACAGAGGATGGACCTTCTGCAAAAGAGCTAATGACTGTCAACATAGACAATATGTCAGAAAGAGAATTCAGGCTAACAATTATCCAGGCAATAGCTAGTTTGAAGAAAGCCATGGATGACCAAACGGAATTGATTAGGGCCAAGCTGAAAGCGACCAGACAGGATGTTTACAATGTTAGGGCAGAGCTAAAACCTACCAGGGCTGAGGTTCACAATGCTCTCAATGAGTTCCAGTTTAATCTAAATTCTCTCAAAGCTAGGGTAACAGAGACAGAAGATAGAATTAGTGATCTGGAGGACAAACAGATAGAGAGAAAGGATCAGGAGGAAGCCTGGAACAAACAGCTTAGAAACCATGACAACAGAATCAGGGAAATAAATGACGCCATGAAACACTCCAAAGTCAGAATTATTGGAATCCCTGAAGGGGAGGAGAAAGAAAGAAGTCTAGAAAATATAGTGGAACAAGTTCTTCATGAAAATTTTCACAATCTCATGAATGGAACCAGTGTTTATGTACTAGAGGCCGAATGGTCTCCACCCAAGATTATAGATTCCAGAAAAACATCAAGGCACCTGATAGTCAAATTGAGGAATCATACTTGTAGGTATAATCTCTTGAAAGCCGTTAGGACAAAAAGGCTCCTTACGTACAAAGGAAAACCCATCAGAATAACGTCAGACCTGTCCACAGAGACCTGGCAAGCCAGAAAGGGCTGGCAAGATATATTCAGGGCACTAAATGAGAACAACATGCAGCCAAGAATACTTTATCCAGCAAGAATGACATTCAAAATGGATGGAGAGAAGAGGAGTTTCCAAGACCAGCAAGGCTTAAAAGACTCTGCAACCACCAAGCCAACACTACAAGAAGTATTAAGCAGCGTTCGATAAAAGTGGAAAAATCCAAAGAATAGCATTGAACAGAAATATAGAGACAATCTACAGAAAGAATGACTTCAAAGGTAACACAATGTCAATAAAAACGTATCTATCAATAATCACTCTCAATGTGAATGGCCTAAATTTGCCCATAAAATGACACAGGGTTGCAGATTGGATAAAACGACAGGACCCATCCATATGTTGTCTACAGGAGACCCAGTTTGAGCCTAAAGATACACCCAGACTGAGAGTGAAGGGATGGAGAAGCATCTTTCATGCCAATGGGCCTCAAAAGGAGGCCGGGGTAGTGATTCTCATATCAGATAAATTAGATGTTAAACTCAAGACTGTAGGCACAGATACAGAAGGACACACATAACTCTTAAAGGGACAATCCACCAAGATGATCTAACAATTGTAAATATCTATGCCCCCAATATGGGAGCAGCCAATTATATAAGAAAACTGTTAATCAAGATAAAGAGTCATATTGATATGAATACATTAATAGTAGGAGATCTTAACACACATCTCTCAGAAATAGACAGATCATCGAAGCAGAAAATCAATAAAGAAACAAGAGAATTGAACGACACATTGGACCAGATGGACCACATAGATATATACAGAACATTCCACCCTAAAACAACAGAATACTCATTCTTCTCAAGTGCACATGGAACCTTCTCCATAATAGACCACATATTGGGTCAGAAATCAGGACTCAACTGATACCAAAAGACTGAGATTTTCCCTGCATATCCTCAGATCACAATGCTTTGAAACTGGAGCTCAATCACAAGGAAAAGTTCAGAAGGAACTCAAACACCTGGAAGCTAAAGACCACCTTGCTTAAGAATGCTTGGATCAACCAGGGATCAAAGAAGAACTTCAACAGTTCATAGAAACGAATGAGAATGAAGACACTTCGGTCCAAAACCTATGAGATACAGCAAAGGCGGTCCTAAGGGGGAAATACATAGCCATCCAAGCCTCCCTCAAAAAAATGGAATAATCCAGAACACACCAGCTATCTCTACACCTTAAAGAACTGGAGAATCAACAACAAATCAAACCAACTCCACACATAAGACGGGAAATCATCAAGATTAGAGGTGAGATCAATGTGGTAGAAACCAGCGATACAGTAGAATGTATCAATGAAATTACAAGCTGGTTTTCTGAAAGAATCAATAAGATCATTAAACCAATGGCCACGATAATCCAAAAGAAAGGAGAGAAAGCCGAAATTGATAAAATTATGAATGAAAAGGGAGAGATCACAACTAACACCAAGGAAGTAGAAACAATCATCAGAAGTTATTATCAACAGTTAAATGTCAATAACCTAAGCAACCTAGATGAAATGGATGCATTTCTGGAAAACTATAAACTCCCAAAATTGAACCAGGAAGAAAGCGACAACCTAAATAGACCAATATCTAGTACGAGATTGAAGCAGTGATCCAAAACCTCCAAAAAAACAAGAGCCCAGGACCTGACGGATTCCCTTGGGAATTCTACCAAACTTTCAAAGAAGAAATAACACCTATTCTCCTGAAGCTGTTTCAAAAAATTGAAGCAGAAGGAAAACTTCCAGACTCTTTCTATGAAGCCAGCATTACCCTGATCCCCAACCAGGCAAAGACCCTACCAAAAAGGAGAATTTCAGACCAATATCACTGATGAATATGGATTCTAATATTCTCAACAAGATCTTAGGAAACAGGATCCTAAGCAGATTAAAAAGATTATCCACCATGAGCAGGTGGGATTCAATCCTGGGCTACAAGGATGGTTCAACATTCGCAAATCAATCAATGTAATAGAACAAATCAATAAAAGAAGAGGAAGAACCCCATGGTCCTCTCAATTAATGCAGAAAAAGTATTTGACAAAATCCAGCATCTGTTCCTGATTAAAACGCTTCAAAGTATAGGGATAGAGGGAACATTCCTGAACTTCATAAAATCTATCTATGAAAAACCCACACCAAATATCATCCTCAATGGGAAAAAACTTGCAGCCTTCCCATTGAAATCAGGAACACGACAAGGATGCCCACTCTCACCACTCTTCTTCAACATGTTATTAGAAGTCCTAGCAACAGCAATCAGACAACAAAGAGAAATAAAAGGTATCCAAATTGGCAATGAAGAAGTCAAACTCTCTCTCTTCACAGATGACATGATTCTTTATATGGAAAACCCAAAAGATTCCACCCCCAAACTAATAGAACTCATACAGCAATTCAGTAATGTGGCAGGATGCAAAGTCACTGTACAGAAATCAGTGGCTTTATTATACACTAACAATGAAAATACAGAAAGGGAAATTAGAGAATCAATTCCATTTACTATAGCACCAAGAACCATAAGCTACCTGGGAATAACCCTAACCAAAGAGGTAAAGGATCTGTAGTCAAGGAACTACACAACACTCATGAAAGAAATTGAAGAAGACACACAAAAAAAAATGGAAGACCATTCCATGCTCTTGGATCGGAAGAATAAACATTGTTAAAATGTTTATACTGCCTAGAGCAATCTATACTTTTAATGCCATTCTGATCAAAATTCCACCAGTATTCTTCAAAGATCTGGAGCAAATAATCCAAAAATTTGTATGGAACCAGAACAGACCCCGAATCACTAAGGAGATGTTGAAAAGCAAAAATAAAACTGGGGGCATCACGTTACCTGATTTCAAGCTTTACTACCAAGCTGTGATCACCATGACAGCATGGTACTGGCATTAAAACAGACACATAGACCAGTGGAACAGAATAGAGAGCCCAGATATGGACCCTCAACTCTATGGTCAGTTAATCTTTGACAAAACAGGAAAAAATATACAGTGGAAAAAAGACAGTCCCCTCAATAAATGATGCTGGGAATACTGGCCAGCTATATGTAGAAGAATGAAACTCGACCATTATCTTACACCATAAACAAAGATAAACTCAAAATGGATAAAAGACCTCAACGTGAGACAGGAATCCATGGGTGTCCTGGAGGAGAATATAGGCAGTAAAAATTCGATATCAGCCGCAGTGGCTTCATTCAAGATATGTCTTAAGGCAAAGGAAACAAAAGCCAAAATAAACTTTTGGGACTTCATCAAAATCAAAAGCTTCTGCACAGCAAAGGAAACAGTCAACAAAACAAAGAGGCAACCCACGGAATGGGAGAAGATATTTGCAAATGACAGTACAGACAAAAGGTTGATATCCAGGATCTATAAAGAACTCCTCAAACTCAACACACACAAAACACAATCATATCAAAAAATGGGCAGAAGATATGAAGACACACTTCTCCAATGAAGACATATAAATGGCTATCAGATACATGAAAAAATGTTCATCATCACTAGCCTTCAGGGAGATTCAAATGAAAACCACATTGGGATACCACCTTACACCAGTTAGAATGGCCAAAATTAGCAAGACAGGAAACAACGTATGTTGGAGGGGATGTGGAGAAAGGGGAACCCTCTTACACTGTTGGTGGGAATGCAAGTTGGTGCTGCCTCTTTGGAGAACAGTGTGGAGATTCCTCAAGAAATTAAAAATAGAACTTCCCTATGACCCTGCCATTCCCTCTCCTTTATTAATAGTAACAGTTCTTCAACCACATTGTTTCTCTTTTACCACTATATAAACACTGTAACCTTTATGTTCTCTTCATGAAGATCAGATGAGAGAAATATTTTTATTTTACTTTTTATGACTGGACCAAGAGGACCAAATTTGTTTTGGGTCAACTGAAATCTTAGATCTTGAAATTTTGCAATAACTGGACAGATTTTTATATACGTTCTTGAGAATAGTGTATTCTATGTTTAGAAAAAGGGCTACTTAGGAGTATTTGTTGACAAAAGGGACTGAATGTATGTACAAAAATCAGCTTTCTTATACACTAACAATGAAAAAACAGAAAGGGAAATTAGAGAATTGATTCCATTTACTGTAGCACCAAGAACCATAAGATACCTGGGAATAAACCTAACCAAAACGTAAAGGATCTGTACTCAAGGAACTACAGAACACTCATGGAAGAAGTTGAAGAAGACAAAAAGAGATGGAAGACCCTTCCATGCTCTTGGATAAGAAAAATAAACATTGTTAAAATGTTATTGTTAAAATGTCTGTACTGCCTAGAGCAATCTATACTTTCAATGCCTCTCCAATCAATATTCCACCAGGATTTTTCAGAGATGGAGCAAACAATCCTTAAATTTATACAGAATCAGAAGGGACCCTGAATTGCTAAGGAAATGTTGAAAAAGAACAACAAAACTGGGGGCATCACGTTGCCTGATTTCAAGCTTTACTACCAAGCTGTGATCACCAAGACAGCATGATACTGGCATAAAAACAGACACATAGACCAGTGGAACAGAGTAGAGAGCCCAGATATGGACCCTCGACTCTATGGTCAGTTAATCTTCGACAAAGCAGGAAAAAATATACAGTGGAAAAGACAGTCTCTTCAATAAATGGTGCTGGGAAAAATTGGACAGCTGTATGTAGAAGAATGAAACTCAACCATTCTCTTTCACCATACACAAAGATAAACTCGAAATGGACAAAAGACCTCAACATGAGGCAGGAATCCATCAGAATTCTAGAGAAGAATATAGGTAGTAACCTCTTCGATATCAGCCACAGCAACTTCTTTCAAGATATGTCTCCAAAGGTGAAGGAAACAAAAGTGAAAATGATTTTTTAGGACGTCATCAAGATCCAAAGCTTCTGCACAGCAACGGAAACAGTCAACAAAACAAAGAGGCAACCCATGGGATGGGAAAAGATATTTGCAAATGACAGTACAGACAAAAGGTTGATATCCATGATCTATAAAGAACTTCTCAAACTCAACACACACAAAACAGATAATCATGTGAAAAGATGGGCAGAAGATATGAACAAACACTTCTCCACAAGACAAAATGTTCATCATCACTGACCATCAGGGAGATTCAAATGAAAACCACATTGAGATACAACCTTACACCAGTTAGAATGGCCAAAATTAGCAAGACAGGAAACAACGTGTGTTGGAGAGGATGTGGAAAAAGGGGAACCTCTTACACTGTTGTTGGGAATGCAAGTTGGTGCATCCACTTTCGAAAACAGTGTGGAGATTCCTTAAGAAATTAAAAATAGATCTTCCCTATCACCCTGCAATTGCACTCCTGGGTATTTACTCCAAAGATACAGATGTAGAGAAAAGAAGAGCCATCTCTACCCCAATGTTCATAACAGCAATGGCCATGGTTGCCAAGCTGTGGAATGAACCAAGATGCCCTTCAACAGACAAATGGATAAGGAAGATATGGTCCATATGCACTATGGAGTATTATGCCTCCATCAGAAAGGACGAATACCTAACTTTTGTATCAACATGGATGGGACTGGAAGAGATTGTGATGAGTGAAGTAAGTCAGGCAGAGAGAGTCATTTATCATATAGTTTCACTTATTTGTGGATCATAAGAAATAACACAGAGGACAAGGGGAGATGGAGAGGAGAAGGGAGTTGGGGGAAATTGGAGGGGAGATGAACCTTGAGAGACTATGGACTCTGAAAAACATTCTGAGGGATTTAAAGGGGTGGGGGGTGGAATGTTGGTGAGCCTGGTGGTGGGTATTACGGAGAGCACATACTGCATCGAGCACTGGGTGTGGTACATAAACAATGAATTCTGGTATAGTGGAAAGAAATTAATTTTTTAAAAGGGACTTAATGTGGCAGAGATGGGCAGTATTCTATTAGAAATGAATATTCTCTTATCATTATATGGAGATGTTCCTGAATGTGTTTTCCCCCTTAGGACTATATATCTCAATCTTCTTCCAACTGGATGAAACCATATGGCTATGTCAATCCTAGGGGCCTCAATGGAAAGAAATCCTATATGAACAGGACATCCTGTGGAATACAGTGGAGGGTCATTTTATATGGACAGGACATTCAGTTAGATGTCACTGCAAATACATCCCATGTGCACAGGACATATTTAGGACAGCAATGAGGGTGCTATTATTTACTTATGGTACATAAGCCTTCATTCTTCCTTTCTCTCTTTTTCCCTTGCTAAAACCTGGATATAAATAACTTATCAGACCATGTGCAGATACCTGCAAAGAGGCATTTTATGGAAGGGACCTGGATCTTTGAGTGACTGCTTGGATCACCATCACTTAAAGAATAATTTGATGAGGAAGAGTCACATGTTATTCTGCCTGACAGAGGAATTTATTTTTATGGTGTTAACCCACTGAGATTTGAGATTAGTTCATAATAGTGTCTAGATTAAATTCCCTAACAATAGGGGAACTTTCTGGAAAAAGGTTGACTATAAATATGAAAGGTATAAAGTCAGGATTATTGTTGGAAACTAGCCAAGTGTTCTATGTGCCTGAAGTGGAGTAAGAAAATATGGATGTGGTAGAAATTAGTCTGGAGAGTTCAATGGGGCTCAATTATTTTGGCCCTGGGTAAGGATTCTGTGCTCTCAAGTGACATGAAGAGTAATGGGAGGATTTCTAGAAAGACATTTTTAAAAAAATTTTTTATGCTCAGTTAGCCAACATACAATACATCACTAGTTTTTGATGTAGTGCTCAATGATTCATTAATTGCATGTAACACCCAGTACTTATTTTTAAAGAATTACTCAAATATCTGAGTGGAAAATGAAGAAGTGAAAAGATTGGAGAAGTAATGTGAGTTAGGAGGGTGATGGGGTGGAGAGTGGGCTGGGTTTAGGACATATTTTTCTATTATAAAGGCAAGGACTTGATGATGCCTTTGGATTTATAAGAGAAGTGATTTTTTTTTAAATATTAACTTCAAGTTTAATTGAGCCAAGACATTGAAAAAATGGAGTTTACACTTTCTGAATGGGGTGGACTGAGCAATGTACACAGGAGGAGAGGCAAGTGTTCAGTTTAGAATGGGTAAGATTAAGATGTCTATTAGCCAAGAGCAGTTATTGAATAAGAAATCTGATATCCAAGTCCAGAGAACAGGACAGAAATGGGAATGAAAGTATCCAGGTGGTCATTTTCAGGTTGTACTTGGCATTTATGGCCCTGATTCTGGATAAAGTTCTGGACAGAATCTGAACAGAGAGAGCAAGAATCTCCAAAGGGAAAAGGACAGTGAATTGAAGAATTTCCAGAATAGGTAACCAGAAAGAACAGTATCAGGTGAAGAGGGTGAAACAACAAAGAGTACCCTAGAAATTAAATAAAACTACTGTTTAAGTAGTTGACCTCTGTCTCTTGCCTGTTTCTCACTTTCAATGTTTATTGAATGAAGGAACTGCTTTCCATAAGGCAACTGATTCTCTTAAAAGTCACCTCCTTACTGTTGGTAAAATGGTGTCACGTTAAAGTCCACATCGATCTTGCTATTGAAAGGAAGGAAGTCAAAAATTCGGGATCATCTAAAAATAGCTTTTTAGCACCTTCTTGTTGCAGATAAAGATGTCGAGGTCACTTTTCCAGGCTGTGCAGCTACTCACTGGGTTGGGACAGGGTGTGTTCTCTGGCTCTGGTTCTGTTTTCAGAGAGCAGTCTTCCTGAGCCTTCCCTGTAAAGTCATCTTGACTGTATAGGTGTCTCTGTTCTGCCCCATTCCTGAGGCGGCACAAAAGTGCAACTGAGCAGAAGATGAGCACAAGGATGTTGAACACCAGGGTGGCTCTTCACTTAGGAAGTGTCGTCTTAATTATGCAGCCCAAAGAGGATGTGTGCTCTCCTCAGGTCCCTCCTCAATGTCTTATATAGAAGTCCCTCCAGGCCTGGTGCTGACCATGGCTGCCCAGGTCACAACTGGTCGGGGCTCTGAATTCTATGCCTAATGAAAAACCCTGAGCAACCTGAGCATCAACACTAGACTACTGTCCTAAATCTCTGAGAAGTTTTTTGTTCTTATCTCCCACCACTGCTTGCACAGTGCAGAGGGAGAGCAGGTCTCAGACCCACGGAAGTTGGAAGCCAGCCACTTCCAGCCCTGTTGGGGCCTGCGAGTACTTACCAATGGTGGCCTCTACTGGTTCTGAGGGAAACGGATGCTGCTGCCTCAGAACCGCTCAGTATGCAGTGTTTTTCCCCCTGAGGAATTTCTTCCAGCAGGGACAAGTGCATTTTTCCAGTTCTATCTCTTTCTCTCTTTTTCTTTTTCTTCTGATTTTTAACTTTACAAATGTTTCACCTTCCTTGTCCTTGGATTAAAAATCCTTGCATCCTTCATTGGATAGCTTTAGCAGATCATCTCTTAGTCTCAAATATTATTTAAAAATTATCATCTTTGGGGAGGAGTCAAGATGGCGGAGAAGTAGCAGGCTGAGACTATTTCAGGTAGCGGGATATCAGCTAAATAGCTTATCTAAAGATTGCAAACACCTATAAATCCAACGGGAGATTGAAGAGAAGAAGAACAGCAATTCCAGAAACAGAAAACCAACCACTTTCTGCAAGGTAGGACTGGCGGAGAAGTGAATCCAAAGCGACTGGAAGATAGACCGCGGGGGGAGGGGCCGGCTCCCGGCGAGCGGCAGAGCAACGGAGCACAAAATCGGGACTTTTAAAAGTCTGTTCCGCTGAGGGACATCGCTCCAGAGGCTTAACGGGGGTGAAGCCCACGCGGGGTAAGCGCGGCCTCAGGTCCCACAGGGTCACAGAAGGATCGGGGGAGTCTGAGGGTCGCAGAGCTTACCGGTATTAGAACAGGGAAGCCGGCTACAGAGACAGAGCCGAGGAGTGAGCTCTAAACTCGGGGTTACCTTGAACCGGTCGCAGGCTCGGTCAGCTCGGAGCGCAGCCAGAAGGCCAGGGTGACGGGAGTCATTGGGCGCTGTTCTCTGAGGGTGCACTGAGGAGTGGGGCCCTGGGCTCTCGGCTCCTCCGGGCCGGAGACCGGGAGGCTGCCATCTTCACTCCCGTCCTCCGGAACTCCACAGAAAGCGCTCAGGGAACAAAAGCTCCCAAAAGCAAACCCAGCAACCCCGAGCAGATTACTCAGCCCGGCCCGGGTAAGGGTGGTGCAACTCCGCCTGGGGCAAAGACGCTTGAGAATCACTACAACAGGCCCCTCTCCCAGAAGATCAACGAGAAACCCAGCCAGGACCAAGTTCACCTACCAAGGAGTGCAGTTTCAATACCAAGGAGAGTGGCAGAATTCCAGAGGAGAAGAAAGCAAAGCATGGAACTCATGGCTTTCTCCCCATGATTCTTTAGCCTTGCAGTTAATTTAATTTTTTTTTCTCTTTTTCAATTTTTTTTTCTCTTCTTCTGCTAAATTTTTTAAATTTTTACCGTTTTCTTTTTTAACGTTTTTTAAATAGTTTATCTAATATATATATATATATATATATATATATTTTTTTTTTTTTTTCCTTTTTATATTTTTTATCGGCTTTCTTTTTTTAATAGTTTCTTTTTTTTTTCTTTCTTCTTCTGAACCCCTTTTTATCCCCTTTCTCCCCCTCACGATTTGAGATCTCTTCTGATTTGGCTAAAGCATATTTTCCTGGGGTTGTTGCCACCCTTTTAGTATTTTAATTGCTCCTTCATATACTCTTATCTGAACAAAATGACAAGGCGGAAAAATTCACCACAAAAAAAAAAGAACAAGAAGCAGTACCAAAGGCTAGGGACCTAATCAATACAGACATTGGTAATATGTCAGATATAGAGTTCAGAATGACGATTCTCAAGGTTCTAGCCGGACTTGAAAAAGGCATGGAAGATTAAAGCAACCCTCTCGGGAGATATAAAAGCCCTTTCTGGAGAAATAAAAGAACTAAAATCTAACCAAGTTGAAATCAAAAAAGCTATTAATGAGGTGCAATCAAAAATGGAGGCTCTCACTGCTAGGATAAATGAGGCAGAAGAAAGAATTAGCGATATAGAAGACCAAATGACAGAGAATAAAGAAGCTGAGCAAAAGAGGGACAAACAGCTACTGGACCACGAGGGGAGAATTCGAGAGATAAGTGACACATAAGACAAAACAACATTAGAATAATTGGGATTCCAGAAGAAGAGGAAACAGAGAGGGGAGCAGAAGGTATATTGAGAGAATTATTGGAGAGAATTTCCCCAATATGGCAAAGGGAACAAGCATCAAAATCCAGGAGGTTCAGACAACCCCCCTCAATATCATTAAGAATAGGTCCACACCCCGTCACCTAATAGTAAAATTTACAAGTCTTAGTGACAAAGAGAAGATCCTGAAAGCAGCCCGGGAAAAGAAGTCTGTAACGTACAATGGTAAAAATATTAGATTGGCAGCAGACTTATCCACAGAGACCTGGCAGGCCAGAAAGAGCTGGCATGATATATTCAGAGTACTAAATGAGAAAAACATGCAGCCAAGAATACTATATCCAGCTAGGCTATCATTGAAAATAGACGGAGAGATTAAAAGCTTCCAGGACAAACAAAAACTGAAAGAATTTGCAAAGATCCAAACCAGCTCTACAGGAAATATTGAAAGGGGTCCTCTAAGCAAAGAGAGACCCTAAAAGTAGTAGATCAGAAAGAAACAGAGACAATATACAATAACAGTCACCTTACAGGCAATACAATGGCACTAAATTCATATCTCAATACTTACCTGAATGTTAATGGGCTAAATGCCCCAATCAAAAGACACAGGGTATCAGAATGGATAAAAAAACAAAACCCATCTATATGTTGTCCTACAAGAAACTCATCTTAAACCCGAAGACACCTCCAGGTTTAAAGTGAGGGGGTGGAAAAGAATTTACCATGCTAATGGACATCAGAAGAAAGCAGGAGTGACAATCCTTATATCAGATCAATTAGATTTTAAGCCAAAGACTATAATAAGAGATGAGGAAGGACACTATATCATACTCAAAGGAACTGTCCAACAAGAAGATCTAACAATTTTAAATATCTATGCCCCTAACGTGGGAGCAGCCAATTATATAAACCAATTAATAACAAAATCAAAGAAACACATCGACAATAATACAATAATAGTAGGGGATTTTAACACTCCCCTCACTGAAATGGACAGATCATCCAAGCAAAAGATCAACAAGGAAATCAAGGCCTTAAATGACACACTGGACCAGATGGACATCACAGATATATTCAGACCATTTCATCCCAAAGCAACAGAATACACATTCTTCTCTAGTGCACATGGAACATTCTCCAGAATAGATCACATTCTTGGTCCTAAATCAAGTCTCAATCGGTATCAAAAGATTGGGATCATTCTCTGCATATTTTCAGACCACAATGCTCTGAAGCTAGAACTCAATCACAAGAGGAAATTTGGAAAGAACCCAAATACATGGAGACTAAACAGCATCCTTCTAAAGAATGAATGGGTCAACCAGGAAATTAAAGAAGAATTGAAAAAATTCATGGAAACAAATGATAATGAAAACACAACAGTTCAGAATCTGTGGGACACAACAAAGGCAGTCCTGAGAGGAAAATATATAGCGGTACAAGCCTTTCTCAAGAAACAAGAAAGGTCTCAGGTACACAACCTAACCCTACACCTAAAGGAGCTGGAGAAAGAACAAGAAAGAAACCCTAAACCCAGCAGGAGAAGAGAAATCATAAAGATCAGAGCAGAAATCAATGAAATAGAAACCAAAAAAACAATAGAACGAATCAACGAAACGAGGAGCTGGTTCTTTGAAAGAATTAATAAGATTGATAAACCCCTGGCCAGACTTATCAAAAAGAAAAGAGAAAGGACCCAAATAAATAAAATCATGAATGAAAGAGGAGAGATCACAACGAACACCAAAGAAATACAGACAATTATGAGAACATACTATGAGCAACACTACGCCAACAAATTTGACAATCTGGAAGAAATGGATGCATTCCTAGAGACATATAAATTACCACAACTGAACCAGAAGAAATGGAAAGCCTGAACAGACCTATAACCAGTAAGGTGATTGAAACAGTCATCAAAAATCTCCAAACAAACAAAAGCCCAGGGCCAGATGGCTTCCCGGGGGAATTCTACCAAACATTTAAAGAAGAACTAATTCCTATTCTCCTGAAACTGTTCCAATAAATAGAAACGGAAGGAAAACTTCCAAACTCATTTTATGAGGCCAGCATCACCTTGATCCCAAAACCAGACAAAGATCCCATCAAAAAAGAGAACTACAGACCAATATCCTTGATGAACACAGATGCAAAAATTCTCGCCAAAATACTAGCCAATAGGATTCAACAGTACATTAAAAGGATTATTCACCACGACCAAGTGGGATTTATTCCAGGGCTGCAAGGTTGGTTCAACATCCGCAAATCAATCAATGTGATACAACACATTAATAAAAGAAAGAACAAGAACCATATGATACTCTCCATAGATGCTGAAAAAGCATTTGACAAAGTACAGCATCCCTTCCTGATCAAAACTCTTCAAAGTGTAGGGATAGACGGCACATACCTCAATATTATCAAAGCCATCTATGAAAAACCCACTGCAAATATCATTCTCTATGGAGAAAAACTGAAAGCTTTTCCGCTAAGGTCAGGAACACGGCAGGGATGTCCGTTATCACCACTGCTATTCAACATAGTACTAGAAGTCCTAGCCTCAGCAATCAGACAACAAAAGGAAATTAAAGGCATCCAAATCGGCAAAGAAGAAGTCAAACTATCACTCTTCGCAGATGATATGATACTCTATGTGGAAAACCCAAAAGACTCCACTCCAAAACTGCTAGAACTTGTTCAGGAATTCAGTAAAGTGTCAGGATATAAAATCAATGCACAGAAATCAGTTGCATTTCTCTACACCAACAACAAGACAGAAGAAAGAGAAATTAAGGAGTCCATCCCATTTACAATTGCACCCAAAACTATAAGATACCTAGGAATAAACCTAACCAAAGAGACTAAGAATCTATACTCAGAAAACTATAAAGAACTCATGAAAGAAATTGAGGAAGACACAAAGAAATGTAAAAATGTTCCATGCTCCTGGATTGGAAGGATAAATATTGTGAAAATGTCTATGCTACCTAAAGCAATCTACACATTTAATGCAATTCCTATCAAAGTACCATCCATTTTTTTCAAAGAAATGGAACAAATAATCCTAAAATTCATATGGAACCAGAAAAGACCTCGAATAGCCAAAGGAATATTGAAAAAGAAAGCCAAAGTTGGTGGCATCACAATTCCGACTTCAAGCTCTATTACCAAGCTGTCATCATCAATACAGCATGGTACTGGCACAAAAACAGACACATTGATCAATGGAACAGAATAGAGATCCCAGAAATAGACCCTCAACTCTATGGTCAACTCATCTTCGACAAAGCAGGAAAGAATGTCCACTGGAAAAAAGACAGCCTCTTCAATAAATGGTGTTGGGAAAATTGGACAGCCACATGCAGAAAAATGAAATTGGATCATTTCCTTACACCACACACGAAAATAGACTCAAAATGGATGAAGGATCTCAATGTGAGAAAGGAATCCATCAAAATCCTCGAGGAGAACACAGGCAGCAACCTCTTCGACGTCAGCCGCAGCAACATCTTCCTAGGAACATCACCAAAGGCAAGGGAAGCAAGGGCAAAAATGAACTATTGGGATTTTATCAAGATCAAAAGCTTTTGCACAGCAAAGTAAACAGTGAACAAAACCAAAAGACAACTGACAGAATGGGAGAAGATATTTGCAAATGACATATCAGATAAAGGGCTAGTGTCCAAAATCTATATAAAGAACTTAGCAAACTCAACACCCAAAGAACAAACAATCCAATCAAGAAATGGGCAGAGGACATGAACAGACATTTCTGCAAAGAAGACATCCAGATGGCCAACAGACGCATGAAAAAGTGCTCCATATCACTCGGCATCAGGGAAATACAAATCAAAACCACAATGAGATATCACCTCACATGAGTCAGAATGGCTAAAATTAACAAGTCAGGAAATGACAGATGCTGGCGAGGATGCGGAGAAAAGGGAACCCTCCTACACTGTTGGTGGGAATGCAAGCTGGTGCAACCACTCTGGAAAACAGCATGGAGGTTCCTCAAAATGTTGAAAATAGAACCACCCTATGACCCAGCAATTGCACTACTAGGTATTTATCCTAAAGATACAAATGTAGTGATCCGAAGGGGCACGTGCATCCGAATGTTTATAGCAGCAATGTCTACAATAGCCAAACTATGGAAAGAACCTAGATGTCCATCAACAGACAAATGGATAAAGAAGATGTGGTATATATACACAATGGAATACTCTGCAGCCATCAAAAGAAATGAAATCTTGCCATTTGCGACGACGTGGATGGAACTAGAGGGTATCATGCTTAGCGAAATAAGTCAATCGGAGAAAGACAACTATCATATGATCTCCCTGATATGAGGGAGAGGAGATGCAACATGGGGGGTTGAGGGGGTAAGGAGAAGAATAAATGTAACAAGTTGGGATTGGGAGGGAGACAAACCATAAGTGACTCTTAATCTCACAAAACAAACTGAGGGTTGATGGGGGGAGGGGGGTTGGGGGGGTGGGGTTATGGATATTGGGGAGGGTATGTGCTATGGTGAGTGCTGTGAAGTGTGTAAACCTGGCGATTCGCAGACCTGTACCCCTGGGGATAAAAATATATGTTTATTAAAAATAAAATTAAAAAAAAATTATCATCTTTGAGTCTGTTTCCTCAACTGAGGAAAAATGAGAATTATCCTTATTATATAGGCTTGTGGGAATTTAATTTGATAATGCATGTGAAAAGACCTTAGAGCCATTTAAAAACTACACAGGTAGTACCAATGCTCAATTACAGAGTTGACACTATCTGTCCTGTGCTTTCTTCTGAGGTTTGCATATGGGACTTTACCTACCTTTATAAGGAAACTAGAAGGTTTGTATTATTGCTATTATTGTTACTGTTGTTGTTGTTATTATTATCTGCCCCCCCAACACATCATCCTCCAATAAATCAACCACTTTTCACTACTGAGAAGGGAAAGAGAAACCAGAAAATGGAAACTCTGCTGAAGTCATTAATAGCATCTGTGACCCTATCCTCTAGTAAATTTTATTTTTTTAATTTTTTTCCTCCAGTAAATTTTAGAGAAATTACCAGAGCACTAAACTTCTCTCATTAAGTTTGCTCAACTAAAAACTAATAGGCACACACTGTCTTCAGGAAACAAAACAAAAGAAAACAAAAGCCATAATATTGGTAAGCTAATCACTTTGAATGTATTAACTCATATAATCCTCATCACTAACCTAATTCATGTCTCATTTGTCAGAGAGCTTCTATGTTGATTACTAGTGTGTCAACCATTATTGATATAGTACCTAATACATAGTGAGCACTTAAATTAATTAGTTGAATGAATCAATTTTGTCTATTCAAGTAAGTAACCTCATTTTCTTCATATAAAACATGATATTTCATTTACAGTATACAATTGATATTTACTTATTTATTTTCCATGGTCACAGGAAGTGTTCATCTCAGAATCCATAGTTTAATTCCCCAGAGAGAAACAGAGTGTATAAGTAAATGCCAGTTGACAAGTTTTATATTTGATATGTAGTATAATCAGGAAAAGCTGTGTGGCACCTGGGTGGCTCAGTTAGTTAAGCATCCTACTTTTGGCTTTTCCACTTGGACATGATCTCAGGGTCATGAGAGAGAGTCCCACATTTGGCTCTACCCTCAGCATGGAGTCTACTTGAGATTATCTCCCTCTTGCCTCTTCCCCCATTCTCTCTCTCTCACAAATAAAATAAATAAATAAAATCTTAAAACCTGTGATACTCTCATATAATATCTCAATCATCTTAACTATAGTCTTCGTTCTAATTATGATGTGAAAGAGTGAAGTAAATATGTTTAATAACATGTCCTAGTTAACTTTGATCCATTCATAATTATATACACGTAAATGTAACACTTGTTCTTTAGTTGGTGGAAGGACATGTGGTGTTAATATTTTTATTTACTTTCACTCACTTCCATTTTAAGTAATCACAGGAAGTATTCATTGGAGACCTCAGAGTCTGATGTTCACAGAGAAAAATTGAGCATGTCAAAGTTTTCAGATTGAATTAGAACACTTCTGCTTTTTTTTTGGTAATAAGTGATGAAGTGTTTTCCATGTTTTTTGAAGTTTTAAAGTGAATTGTTGCTTTAAAAGAGGAAAGTAATGTCTCATTTTCCCAAAAAGGGTGGCCTATTTATGGATTAAGAACTCCCAATATGGAATAAAGCATTTTCATCAACTTTTTTTTCTAGCCGTATGTTAAAGAAGGTTTCATAATAATCACCTTCATAAGCTGTATTTTTATATCAATTACACTGATAATAGGTTAAACAAAAACATATTTTCTTATCAAATTCCTCAATGTTTTTATTAAATTGGTAATTGTATGGGTTGTCTTGGTGGCATTTTGTTAATGTGATAAGTAGATTAATGAAAGAGATTAATGACAGGATTAAAACTAACAATATTCTTGAAATGAGAAATTAAATGACCACAGGAAAAACTTCTCTTTTCTTCCTTTGGCAATCTTCCCAATGTTACTAATTTGTTCTCTAGAGAACAAAAGACATAAGTGTCTGGTGATGAAACATCCAGAAAACAGTTTTTCTCAAGCTATTAATAATGGGGAAAAAATGGAGAGAATTCAGTGCAATCATCTTAGCTTTGGAATATTTGCTTGTAATTTAGACATTTGAGTAAAGTGTTCAGTACCTACCAGAACAGTTTAATTGGTACTCTTTTGGATTCTGAGAAGATGTCTCCATGAGATAACTCAGAATGGTTATGATGACACTGTCTAGGTTATTTAAACTCTCTCTTTAGTTCCCTGGTGTTATGTGTCCCAAAGTTTTTGTGACACTGAAGTGTGAAACCCATGGCTCCAGTTAAGGGTATCATCTTTAAATACTTCTAACAATCTCCTTTTTGATGCTTTGTGTCTTACAATCTGGATCTCCTGCCATCTCTTAAAGGAAGTAAAGAGTACTTTATGAAGATAGAAGGCAAGGAAACCAAGGAAGTTCCATTTTATTTGCTAATTTTCTAAGGTCTTAACTCTTGCAATATTGTCCAAAACTAGTTTTGCCTTTGACTAATACGCCTTTTTTGAGGTATATTATACTTAAAGGTGATCTACTGTAATCAACTTATTCGCCTCCATTCTCAAGGTAAGAAAACCATTTGGCCCTCTTAAATTATGCATGTGGCAGGGGCAGGGTGGGCTGGGGGAGGAGAATGGATAAGAAAGGTCAATGATTTGAGATAATTCAGATATTTTGTGTGTGTCTATTTCTCACAAATTTGATATAAGCTTAAAGCATGGGGACTTAGGTAAGATTACATGATTAAATTGAATAGTTTTGGAAAGGAGAAATTTTGGAGGAGGTGTAAAGAATTAGGATATTTTAACTAAGAAGAGTGGATTGGAAATCAGTGAAGCACAACCCAAGAGTCCAGAGGCAAATAATTTAGAGAATTGATAATGCTCAAACTGTAGACTAACATCTAGTTGTCAAATCTAAAAACGTCTTATTATTGAGTTATTTCTGAATACTGTCATATTATTCATTTATTACACATAAAGATAGCTTTCCCAGGTAAAAATTAAATACTTATAATAAAATGGGGGCAGCAGTTGCATATAATAATAGAGAAATTGATGGAGCATCAGAGAACAGAGAATGAATATTCAGGCTACTGACAGCCATAAAACCCACATCCAGGACTATGATCTTTAGCTCACAAACAATGCAGAGCTTTACAGAGTGTTGAGATGTAGCGGGTTTATATGAACAGATTTCCAGATATGTTATTATTAATGCACTGTTGTGTTTAATGACTAATATTAACTTGGGGGATTTTAATCTACAAGTGCAAGTTGTTTATAATTATAGGGCAGTGGTGTTTTTTCTTTCAGGTTCTCTGATATTTTAATGAATAATGTGCCTGTAATTTTATTTATTGGGTTTTCCTGTATAATAGAATCACTTTACTTTCTTAAGTTTTTATTTAAATTCCAGTTAGTTAGCATACAGTGTATTATTAGTTTCAGGTGTACAATATACTGATTCAACACTTCCACAAACACCCAGTGTTCCTCACAAGTGTCCTCATTGATACCCATCACCTCGCCTCTGGTTCTCTATAGTTAAAAGTCTGTTTCTTGGTTTAAAATATTCCATACACACTTAAGTCATTCACTTTTTTTACATCTTTAAGTCTATATTTTCCATTTTTGTACCTCTTCTAATTTGCTTTCTTAGAGTGAACCTACACTTTAAAAGGAGGGGTCTTATCTATTGCATTGTTGCAAACTAACATAATTGTTTTCTATCTAATCTCATTATATGTCTTTTTTTAGTACCTCCTGCTCTATATAATATATTTTTCTTTCATGTTTTTCAGTGTTTTAGAATGCACATACATACACACATGTTATTCTGTCTCATTCTAATAATAATACTGATTAATCACTCTTTTCCTTATAATTTTCTTTTTGAGTCATGAGTTTTAAAAAAATCTCTTTCCTGATTCACTGATTAAAAGAAAAATGATAGACTTTTGGTAATTGTATATTCACTTATCACTGGTTCCTTCCACTAGGATATTTGTTCTGAGAGAACACTGTAATGTATCTTCAGCTCTTAAACCAAGGGATCACAATACATAGCTGAATGAATAAAAAAATGAATTAATGCAGGCTACTTTCTGGTGTTCCCTAAATTTTTCATTCAATGTAAATGAAATCCATTTTTATGTAGATAATTTAAATTCAATTTTCAGACCTTCATATAGATAGATAGATCACTGTTGCTAAGAGTTATTTTTAATTATATGCAATTTTGCAATCACATTTACAGTCTTTTAAAACAAATATACCTAAACTGACTTCAGTGGTCACTGTTAGTAGTATTACACAGTTTTTGCTTTATTCCTACTTCTCAATATTGTTTCATCTGTAGAAATATCTGGATCTATCTTAGCATTTATTCCCCACAACATATCTCAGAATATCTTCCTGGGTTATTTGTATAGTAATAATAACTCATATATAGATAATAATATTGACAATAATCCTTTTTAAACACTTAGTGCGTTCTCTATGTGGTCAAAGAAATTTATATTTATTAGCTGGTGTAGTACTGGAGACCTGTGTCACTTCTGACATTACAGAGCAGATGGGAAAGCTAGGGAAAAAAGAAGTTAAGTAATTTGCCAGAGGTCACATCTGGGTACTGAAGAAAGAACCAAACCCAGGAAACTCTGGCTCTGGAACACTCAACTATTAACCAACATCATATGTCTTTGGACATGTCTTCCCTTTTATTTGGCTTTTATCATTATCAAAAAGACATTTGTGGTCAGTCTGAATTTTATTTTGTTGTAAGTGACTGTTTTTCTCCTTTCTTTTATTCTGTCTGTATATATATATATATATATATATATATATATACTTCTTTACTTCCTGCTTTTCTTTCCTCTATTTCTCCCTTCCTTGCTTCTTTTTTTTTTTCATTCTTCTTTCCTTCCTCTTCTCCTTTTCTCTTTCTTCCTCTTCTCCTTCCCTTTTCATATGGTTTTCACCTCAGGTAATTTACCAAGACATACATAAGTGTATGCATCATTTTATTACAGAAAATGTCAATACAGTCCATTTGTTCCTTTCCCAACAGTTTTCTTCTTTTCAACGTGTTAATAATTCTCTTATATTGTGGAAGCTCTCCTTTAAAAACCACTGATTATTTATATTTTAATTTGTATCGCCATTATCCCATATCTATTACTTTGTTTCTTATCATTTAATCTCTGTCCTTGTATGTTTCCAGGGAGCTGTTCAATTTTTTTCCCCACAGTTGTGATACAATTTCATATCATCAGCACTCTTCTTCCCTGCCTCTCCTATAATTTCTTATCCTAGTACCATAGTTTTAGTTGTCCTGGATAACTTTCTCTTTCCCTTTCAGGGAATGGTGAAATAATCTATGGTGTTTCTCATCTCCTTGAAACTCCCTAGCTTTCCTTGGTCTCATTGGCTTTGCTATGAGTTCCTTTTGCTATGAGTACTTATCCTTGAGAACTTAGAAAATGTGCTGGTACCACTTTTTACAGGATCCCCACTGTGGACAAGCAGAAGCCATATAAGTAACCATCTCCTCCCTACTCCTCAACATGCAATCCATTCAGCCTTTCTAAAATTGACAAGAAAACTGTACAATTATGTTTTAATTTTTAAAGAAAGTTTAGGAAAAAGCTAGAAAAAATATTAGATTTCTAGTTAGCTTATTTGTAGTTTCCATTGAGTGTGCATGTTTCCCATTTTCCTAAGTCAGTTCTCCAATTTGTATTGAGATTAGTCTTCTAAGCACCTCCCTTATTGGTATTTTTGCAAAATTCTGCTCCTCTTCTGAATAATTGCATGATAAAATTATTTCTGGATTGTGGGTATGAGAATGGGAAAGCAGAATCTACCCCAAAGAAGATGACTCAGAGAGAGCCAGCCAGACCTTTGGCTGAGTGGATCATTACTTGCAGGCCTCCTTTAATTTGGTGGGCAAAACTGGACAGAACTTTCTTCAAAAAGTATGGACTAGTGTCCACCTTTTTAGTTTTCAACATTGTTGAGAAGGAATTGTTTTTTCAGCTTCAAAATATATTAACTAACTGAATTAAAAAAAACTCAGTAAAATTAAATTAAAAAAAAAAAAGAAATTTGAGCCGGGTTATATGGGAAGGTTGTAGACACCCTCAGATGATCTTTTTAATTTTAGTTCATGCAATACTAACTATTACCTAGTGTCTTATTCCTCAGTAATTAGTCTGAAAGTGAAATTTACAAATGATAATCTTTCTGGAATGAATTTTTCAAGAACCTAGTTTGCACAAGTCCTAACCTCTTGCTGAGAATTCCCACAAAGGACAATTATTAGTGTGATCAAGAAGAATGTTCTGAAAGTCTATCATTTCAAGTAATTTGGAAGACATATGGGCTTCTCATGAAGTGTTCCATGCATTGTGCCTGTAAGATACACATAAGTAGCTAGAAATGAAGTGTTGCCCACAGCAACAAATTGTGAATATTCATAACACCAGAATTATCTTACTACCAGAGTAGCTTATACTAGATTAGCAAATGTATTTTTTTAAAGATTTTATTTATTTATTTATTTGACAGACAGAGATCACAAGCAGGCAGAGAGGCAGGCAGAGAGAGAGGAGGAATCAGGCTCCCTGCCAAGCAGAGAGCCCGATGCGGGGCTTGATCCCAGGACCCTGAGATCATGACCTGAGCTGAAGGCAGCGGCTTAACCCACTGAGCCACCCAGGCGCCGCCCCTAGATTAGCAAATGTATTTAACTGTAGTCTTCTGTATAAGTAATATGATATTTTATCAATACAGCAGTACATAGGGTTTCTATGATAATCTTTAATAAGGATAGTGGAACTGACACCATAAAGACCCCTTACTCCAAACTGGTATTCCTGGACCAAAACACTGCCTGCTAATTCCACACACATATGTCTGCATCACCTGCCTCTTTCCATGGTACAATAGCTCGGTACATGCAATGGGCAAAATTATTTGCCAATTATGTTTGGCGTTTGAAGAATGGCAAAACTAGAGAAGAACTTTGGGGGGGGGATTCTCTTATTTTCATTCTTTATAAATATTCAAATATACTACCAGTAAGGTGGATGACTTTACACTCTCTAAGACATTGCAGGATATCCTGTTGCACTTTAAACTACATAGTACTTCATGTACTTTATTTGGATACCATGCTTAAGGCTTTTATTATTTTTTTAATTTCTTTTCAGTATACCAAAATTCATTGTTTATGTACCAAATCCAGTGGTCCATGTAATATGTGCCCTCATAATACTCAGCACCAGGCTCACCCAAAATACCAAACCCCGCCCTTCTAACCCTCAGATTGTTTTTCAGAGTCCACAGTTTCTCATGACTCATCTCTCCCTCCAAATTCCTCCAAATCCCTTCTCCTTTCCATATCTCCATGTCCTCCATGTTATTTCTTGTGCTCACAAAAAAGTGAAACCATATGATAATTGACTCTCTCTGCTTGACTTATTTCACTCAGCAAAATCTCTTCCAGTCCCGTCCATGTTGTTACAAAAGTTGGCTATTCATCCTTTCCAGTGGAGGCATAATATTCCATAGTGTGTATGGTCCACATCTTCCTTATCCATTAGTCTGTTGAAGGGCATCTTGGTCCTTTCCACAGTTTGGCGACCATGGCCATTGCTACTATGAACATTGGGGTACAGATGGCCCTTCTTTACACTACATCTGTATCTTTGGGGTAAATACCCAGTAGTGCAATTGCAGGGTCATAGGGAAGCTATGTACGTTGTTTCCTGTCTTGTTAATTTTCGCCATTCTAACTGGTGTAAGGTGGCATCTCAATGTGGTTTTAATTTGAATCTCCTTGATGGCCAGTGATGGTGGACATTTTTTCATGTGTCTGATAGCCATTTGTATGTCTTCATTGGAGAAGTGTCCGTTCACGTCTTCTGCCCATCTTTTCACATGATTATCTGTTTTGTGTGTGTTGAGTTTGAGAAGTTCTTCATAGATCCTGGATATCAGCCTTTTGACTGTACTGTCATTTGTGAATATCTTCTTCCATTCCATGGGTTGCCTCTTTGTTTGGTTGACTGTTTCCTTTGCTGTGCAGAAGCTTTGATCTTGATGAAGTCCCAAAAGTTCATTTTGACTTTTGTTTCCTTTGCCTTTGGAGACATATCTTGAAAGAAGTTGCTGTGGCTGATGTCAAAGAGGTTACTACCTATATTCTCCTCTAGGATTCTGATAGATTCCTGCCTCATGTTGAAGTCTTTGGTCCATTTTGAGTTTATCTTTGTGTATGGTGTAAGAGAATGGTCGAGTTTCATTCTTCTACATACAGCTGTCCAATTTTCCCAGCACCATTTATTGAAGAGACTGTCTTTTCCACTGTATATTTTTTCCTACTTTGTTGAAGATTATTTGACCATAGAGTCGAGGGTCCATATCTGGGCTCTCTATTCTTTTCCAATGGTCTATGTGACTATTTTTATGCCTGTACCATGCTGTCTTGGTGAACGTGGCTTGTAGTAAAGCTTGAAATCAGGCAATGTGATGCCCCCAGTTTTGTTGTTCTTTTTCAACATTTACTTAGCAAATCGGGGTCTCTTCTGATTCCATACAAATTTTAGGATTGTTTGCTCCAGCTCTTTGAAAAATGTCAGTGGAATTTTGATCAAAATGGCATTGAAAATATAGATTGCTCTAGGCAGAATATATATTTTAACAATGTTTATTTTCCGATCCATGAGCATGGAGTGGTCTTCTATCTTTTTGTGTCTTCTTCAATTTCTTTTATGAGTGTTTGTAGTTCCTTGAGTACAGTTCTTTTACTTCTTTGGTTAGGTTTATTCCCAGGTATCTTATGGTTTTTGGTGCTATAGTAAATGGAATTGATTCTCTAATTTCCCTTCTGTATTTTCATTGTTAGTGTATAAGAAAGCCACTGATTTCTGAACATTGACTTTGTATCCTCCAACATTGCTGAATTGTTGTATGAGTTCTAGTAGTTTGGGGGTGGAGTCTTTTGGGTTTTCCATATAAAGAATCATGTCATCTGCGAAGATAGAGAGTTTGACTTACTTGCGAATTTGGATACCTTTTATTTCTCTTCGTTGTCTGAGGGCTGTTGCTAGGATTTCTAATACTATGTTGAACAAGAGTGGTGAGAGTGTGCATTCTTGTCATGTTCCTGATCTCAATGGGAAGGCTGCAAGCTTTTTCCCATTGAGGATGATATTTGCTGTGGGTCTTTCATAGATAGATTTTATGAAGTTCAGGAATGTTTCCTCTATCCCTATACTTTGAAGCGTTTTAGTCAAGAACGGATCCGGGATTTTGTCAAATGCTTTTTCTGCATCAATTGAGAGGACAATGTGGTTCTTCTCTCTTCTCTTATTGATTTGTTCTATCACACTGATTGATATATGAATGTTCAACCACCCTTGCAACCCAGGGATGAATCCGACCTGGTCATGGTGGATAATCTTTTTAATGTGCAGTTGGATCCTATTTGCTAGGATCTTGTTGAGAATCTTAGCATCCATATTCATCAGGGATATTGGTCTGAAATTCTCCTTTTTGGTAGGGTCTTTGCCTGGTTTGGGGATCAGGTTAATGCTGGCTTCATAAAAAAGAGTCTGGAAATTTTCCTTCTGCGTCAATTTTTTGAATCAGCTTCAGGAGAATAGTTTTTTTTTTTTTCAATTTATAATGAGTTTTTTTATTAATTTTATTTTTTTTAAACATATAATATATTTTTATCCCCAGGGGTACAGGTCTGTGAATAGCCAGGTTACACACTTCACAGCACTCACCATAGCACATACCCTCCCCAATATCCATAACCCCACCCCCTCCCAACCCCCCTCCCCCCATCAACCCTCAGTTTGTTTTGTGAGATTAAGAGTCACTTATGGTTTGTCTCCCTCCCAATCCCATCTTGTTACATTTATTCTTCTCCTACCCCCTCAACCCCCCATGTTGCATCTCCTCTCCCTCATATCAGGGAGATCATATGATAGTTGTCTTTCTCCGATTGACTTATTTCGCTAAGCATGATACCCTCTAGTTCCATCCACGTCGTCGCAAATGGCAAGATTTCATTTCTTTTGATGGCTGCAGAGTATTCCATTGTGTATATATACCACATCTTCTTTATCCATTTGTCTGTTGATGGACATCTAGGTTCTTTCCATAGTTTGGCTATTGTAGACATTGCTGCTATAAACATTCGGATGCACGTGCCCCTTCGGATCACTACATTTGTATCTTTAGGATAAATACCTAGTAGTGCAATTGCTGGGTCATAGGGTGGTTCTATTTTCAACATTTTGAGGAAACTCCATGCTGTTTTCCAGAGTGGTTGCACCAGCTTGCATTCCCACCAACAGTGTAGGAGGGTTCCCTTTTCTCCGCATCCTTGCCAGCATCTGTTGTTTCCTGACTTGTTAATTTTAAACATTCTGGCTGGTGTGAGGTGGTAACTGACTGTGGTTTTGATTTGTATTTCCCTGATGCCGAGTGATATGGAGCACTTTTTCATGTGTCTGTTGTGATCCTTTGAGTATGAGTCTTCTTTGCAGAAATGTTTGTTAATGTCCTCTGACCTTTTCTTGATTGGATTATTTATTTTTTTGGGTGCTGAGTTTGATAAGTTCTTTATAGATTTTGGATACTAGCTCTTTTCTGATATGTCATTTGCAAATATCTTCTCCCATTCTGTCAGTTGTCTTTTGATTTTGTTGACTGTTTCCTTTGCTATACAAAAATTTTTGATATTGATGAAGGCTCAATAGTTCATTTTTGCCCTTGCTTCCCTTGCCTTTGGTGATGTTTCTAGGAAGAAGTTGCTGTGGCTGAGGTCAAAGAGGTTGCTGCCTGTGTTTTCCTTAAGGATTTTGATGGATTCCTGTCTCACATTGAGGTCTTTCATACATTTTGAGTCTATTTTTGTGTGTAGTGTAAGGAAATGGTCCAGTTTCATTCTTCTGCATGGGGCTGTCCAACTTTCCCAACACCAATTGTTGAAGAGGCTGTCTTTTTTCCGTTGGACATTCCTCCCTGCTTTGTCGAAGATTAGTTGACCACAGAGTTGACGGTCTATTTCTGGGATCTCTATTCTGTTTCACTGATCTATGTCTATTTTTGTGCCAGTACCATACTGTCTTGATGATGATAGCTTTGTAATAGAGCTCGATGTCTGGAATTGTGATGCCACCAACTCTGGCTTTCTTTTTCAACATTCCTGTGGCTATTCGAGGTCTTTTCTGGTTCCATATGAATTTTAGGATTATTTGTTTCATTTCTTTAAAAAAAAAAAAGGATGGTATTTTGATAGGAATTGCATTAAATATGTAGATTGCTTTAGGTAGCATAGACATTTTCACAATATTTGTTCTTCCAATCCTGGAGCATGGAACATTTTTCCATTTCTTTGTGTCTTACTCAATTTCTTTCATGAGTACTTTATAGTTTTCTGAGTATAGATTCTTAGCCTCTTTGGCTAGGTTTATTCCTAGGTATCTTATAGTTTTGGGTGCAATTGTAAATGGGATGGACTCCTTAATTTCTCTTTCTTCTGTCTTGCTGTTGGTGTAAAGAAATGCAACTGATTTCTGTGCATTGATTTTATATCCTGACACTTTACTGAATTCCTGTACAAGTTCTAGAAGTATTGGAATGGAGTCTTTTGGATTTTCCACATATAGTATCATATCATCTGTGAAGAGTGATAGTTTGACTTCTTCTTTGCCGATTTGGATGCCTTTAATTTCCTTTTGTTGTCTGATTGCTGAGGCTAGGACTTCGAGTACTATGTTGAATAGCAGTGGTGATAATGGACATCCCTGCCATGTTCCTGACCTTAGCAGAAAAGGTTTCAGTTTTTCTCCATTGAGAATGATATTTGCTGTGGGTTTTTCATAGATGGCTTTGATAATATTGAGGTATGTGCCCTCTATCCCTACACTCTGAAGAGTTTTGATCAGGAAGGTATGCTGTACTTTGTCAAATGCTTTTTCAGCATCTATGGAGAGTATCATATGGTTCTTGTTCTTTCTTTTATTAATGTGTTGTATCACATTGATTGGTTTGCGGATGTTGAATCAAACTTGCAGCCCTAGAATAAATCCCACTTGGTCGTGGTGAATAATCCTTTTTTTTTTTAAAAGATTTTATTTATTTATTTCACAGAGAGAGAGAGATCACAAGCAGGCAGAGAGGCAGGCAGAGAGAGAGATAGAGGAGGAAGCAGGTTCTCCGCCGAGCAGAGAGCCCGATGCGGGACTCGATCCCAGGACCCTGAGATCATGACCTGAGCCGAAGGCAGAGGCTTAACCCACTGAGCCACCCAGGCGCCCCTGAATAATCCTTTTAATGTACTGTTGAACCATATTAGATAGTATTTTGGTGAGAATTTTTGCATCTGTGTTCATCAAGGATATTGGTCTGTAGTTCTCTTTTTTTGATGGGATCCTTGTCGGTTTTGGGATCAAGATGATGCTGGCCTCATAAAATGAGTTTGGAAGTTTTCCTTCTATTTCTATTTTTTGGAACAGTTTCAGGAGAATAGGAATTAGTTCTTCTTTAAATGTTTGGTAGAATTCCCCGGGAAGCCATCTGGCCCTGGGCTTTTGTTTGTTTGGAGATTTTTGATGACTGTTTCAATCTTCTTACTGGTTATGGGTCTCTTCAGGCTTTCTATTTCTTCCTGGTTCAGTTGTGGTAGTTTATATGTCTCTAGGAATGTATCCATTTCTTCCAGATTGTCAAATTTGTTGGCATAGAGTTGCTCATAGTATGTTCTTATAATTGTATTTCTTTGATGTTAGTTGTGATCTCCCCTCTTTCATTCATGATTTTATTTATTTGGGTCCTTTCTCTTTTCTTTTTGATAAGTCTGGCCAGGGGTTTATCAATCTTATTAATTCTTTCAAAGAACCAGCTCCTAGTTTCGTTGATTTGTTCTATTGGTTTTTTTTTTGTTTCTATTTCATTGATTTCTGCTCTGATCTTTATGATTTCTCTTCTCCTGCTGGGTTTCAGCTTTCTTTCTTGTTCTTTCTCCAGCTCCTTTAGGTGTAGGGTTAGGTTGTGTACCTGAGACCTTTCTTGTTTCTTGAGAAAGGCTTGTACCGCTATATATTTTCCTCTCAGGACTGCCTTTGTTGTGTCCCACAGATTCTGAACCGTTGTGTTTTCATTATCATTTGTTTCCATGAATTTTTTCAATTCTTCTTTAATTTCCTGATTGACCCATTCATTCTTTAGAAGGATGCTGTTTAGTCTCCATGTATTTGGGTTCTTTCCAAATTTCCTCTTGTGATTGAGTTCTAGCTTCAGAGCATTGTGGTCTGAAAATATGCAGGGAATGATCCTAATCTTTTGATACCGGTTGAGACCTGATTTAGGACCCAGGATGTGGTCTATTCTGGAGAATGTTCCATGTGCACTAGAGAAGAATGTGTATTCTGTTGCTTTGGGATTTAATGTTCTGAATATATCTGTGATGTCCATCTGGTCCAGTGTGTCATTTAAGGCCTTGATTTCCTTGTTGATCTTTTGCTTGGATGATCTGTCCATTTCAGTGAGGGGAGTGTTAAAGTCACCTACTATTATTGTATTCTTGTCGATGTGTTTCTTTGATTTTGTTATTAATTTGTTTATATAGTTGGCTGCTCCCACGTTAGGGGCATAGATATTTAAAATTGTTAGATCTTCTTGTTGGACAGATCCTTTGAGTATGATATAGGGTCCTTCCTCATCTCTTATTATAGTCTTTGGCTTAAAATCTAATTGATCTGATATAAGGATTGCCACTCCTGCTTTCTTCTGATGTCCATTAGCATGGTAAATTCTTTTCCACCCCCTCACTTTAAATCTGGAGGTGTCTTCGGGTTTAAAATGAGTTTCTTTTAGGCAACATATAGCTGTGTTTTGTTTTTTATCCATTCTGATACCCTGTGTCTTTTGATTGGGTCATTTAGCCCATTAACATTCATGGTAAGTATTGAGAGATATGAATTTAGTGCCATTGTATTGCCTGTAAGGTGATTATTATTGTATATTACCTCTATTCCTTTCTGTTCTACTACTTTTAGGGTCTCTCTTTGCTTAGAGGACCCCTTTCAATATTTACTGTAGAGCTGGTTTGGTGTTTGCAAATTCTTTCAGTTTTTGTTTGTCCTGGAAGCTTTTAATCTCTCCGTCTATTTTCAATGATAGCCTAGCTGGATATAGTATTCTTGGCTGCATGTTTTTCTCATTTAGTACTCTGAATATATCATGCCAGCTCTTTCTGGCCTGCCAGGTCTCTGTGGATAAGTCTGCTGCCAATCTAATATTTTTACCATTGTACGTTACAGACTTCTTTTCCCTGGCTGCTTTCAAGATCTTCTCTTTGTCACTAAGACTTGTAAATTTTACTATTAGGTGTTGGGGTGTGGGCCTATTCTTATTGATTTTGAGGGGTTTCTCTGAACCTCCTGGATTTTGATGCTTGTTCCCTTTGCCATATTAGGGAAATTCTCTCCAATAATTCTCTCCAATATAACTTCTGCTCCCCTTTCTATTTTTTCTTCTTCTGGAATCCCAATTATTCTAATGTTGTTTCATCTTATGGTGTCACTTATCTCTCGAATTCTCCCCTTGTGGTCCAGTAGCTGTTTGTCCCTCCTTTGCTCAGCTTCTTTATTCTCTGTCATTTGCTCTTCTATATCGCTAATTCTTTCTTCTGCCTCATTTATCTTAGCAGTGAGAGCCTTCCTTTTTGATTGCACCTCATTAATAGCTTTTTTGATTTCAACTTGGTTAGATTTTAGTTCTTTTATTTCTCCAGAAAGGGCTTTTATCTCTCCCAAAAGGGTTTCTCTAATATCTTCCATGCCTTTTTCAAGCCTGGCTAGAACCTTGAGAATCGTCATTCTGAACTCTAGATCTGACATATTACCAATGTCTGTATTGATTAGGTCCCTAGCCTTTGGTACTGCCTCTTGTTCTTTTTTTTGTGGTGAATTTTCCTGCCTTGTCCTTTTGTCCAGATAAGAGTATATGAAGGAACAAATAAAATACTAAAAGGGTCTCAACAACCCCAGGAATATATGCTTTAACAAAATCAGAAGAGATCCCAAATCATGAGGGGGGAGAAAGGCGATAAAAAGAGGTTCAGAAAGAAAAAAAAAAATATGAAACAATTAAAAGAAGGAAATGAATAAAGAAAAATTATACAAAGGAAAAAATATATATATATTAGATAAACTAGTTTAAAAAAAAGCCATGAGCTCCGTGCTTTGCTTTCTCCTCCTCTGGAATTCCAATGCTCTCCTTGGTATTGATACTGCACTCCTTGGCAGGTGAACTGCGTCCTGGCTGGATTTCTTGTTGATCTTCTGGGGGAGGGGCCTGTTGTAGTGATTCTCAAGTGTCTTTGCCCCAGGCGGAATTGAACCACCCTTACCAGGGGCCGGGCTGTGTAATCTGCTCGGGTTTGCTTTCGGGAGCTTTTGTTCCCTGAGCGCTTTCTGTAGAGTTCCGGAGGACAGGAATGAAGATGGCAGCCTCCCAGTCTCTGGCCCAGAGAAACCGAGAGCCCAGGGCCCCACTCCTCAGTGCGCCCTCAGAGAACAGCACCCAATTATTCCCGTCACCCTGGCCTCCGGCCGCACTCTGAGCTGACAGAGCCTGTGACCGGTTCAATGTAACCCCGAGTTTAGAGCTCACTCCTCATCTCTGTCTCTGTAGCCCGCTTCCCCGTTCTAATACCTGTAACCTCTGCGACACTCAGACACCCCCGATCCTTCTGTGACCCGGCTGGACCTGAGGCCACGCTGACCCCACATGGTCTTCACCCCGGTTAAGCCTCTCGAGCGATGTCCGTCAGCGGAACAGACTTTTAAAAGTCCTGATTTTGTGCTCCGTTACTCTGCCACTTGCCGGGAGCCGGCCCCTCTCCCCACGGTCTATCTTCCCGTCGCTTTGGATTCACTTCACCGCCAGTCCTATCTTTCAGAAAGTGGTTGATTTTCTGTTTCTAGAATTGCTGTTCTTCTTCTCTTCGATCTCCCATTGGATTTGTAGGTGTTTGCAATCTTTAGATAAACTATCTAGCTGATCTCCTGCTACCTGAAGTAGTCTCAGCCTGCTACTTCTCCACCAACTTGACTCCGGTATTATTTCTTCTTTGAAAGTTTGTTAGAATTCCCCAGGAAATCCATCAGGTCCAGGGCTCCTGTTTTCTGGGAGGTTTTTAATCACAGCTTCAATCTCGTTACTAGTTATCAGTCTATTCAGGTTGTCAATTTCTTCCTGATTCAGTTTTGGAAGTTTATAGTTTTCCAGGAATGCATCCATTTCATCTAGGTTGCTTAACTTACTGGCATATAACTATTGATAATAATTTCTGATGGTTGTTTCTATTTCCTTGGTGTTAGTTGTGATCTCTCCCTTTTCAGCCATAATTTTATTAATTTGGGCTTTCTCTCTTTTCTTTTGGATTAGTTTGGCCAATGGTTCATCGATCTTATCCATTCTTTCAAAAAACCAGCTTTTAGTGTCATTGATGTATTCTACTCTATCTCTAGTTTCTATCTCATCGATCACTGCTCTGATCTTGATTATTTCCCTACTTGTGTGTAGAGTTGGCTTAATTTGTTGTTGATTCTCCAGTTCTTTAAGGTGTAAAGATAGCTGGTATATTCTGGATTTTTCAGTTTTTTTGAGGGAGGCTTGAATGGCTATGCATTTCCCTCTTAGGACCGTCTTTTTGTATCCCAAAAGTTTTGGACTGAAGTGTCTTCATTCTCATTGGTTTCCATGAATTGCTTAAGTTCTTCTTTGATTTCCTGGTTGTTCCAAGCATTCTTAAGCAAGTGGTCTTTGGCCTTCAGGTGTTTGAATTCTTTCCAAAATTTTCCTTGTAGTTGAACTCCATTTTCAAAGCACTGTGTTCTGAGAATATGCAGGGAATAATCACAATCTTGTGGTATTGGTTGAGCCCTGATTTGTGAACCAGTATGTGGTCTATTTTGGAGAAGATTCCATGTGCATTCAAGAAGAATGAGTATTCTGTTCTTATTGGGTGGAATATTCTGTATATATCTCTGAGGTATCTGGTCCAATGTGTTATTCAATGCTCTTGTTTCTTTGTTGATTTTCTGCTTGGATGATCTGTCTATTACTGAGAGTGTTGTGTTAAGATCTCCTACTATTACTGTATTCCTATCAATGTGACTCTTTATCTTGATTAACAGTTTTCTTATGTAATTTCCTGCTCCCATATTGGGAGCATAAATATTTACAATTGTTAATCTTCTTGGTGGATAGTCCCTTTAAGAGTTATGTAGTGTCCTTCTGTATCTCTGACTACAGTCTGTAGTTTAAAATCTAATTTATCTGATATGAGAATTGATACCCTAGCCTTCTTTTGAGCCCCATTGGCATGAAATATGCTTCTCTATCCCTTCACATTCAGAGTGGATGTACCCTTAGGTTCAAAATGGTTCTCTTGTAGACAACATATGGATGGGTCCTGTCATTTTATCCAATCTGCAACCCTATGTCGTTTTATGGGTGCATCTAGGCCATTCACATTGAGAGTGATTGAGAGATACATTTTTATTGACATAATATTACCTGTGAAGTCTTTGTTTCTATAGATTGTCTCCATATATTTCTGTTCAATGATATTCTTAGGATTTTTCCTCTTTATAGTACCCCACTTAATATTTCCTGCAGTGTTGGCTTAGTGGTCCCATACTCTTTTAAACCTTGCCCGTCTTGGAAGATCTTTATCTCTCCATCCATTTTGAATGTCAGTCTTGCTAGATAAGGTATTTTTGGCTGCATGTTCTTCTCATTTAGTGCCCTGACTATATCTTGCCAGCCCTTTCTGGCTTGCCAGGTTTCTGCGGACATGTCTGACGTTATTCTGATGGGATTTCCTCTGTAAGTAAGGAATCTCTTTCCCCTAGCTGCTTTCTAGAGCTCCTATCTACAATTATGATTTATCATTTTTGCAATCAGGTGTCTCGAGGTCTTTATAAATTCTATGATCTTGGGGGCAAACCTTTCTGCCTCTAGTACAGGGACACTGGTTTCGTTTGCCAGATTGGGAAAATTTTCATGGAGAATTTGTTCAACTATATATTCTAGTCTTCTTTCTTTATCCTCCCCCTCAGGGATTCCAATAATTCTGATGTTGGAATGTTTCATTGTGTCATTTATTTCCCTAATTCTGTTTTCGTGGCTTCTAAGCTGCTTGTTCCAGGATTCCTCCTGATCCTTTCTTTCTATGAGTTTGTCCTCCAGATCACTTATTCCATCTTCTGTCTCAGTTACCCTAGCTTTTAGAGAATTTAGATTAGATTGGAACTCATTGAGAGCATTGTTAACACCACCTCTGGTGGCTTTCACTTCTGCCCTAATCAATTCCACTTTGTCATAAAAGGCTTTCTCCAACCTAGCTATTACCTGGATATCTGTTACCCTCTATTCCATTTCTGACATACTGTTTATGTCCATATTCAAAAGTGGTGATGGAGAGGGCCCAGTTTCTGAATTTTTCCTCTCTTGGCATTCCTCCTCCTAGTCATTTTGGTGAGAGATGGCTGAACGGATGTGTAGCTGAATGTATCGTCCATGGTGCAGGCAAGGTGCACCCTGGAACACTTCTGAGCAATCAAGAGTCCCCACCAAAAAGAAAAAAAAAAAAAAAAGGAAAAAGAGAGAGAAACAGGAAAAAAAAAAAAAGAAAGAAAAATAAAAGAGAATGCCCAGTCCAAATGAACCAAAAGGTAAAATTTATTAACTATACAAACAAAAACAGACAAACAAAAAGACAGATAAAAATAGATGACAAGAGATAAATAAATAAATAAATAAATAAATAAAAGAACCTCATCAAAATGATCCCCAAGTATAAGATTTATATACTACCTGAACAAAAACAAATACACAGAAACACTGACAGAAGAAAAAGATGGGAGGATGGTTATACATTCTCAGTGTGGGTGAGGAAGTTTATTTTGATTCTTCCTGGATGTATCTTGATATCTTTGTTAAAGGACTCAACTTCCGTAGATAAAGGGGGATTAAAACTAGTTTACATATAAAGGTAGCATTGATTGGGGAAAGGGGACTGCCTTGAAGCTTATCTCTATATGAATATTAAAAATAAAATAAGCAATAAAAAATAGCAAAGCAAATGAAAAACACATGTATATGTATCAAAGAATTTCACCTTAAAATGTTATTATGAAATTTGATGTACTGAACATCTCATTGTGATGGTAAATAGGTTAAAAAGTTATAGGAAAAAAGAGAAAAGAACCAGAATAGTGGGAACAAATTAAAAATAAAAGTTGTATCTCTGAAGTAGTGGTGGCTGTCCTCTTGTTTTTTTTTGTTTGTTTTGGTTTGGTTTTTTTGGGGTGGATTTCTGGGGAAGGGGGCCTGCCTTGGTTTTTCAGGCAGTCTTGTTAGAGTTGAGTCCTCCTACTCCCATCAAGGGGCTGGGTCTGAGGAAACCAGTTTTTAGGCATTTGTTCTCTGGAGTTTTTTGTTTGTTTGTTTGTTTTTTCTCCCCTTGGTGGCTTTTGGTGGTTCTTTGGAGGTTTAGAGAAAAGCAAACTGCACCCAGACCTCTGTCACAGGGAGAAGCCTCAGTCTGTTCTCCTCCGGGTGCTCCAGAGTACAAAAATTCCCCCTAGGCCACTGGAAGAACACCTTCCCAGTCAAGGTCTCTGGGGTCATAGGAAGTCCCATTTGGACCCAAAGCCTTGAGAAATACTAGCCTCTGCTGTCCGGGCAGGTCCAGATCACCAGAGAGGTCCCAACCAGAAATAGCACACTGAGATTTTCACCCTGGTCCAGGCTGAGAGTGTTCAGAATCTCCCAGTCCTAGAGAGTGCTAACTAGCACCTGCATAGACCTCTCTCAGGGGAGGGTATGGAGCACGACTCAGACCATGGTCACGCATCTTGCCTGCAGAGCACAAAAGGCTGTTGTTCTAGAGAGCACCAGCTGGCATCCACCCCAGACTCCCTCCTGGGCGTAGCCACCCAAACTATCTCAGGCACACCGGCAGCTCAGGGACCAATACCTGGCCTCTTCACTGTGCTCCCTGGTTCCCCGCCTGCAGTGGCCATCCTGGGTCCATTGGCTTAAGTCCCTGTCCCTAACTTCCCAATTCCACCAGTTTCCCCTTAAGATCTTTTACTCTTTTTAAGTGCTTTCAACCAGACTCCAAGTCAATGCTGGTCCCCAATTACAGTGCACTCTCGTATTAGGATATTACTTTCTAATGGGTCGCTTCTGGTGCCCCCCTTTTGTTTATCTTCTGATATGAGTCTGATATTCCCACTCTGCTTTACCTGTCCACTGGTGTCTTCTGCCCCCGTAGAGATCCAGAAGGGTATAATTCTAATCTCAGGCTGAGTTCATGGGTGATCAGAGTTTTTGGTAGGTAATTCAGCTCACTTTAGGGGACAGGTTGAAACAACGCCTCCTACTTTACCATCTTGTCTCCCACCATGCCTAAGGCTTATGAGTGACTGTATCAGGATGCTCTTGAGAGTGAAATAAAATGGGGAGAGACATATGTTAAAACAATTTCGACCCTGGGACAGGAGGCACAACCTAAACTATGCTAGATTTATCTGGATGGAAGTTCTCCTCTTGTAAATCTTCCATAGTCCAGGAAAATGCAAAATCAAGTGGAAAAAAATCATTAGCTCAAATATTAAAAAAAGGGAAACTAAAAAAAAAAAATCAGAGTGAACATTTGTTTAAATTCTCAAAAAAAGATTACAAGTTATCAAGTACATCTCAATTCTGCTGATAATATTTAGAAAATAATTTTTACTTCCTTACCTTAAAATCTTAAAATCTGCTTAAAATCTGACCTCGGACAACTCACTGCCCTCTCAGTCACAAGGCTCTGCCTGGACTGTCCTGAATATAAGCTCATTTTTGCCTTAGCATTTTAAGTTAGATATTCATTCTGCAGGAACATATTTCCCCAAAATTCTCACATGGATTCCCCTTTGTTATCCTTCATTGCTGTGTTAAACTTCTCCTCCTCGTATTTATCAGCATTATCCAGAACCATAATTATCCTTTATTTGCTTATTCTCTTTATCTCATAACTACATGAGACATCTCCTCTTTTGTTTACAATAGTATCCCTAGTGTATGCAACACAAGGAACTCTCCATAAATAAAGATTGGTGTACAAATGATTAAAAAATCAACAAATGAGTGAAGAAACAAATAACATTGATTAATGACCAGATGGACAATGCTGTGATTCAATTTACTATAGCCCATAATTTTCAGCTGTATCAACAACTGAATGGTTATTTCTAGATAAGGCTGATCACTTTTACAGTTGTGATAAAATCCCTAACTCAGTAAAACATCTTACTAAATTGTTTGGTTATTTGAACTAACTCAGTTGTTTTCCAGTCATATCCATGTTTCAAATAACGGAAGTTAACACCAGATGAAGAAGCCTCTCTGGGGCCCACATGTTCTGGAATAATAACTAAACTCCCTTAAACCTATCATCAGTTGGCAAATGTTCATTTGTCTTCATGTCATGGAGACTCAACTTTCAAATTTTCTTCAAGAAGAAGAAATATCCACGAAAGAAAAAGTTGTAAATCCACCCCACAACATACACACACATACAAAATGCTTAATATTAGTTATATAATTAATAATGCTTCTAAAAAATCTTTAAATCTTTAAAGGATTCATGTCATCTACTGGAATTTTCAGTAACCCCCCACTTATTTCATTATGCCCCCAAGTCCAACTCAACACCATGGATGGAGACAATAAAACATTTTCCAGTGACTTCACCCTCACAGGGCTCTTTACTCAAAGTGCAGCCTCGAGCTTCCTTTTCAGCATCATCTGTGCAATCTTCTTCATGGCTATGATAGCTAATGGGGTCATGATCTTCCTGATCCACATAGACCCTCACCTCCACACCCCCATGTACTTCCTGCTTAGCCACCTTTCCTTTATTGACATGATGTACATCTCTACTATTGTGCCCAAGATGTTGGTCGATTATCTAGTGGGCAAGAGGACCATTTCCTTTATTGCCTGTACAGCCCAGTACTTTCTCTATATGGGCTTTGTGGGGGCTGAATTTTTCCTGCTGGGACTCATGGCTTATGACCGCTATGTGGCCATCTGCAACCCCCTTCGCTATCCTGTCCTTATGAGCCACCGGGTCTGTTGGATGATCTTGGCCAGCTCTTGGTTTGGTGGTGGTTTAGACAGCTTCCTCCTCACTCCTATCACCATGAGTCTCCCATTCTGCAGTTCCCACAACATCAATCACTTCTTCTGTGAAGCACCTACCATGCTGAGGCTGGCCTGTGGTGACAAAGCTGCCTATGAAATGGTCATGTACATTTGCTGTGTCATGATGTTGCTGATTCCCTTCTCTGTGGTGATTGCTTCCTATGCATGGATTCTCATCACAGTACACCAGATGAAGTCAGCAGAAGGGAAGAAGAAGGCCTTTGCCACCTGCTCATCACACATAATGGTGGTGACATTATTTTATGGGGCTGCCCTATACACATATATGCTTCCCCGATCATACCACACACCGATCAAAGACAAGGTCTTCTCTGCCTTTTACACCATTCTCACTCCTTTGTTAAATCCTCTAATCTACAGCTTGAGGAACACAGATGTAACTGGGGCCTTTAAAATGGTTTTGGCAAGATGTCAAGGGGTTTCTTGTGTGTCAAGGTAAATCTGACAGTCTAAGTCATCCACAACTGCTCAGGGGTACATGGGTGCTATTATTTGGGATTATACCATGGGTCATATGAATAATGCATTCAGCAACTGCCAATGTCAGTTATGTTGAAAGGTGCATCAGCTACTTTTGTTAAAAATGTGAAACCAACTTTAACATTTGCATATGAATAATGCCAGAGTGCCTTAATACCACTGGTGTTTATTCCTTCTTTGTGTCCACCCACTCTGTTACTGGAGTCCATGGGTACATTTCCTCAGTGAGTGTTAGACAGTATATCCAAGGCTTACAGTTAGTCTGGTATGGGAGGTTTTATTTTACTTGGAGTAAATAAGGAGAACACTATATATACTTCCTAAAACACTGTCTCTCCTAAGGATAGTGCAGTTAGCTTTAGTCAGAATGAAGAGGAGTCAGAGTCTAGAAGCTTGCATAAACACTGGGGAACTTATATGTATCCTATTATTTAGGCATTCTAGGTTTACTGTGTATGCTTAACATATAACACGAGTTCAAAAAATGGCCTAAGATCTATCCCTGAAAGGAGATTTTACTATTATAAAGCACTAAAGTTAACTGTAGAACAGTCTTAGGGGGTCTTCTGCACATGCTTCAACTCATCTTTTCATCCTAGTTTTGTGTTAGATTTCATATCTGTGCATGTCTTCTCCTCTCCTAAAGGTGTTGGTGCTCTGCTTTTCATGTGGTTCTTCTGAGTTGGGCTGCTGTAAAACATCTTATAGAAGTAAATTTGCATGCTACCTTAGGCAACACTCTACTCTGGTTACAATGCCAGTTATTATCTCATACTTTTTCTCCTATTATAATTAATGTATATAAATGCTACCAAATGTCTGACTAATATTACATACTTTGCTCACTTTTAGTGTTCTCATAAGAATTAGTGATTTTTTTTAAGATTTTATTTATTTATTTGACAGACAGAGATCACAAGTAGGCAGAGAGGCAGGCAGAGAGAGAGAGAGAGAGGGAAGCAGGCTCCCTGCTGAGCAGAGAGCCCGATGCGGGACTCGATCCCAGGACCCTGAGATCATGACCTGAGCCAAAGGCAGCGGCTTAACCCACTGAGCCACCCAGGTGACCCAGAATTAGTGATTTTTATTACATTTTTTAAATGCTCCATTGGTGGAGTTTATAGAAGTGTTAGGTGAGCATACATTTGAATGATATTTTAAAAAGACTGAAATATCAAAACATTTCAAAGGGAATACTTAAATAGGCTCAAATAAATATTTCAAAAATCCAGACACCCTTTCTTTGAGTAGCAACTGAAAACATTCTTCCTTTAGATAAATTTGGAGTTGGAGAAAATGAACCATGTACATATGGAGAAATGCAGACTAATCTTCTATAGGTCAATTCTATGATGTTTTAGTCATTAAGTGGTAAATAATTATTACATCAGAAGGCACTGAGAAAGGGGAGAGAAAATAGTGCTTCATTAATTCATAAATTCAGTAATCACTTTTAAGCTTCTTCAATTATTTAAGATTATTTAAATACTATTTTCTCATTTAATTTAATATTTTAACTTAAATTTAATTAACCAAAAGATAGTAAATCATTAGTTTTGGATATAGTATTCATCAGTTGCAAATAACACCCAGGGCTCATTACATTAAGTGTCCTCCTTAATGGTAGTCACACAGTTACTGCATCCCCCCACCCACCCTCATTCCACAACCCTTAGCTTGTTTCCCAGAGTCCAGAGTTTATCATAGTTTGTCTCCCTCTCTGATTTCTTCCCATTCAGTTTTCCCTTCTCCCTCTATGATCCTTTGCACTATTTCTTATATTTCACATGTGAGTGAAACCATATGATGATAACTGTCTTTCTCTGATTGACTTATTTCATGTAGAATAATCCCCTCTAGTTCCATCCATGTCGATGTATATGGTAAGTATTCACCTTTATAATGGCTGAGTAATATCCCATTGTACATACAAACCACATCTTCTTTATCCATTCATCTGTCAATGGACGTCTCAGCTCCTTCTACAGTTTGGCTATTGTGGACATTGCTGCTATGAACAGTGGGGTGCAGGTACCCCTTCTTATCACTATATCTGTATCTTTGAGAAAAATACCCAGTAGTGCAATTGCTGGGTCCTAAGGTAGCTCTATTTTTAACTTTTTGAGGAACCTCCATACCGTTTCCCAGAATGGCTGCACCAGCTAATATTCCCACCTGCAATGTAAAGAGTCCCCTTTCTCCACATCCTTGTCAACAATTGTTGCTCCCTGTCTTGTTAATTTTTTCCATTGTAACCAGTACAAGGTGGTATCTCATTGTGGTTTTCATTTGTATTTCTGTGATGGCCAGTGATGTGGAGTATTTTATCCTGTGTCTTTGGCCATTTGCATGTCTTTGGAGAAGTGTCTGTTCATGTCTTCTGCCCATTTATTGACTGGATTCATTGTCTTTTGGGTGTTGAGTTTGAGTTCTTTATAGATAGTGGATACCAACCCTTTATCTAATATATTATTGGTAAATCTCATCTCCCATTCAGTATGTTGCCTTTTAGTTTTGTTGATGGTTTCCCTTGCCATGCAGAAGGTTATTATTTTAATGAATTCCCAATAATTCATTTTTGCTTTTGCTCCCCTTGCCTTTAGAGATGTGTCTTGCAAGAAGTTGCTGCAGCTGAGGTCAAAGAAATTGCTGCCTGTGTTCTCCTCTAGGATTTTGATGTGTTTTTTTGTCTCACACTTAGGTCTTTCATCTATTTTGAGTCTATTTCTGTGAATTGTGTAGAAAGTGGCCCAGTAGAAAGTGGCTGCCAAATTTTCCCAGGACAGTTTGTTGAAAAGACTGTCTTTTTTTCATTGAATGTTCTTTCCTGCTTTGTGGAATATTAGTTGACCATAGAGTAGAGGATCCATTTCTGGGGTATCTATTCTGTTCCATTGATCTATGTGTCTGTTTTTGTCCCAGTACAATGTTGTCTTGATGATCACTGCTTTTTATTATAGCTTGAAGTCAAATGCCACTAGCTTTGGTTTTTGTTTTCAACATTTCCCTGGTGATTCAGGGTCTTTTCTTGTTCCATACAAATTTTAGCAATGTTTGTGCCAGCTCTGTTGAAATTGTCAATGGTCAAGCAGAGAAAGTCAATTGTCATTGGTTTCACTTACTTGTGGAACACAAGGAATAGCATGGAGGATATTAGGAAAAGAAAAGGAAAAATGAAGGGAGAGAATCAGATGGGGAGATGAACCATGAGAGACTGTGAACTCTGAGAAATACTCTGAGGGTTTTAGAGGGGAGAGGATGGGGGATATGTTGGCCCAGTGATGGGTATTAAGTAGGACATGTATTGCATGGAGCATTTTGTGTTATATGTAAACAATGAATCTTGGAACACTACATCAAAAAACTAATGATGTACTGTATGGTGACTAACATAACATATTAAAAAATAAAAAACTTTAAAAATGTCAATTGTTTTTTGATAGGGATTGCATTGCATGTGTAGATTGTTATGGGCAGCATAAACATTTTAACAATATTTAATTCATTAACATTATTAGATTTTTGGAATCTCTAGATTTCAGTTATGGTGTGGATATTTCTATCAATCTGTTTCTTTCAAAGGGATAGTAGCACATTTTTCCTTCTCTGCAGTACAGGATTTTACATTGGATGACTTTTCATTTTGTTTCTTTTCTTTTTTCTTTTCTCTTTATTTCTTCCTTTTTTAAGTAGGGATTTTTTATTATGTTCAGTTAGCCAGGATATAGTACGTCATTAGTTTTTGATGTGATGTTCAATGATTCATTGGTTGCATATAACACTTAGTGCTCATCACAACACACACCCTCCATAATACCCATCACCCAATTACCTAATACCCCCATCCCCCTCCCTTTTGTAATCCTCAGTTTCTTTCCAGAGTCCAGTATTTCATGGATAACATTTCAAAATGGGAAGGAAAGAACTAGTTTTTCATTTATTGTTTTTAATTTTATTTTATATTAAGTTTTCATTTAAGTTACTGTTATTTAACATACAGTTTAATACTAATATCTGGTGTGCAATTTAATATTTCAACACTTACATACAACACTAGTACTTATCACATGTGCAGTCCTTGGCCTAGTTTTTTATTTGAAATTTGAAGCTGGAAAATTCTTTGGAAATGACTTAGTAAAATTTCTTTAGGAAACTGATATCCAGAGAATGTAGATATATAGCCTAAATTATAGGTCCAGTTGTAAGAATCTGAACTATATTCCAGGGCCCCTGTACCATCTCTGCATGGAGCTATGCTAGGCTTCATGCTCTTAGTGGTCTGAAAATATCCTGACTGATATCAGTGATGTTTTACTGCTGGCAGACACTGGTTGTGGTGGGTGAGGTAAACACGGCCAAGCCTTCAATAAAAGCACTACAAAAGCTGTTGCATGGTAGACAAAATTATTAACCAATGAACAATACATGTTGGAATACCTGGCTACTAGTTAATGAGGAAAATAGACCTGCTTCCATTTAGTTCAGCAGAATTATCAGTTGCAAACCAGAGCTAACCTTTCTGAGGCTTTCTTTCTGAAATACTTCATTTCTTTCAATCTTGTCAGATTGCTTGGGGAGTACCCTATGTCAGATAGTAGGGAATTGCTTTCCAACTAAAAGATGGTGAAGTACAAGAAAAGCAATAAATAAAGCAGAAAAGGAGGGAACTGATCCTGAAAGCTAGGCATTCATTTCAGCTCCATTGTTTTTCTTTTCTTTTGTTTTCTTCTTTCTTTTTTTTGAAGTGTTTATTATTTTTTTGAAGTGTTTTTTAAAGTTTATTAAGGAAGAGGAGAACAGAAAGGAAAGAAGAATCTCTCCAGAGTAAGAGGGGTTTGAATGGGTTGCCATGAGAGCTTCTAGTGAAAGTCTTTCATTGAGAACTGACTGGGAGGACTGTGACCCTGCGTTTCTGGTGCCAACTCGGTTTGAGCATGGAGTATTGCTACAGTGTAATCATAGCAAATAGCCAAACTTCAATGAGTTAAGTCACTAGGTGTGTTATCAAAAGTTCATTTCCATTGTTTTCAAGAAATTCCGTCTCATTTAATGTCAATGGCACCCAATTTCTGTTTCTGTGAAATTTGAGCTAATATATATTTTTTCTTTTTAAGTTTTGAAAGATCAAAATTCTAATATTATTTTAGATATTCTTAACAAATGTAATTGCTTTCCATCCTCATTATATCCGTGTTTTTCTTTTTTTACTTTCCCTAGTTCTGATTTTTGTTCTTCACATACATAAGCACACTCTCTTGTTACATATGCTAAGGTACAAAGGATTGATAATGCATAAAATTAATATGCCAGCTATAAGGATGGAAAATAAACTTCATTATGACAATTAGAAAAAGGATAAATAGGCATACATAGCAATTAAAATAACAAGTATGTAGCATTGCACACCTATTAGAATGGCTACAATTCAAAATATTGACAATACCAAATGCTAGTGAGATACAGGAACTGTTGTCATTCATTGCTGGTAGGAATGCAAACTAATACATTTACTTGAAGAGATCATCTGGTGGTTTGTTAAAGAAACAAATAGTCTTACCATATAATCTGGTAATTGTGTTTCTCATGATTTACCCAACTGATTTGGAACCTTGAATTTACACAAAAACCTGCAAGTGAATGTTTATAGCAGTTTTTTTCATAATCGCCAAAAACTTAGGATTAATCAAAATATCTAGATGAACAGATAAACTACACTATATTTAAACAATAGAATAATATACAACAATAAAAAATTGAGGTATCAAGCCATGAAAAGATAGGAAAGAATTTTCAACATATAGTACTAATTGAAAGAAGATAGTATGAACAAGCTACATATTATATGATTCCAGTTATATGATATTCTTGAAAAGGAATATCTATGGAAGCAATAAAAAGATTCATGTTTTCCAGGAGCTAAGGGAGAGGAAAGGATGAATAGGCAGAACACAAAGGGTTTTAGAGCACTGAAACTATTCTGTATGATGCTGTGGTGGGAGTTATGTGACATTGTGCATTTGAAAAAATCCGTAGAAGAAAATGAGTGAAACCTAATGTAAACTATAGTTATAGTTATAGACTGTAGTTAATAGTAATATATGAAATTAGTTAATCAATTTTAACAAATATACCTCACAAATACAAGTTGTTCATAATAGGGGTAAGAGAAAGAATATATGGCAATTCTCTGTACCATCTGCTAAACTTTCAGTAAACCTGAGAATAAATCTAAACAAAGAGGTAAAGGATCTGTACTTGAGGAACTACAGTAAACCAAAACCCAAACCAAAACCAAACCAAACCAAACCAAACCAAACCAAACCAAAACAAAACAAAACAAAACAATAGAATATCAATTTACTAATTTAAAATAAAAAAAAATTTCCTACAAACCATGTAACCCTCTGATACTGAATTTCACTCAAGAAATCAGGGTAACCTGGGTGACTAAGTCAGTTAAGCATCTGCCTTTAGCTCAGATCATGATTTCAGTGTCCTGGATCCAGCATATTGGACTCCCTGCTTAGCAGGGAATCTGCTTGTCCATCTCCCTTTGTTCCTTCCCTGGCTTCTGCATGTGTGCTCTCTCTCTCTCTCTTGCTCTCTCTCAAATAAATAAAGTATTAAAAAAAGAAATCTTTAGAAGCTGCCACCAAGATATAGTAGAGCATTGTAGAAATAGGGTGGATTGAGCATTAAATGAAAAAATTTAATGAATTAGCCTAATTTCTTAGGATTTGGTTGTGTGAATGTAGGGGATGAGGAAAAACAATGTTAACATATTTTGAAAAGAAAAATAATTAAGATAATACAGACCAAATTCTATTTTGTTTCACTTGTGTCAACGGCACATTTCCTTGAAACGCCACAATCCAAGTAGGCATAATTACCCCTCCTGAATATGTAAGAAGATACTGGAAATTTATGTGTAAAGGATAAATAAATGATCTATATTTCCCTGTGTTCTGTATTCTTCTCCACACTAAGAGAAAACAACGTTTTATTTTTTAATTAATTAATTAAATATATTTGCTTATTAGTTATTTATTTAGATTATTTATTTATTTATTTTGTTATTTATTTGTATTTTTTATTTCTTTTCAGCATACAGTATTCATTGTTTTTGCACTACACCCAGTGCTCCATGCAATACATGCCCTCTCTACTACCCATCACCAGGTTCCACCTATCTCCCAACCCCCGCCCCGTCAAAACCCTCAGATTGTTTTTCAGAGTCCATAGTCTCTCATGGTTCACCTCCCCTTCCAATTTCTCTCAACTCCCTTCTCCTCTCTATCTCCCCTTATCCTCCATGCTATTTGTTATGCTCCACAAATAAGTGAAACCATACGATTATTGACTCTCTCTGCTTGACTTATTTCACTCAGCATAATCTCTTCCAGTCCTGTCCATGTTGCTACAAAAGTTGGGTATTCATCCTTTCTGATGGAGGCATAATACTCCAAAGTGTATATGGAGCACATCTTCCTTATCCATTCGTCCATTGAAGGGCATCTTGGTTCCTCCCACAGTTTGGCTACTGTAGCCATTGTTGCTATAAACACTGGGGTACAGATGGCCCTTCTTTTCACGACATCTGTATCTTTGGGATAAATACCCAGTAGTGCAATGGCAGTCATAGGGAAGCTCTATTTTTAATTTCATGAGGAATCTCCACACTGTTCTCCAAAGTGGCTGCACCAACTTGCATTCCCACCACCAGTGTAAGAGGGTTCCCCTTTCTACACATCGCCTCCAACACATGTTGTTTCCTGTCCTGATAATTTTGTCCATTCTAACTGGTGTAAGGTGGTATCTCAATGTGGTTTACATTTCACAGTAATGAATTGGAAAAACATATATTGATAAAGTGTCTTTACTACCCAAAACAATCTACATATTTAATGCAATATTTATCACAATACCATCAGCATTTTCACTGAGCCAGAACAAAGGATCCTAAGATTTGTTTGGAACCACAAAAACCCCAAGTAGTCAAAGCAATACTGAAAAAGCAAAGCAAAGCTGGAGGCATCACAATTCCAGACTTAAAGTTATGTTACAAAGCTGTGATCCTCAAGACAGTACAGTTCTGGCACAAAAACAGAGAAATAGATCAATGGAACAAAATAGAAAACAAAAATGAACCCAAATTACATGGTCAATTAATCTGCAACAAAGCAGGAAAGACTAACTAATGGGGAAAATACCATCTTGTCAACAAATGGTATTGGGAAAACTGGAAAGCAACATGCAGAAGAATGGACCTGGACCACTTTCTTACACCGTACAGAAAAATAAGTAAAACTGAATTAAAAATGTAAATGTGACCATTCTAATTGGTCTAAGGTGGTATCTCAATGTGGTTTTAATTTGAATCTCCCTTATGGCTAGTGATGATGAAAATATTTTCATGTGTCTGATAGCCATTTGTATGTCTTCATTGGAGAAGTGTCTGTTCATATTTTCTGCCCATTTTTTGATATGATTGTGTGTTTTGTGTGGGTTGAGTTTGAGGAGTTCTTTATAGATCCTGGATATCAACCTTTTGTCTGTACTGTCATTTGCAAATGTCTTCTCCCATTCCTTGGATTACCTCTTTGTTTTGTTGACTGTTTCCTTTGCTGTGCAGAAGCTTTTGATCTTGATGAAGTCCCAAAAGTTCATCTTCGCTTTTGTTTCCTTTGCCTTTGGAGACATATCTTGAAAGAAGTTGCTGTGGCTGATATCAGAGAGGTTACTGCCTATGTTGTCCTCTAGGATTCTGATGGATTCCTGTCTCATGTGGAGTTCTCTAATCCATTTTGAGTTTATCTTTGTGTACGGTGTAAGAGAATGGTCGAGTTTCATTCTTCTACATATAGCTGTCCACTTTTCCCAGCACCATTTATTGAAGACACTGTCTTTTTTCCACTATATATTTTTTCCTGTTTTGTTGAAGATGATTTGACCATAGAGTCGAGGGTCCATATCTGGGCTCTCTACTCTGTTCCATTGGTCTATGTGTCTGCTTTTATGCCACTACCATGCTGTCTTGTTGATCACAGCTTTGTAGTAAAGCTTGAAATCAGGTAACGTGATGCCCCCAGTTTTATTTTTGTTTTTCAACATTTCTTTAGTGATCCGGGGTCTCTGCTGATTCCATACATATTTTTGGATTATTTGCTCCAACTCTTTGAGAAATACTGGTGGATTTTTTATCAGAATGGCATAAAAAGTATAGATTGCTCTAGGCAGTATAGATATCTTAACAATGTTTATTCTTCTGATCCAAGTGCATGGAATGGTCTTTCATCTTTTTGTGTCTTCTTCAATTTCATGAGTGTTCTGTAGTTCCTTGAGTACAGATCCTTTACCTCTTTGGTTAGGTTGATTGCCAGGTATCTTATGGTTCTTGGTGCTATAGTAAATTAGCAAGACAGGAAACAACATGTGTTGGAGGGGATGTGGAGAAAGGGGAACTCTCTTACACTGTTGGTGGGAATGCAAGTTGGTGCAGCCACTTTGGAAAACAGTGTGGAATCTTGAGATTCCTCAAGAAATTAAAAATAGAGCTTCCCTATGACCCTGCCATTGCACTCCTGGGTATTTACCCCAAAGATACAGATGTCGTGAAAAGAAGGGCCATCTGTACCCCAACGTTTATAGCAGCAATGGCCACGGTTGTCAAACTGTGGAAAGAACCAATATGCCCTTCAATGGACGAATGGATAAGGAAGATGTGCTCCATGTACACTCGGGAGTATTATGCCTCCATCAGAAAGGATGAATACCCAACTTTTGTAGCAACATGGACGGGACTGGAAGAGATTATGCTGAGTGAAATAAGTCAAGCAGAGAGAGTCAATTATCATATGGTTTCACTTATTTATGGAGCATAACAAATAGCATGGAGGACAAGGGGAGATGGAGAGGAGAAGGGGGTTGAGGGAAATTGGAAGGGGGGTGAACCATGAGAGACTATGGACTCTGAAAAACAATCTGGGGGTTTTGATCGGGGGGGTGAGAGGTTGGGGGAACCAGGTGGTGGGTATTGGAGAGGGCATGGATTGCATGCAGCACTGGGTGTGGTGCAAAAATAATGAATACTGTTATGCTGAAAAGAAATAAAATTTAAAAAAAAAACACAAATGTAAATGTGAAACCTGAAACCATAAAACTGCTATAGGAGAGCATAGACTAACCTCTTTGACAGCAGTCTTAGTAACTTACTAGTTATGTCTCCTGAAGCAAAGGAAACAAAAACAAAAATAAACTATTAGGATTTCATTTAAAACAAACAAACAAACTCCTGCACAGAAAACGAAACAATCAACAAAACTGAAAGGCAACTTATGCATGGAAGATGATATTTGCAAATGACACGTCTGATAAAGTGTTAGTATCCAAAATATATAAAGTATTATAAAACTCAACAACCAAAAAATGAATAATCCCATTAAATATAAGCAGAAGACATGAATAGACTTTTTCTTCCAAAGAGGTCATCCAGTTGACCAACAGACATATAAAAAGATATTCAGCATCACTCATCATCAAGGAAATGCAAAGAAGAATTATAACCAGATATCACCTCATACTGGTCAGAATTGCTAAAGTCAAGAACACAAAAGCAGCAGGTGCTGGAAGTATGTGGATTAAGTAGAACCTTTGCTCTTTGGGCAGGAATACAAATAGGAAGACTGTATGGAGTTTTCTCAAGAAGTTTAAAATAGAACTACCCGATGATCCAGCAATCATACTCCTAGTTATTTACTCCCCAAATACAAAAATACCAATTCAAAAGGATACACATATACAATAGCCAAACTACGGAAATAGCCCAAGTATCCATTACTGATGAATGTGTAAAGAAGATGTGGTGTATATACATATAATGACATTACTCAGCCTTCAAAAAAATGAAATCTTGCCATTTGCAAAAATATGTGTAGAGTTAGAGGGTATTATGCTAAGTGAAATAAGTCAGTTAGAGAAATAAAAATACCATATAATTTCACTGCTATTTGGAATTTAAGAAACAAAACAAAAGAAGAAAAGCGGCAGAGAGAAGGAGACAGGCAAACCAAGAAACAGACTCCTAACTATAGAGGTCAAACTCATGGTTACCAGAGCAGAGGTGGGTGGGTATGTGGGTTATGTTGGTGATTGGGATTAAGAAGAGCACTTGTATGGTCACAGAACAATGCATGGAGGTGTCAAATAACTATATTGTACACCTGAACCTAATAATATACCATATGTTAACTAAGTGGAATTTGAAAAAAAAACTTAAAAAAAAAAAGGGATGGTTGCCAAGAGGTTAAATCTGCAATCATTTTTATAGAAAAATTTTGGAGGATTAACCCCCCCAAAAAATGTGGAAGTATAATTCCTTACCATGACATGCTATATTTGTCTTAAACTAAGAAAGTATGCAGGTATAGTGATAAAATAATATACCCATTATTATTAAATTAAAAATAAAGACAAGAAGGGGCACCTGAGTCATTCAGTTGGTTGTGTGCAACTGTTGATTTTGGGTCAGGTCATGATACCAGGTCGTGAGATCAAGCCTTGAAGCAGACTCTGTGCTGAGCATGGAGACTGCTTAGGATTCTCTCTCTCCCTCTCCCTCTCCCTGTTCCTCTCTCCCCCTCTCTCTCTCTGTTTCACACATAAACACACACACACACACACACACACACACACACACACACACAAATAAATCTTTGAAAATATATACATACATAAATACAAGAAAGCCATTTTCACCATGTTAATTGATTGACATAGCTTTGGAAATTCTAAACAATATAATGAAGATAAAAATAAATATGTTTTAGAATAAAGAAAATTAAATCTTTATTTCTTGCATTTGATGACTATGCAAAGTAAACACAATGTGACCCTCTGCAAAACTATTTATCAATTAGATGTATGTAGGAGAGCAAGATTAAAAACACATTAATATTTGGGACACCTGGGTGGCACAGTCAGTTAAGCATCCAACTCTTGGTGTCAGCTCAGGTCATGATCTCACTGTTGTTAGATGGAGTCCCACGTTGAGCTTCATCCCCCCATGGAGACTATGATTATCTTTTTCCCTCTATCACTGCCTCACCTTCACACACTCTTGCTTTCTCTCAAAATAAATAAATAAATCTTAAAAACATGTATCAATATTTAAAAACCAGGAGTCCCCCACTTTCCCAGAAATAAACATTGGCAAATATTTAAAAAATTACAAAGACAATCACAAATTAACTAGTTATGAGTGAATTTAATTAGAAATATATAGAAATTAATATAATGTAAAATATGCAAAAATTACAAAGCACACACACACACAAACACACAAATACCCACATACCACATACAAATTACAACTCTTCACAAAGGAAGGTAACTGAATACCTAACTAAAGCAGAGTCTAGTATACTCCTAGTTGAGAGGGGTCACTTTGTTAAAATGTCAATATTTTTCAAATGAATGCTAAGTTTAGTGCTATCCCAATAAGAACTATAAAAGGTTTTTGTTGCTGTTGTTTTGTTCTAGGGTTCTAGTGAAGTTTAGATTTGTTTTCCTTTTTTAAATAAATGGGCAAATATTTATAAAATTGTTTGGAAAAGGAAGAAAAAGACCATTATATTTAACACAAGTGTTGCAGAAAACAAATAACACCTTAAAATAATAGAACTGGTAAGGTACAGTTTGAAGAGTTAGAAGAGTTAGAAGAGTTAGTCCCTGAAAAATGTAAAAATTTAGTATATAAAAAATTTGATGTGGGAACTCATCATCTAAAGGAATAGTTTCTCAAAAATTGATTTTAGGATAAATATTGTTTTTCAGAGAGAATACAGTAAATCTCTGCTTCATAATCATATCCCAAAATTCCAGACTTCAAAGAGTTCAGTGTAAACACACACACACACACACACACACACACACACAAATGATAGCTAATAAAAGCTAAAAAATATTTCTCAAGTTTAAGCTACTTAGGCATTTTCTTTTTTTGTTTGTTTGGGTTTTTTTGTTTGTTTTTTTGTTTTTTTGTTTTTTATTAATTTTATTTTTTATAAACATATAATATATTTTTATCCCCAGGGGTACAGGTCTGTAAATCACCAGGTTTACACACTTCACAGCACTCATTATAGCGCATACCCTCCCCAGTGTCCATAATACCATCCCCCTCCCAACCCCCCTCCCCCCATCAACCCTCAGTTTGTTTTGTGAGATTAAGAGTCACTTATGGTTTCTCTCCCTCCAAATCCCATCTTGTTTCATTTATTCTTCTCCTACCCCCTCAACCCCCCATGTTGCATCTCCTCTCCCTCATATCAGGGAGATCATATGATAGTTGTCTTTCTCCGATTGACTTATTTCGCTAAGCATGATACCCTCTAGTTCCATCCACGTCGTCACAAATGGCAAGATTTCATTTCTTTTGATGGCTGCATAGTATTCCATTGTGTATATATACCACATCTTCTTTATCCATTCGTCTGTTGATGGACATCTAGGTTCTTTCCATAGTTTGGCTATTGTAGACATTGCTGCTATAAACATTCGGGTGCACGTGCCCCTTCGGATCACTACGTTAGTATCTTTAGGGTAAATACCCAGCAGTGCAATTGCTGGGTCATAGGGTAGTTCTATTTTCAACATTTTGAGGAACCTCCATGCTGTTTTCCAGAGTGGTTGCACCAGCTTGCATACCCACCAACAGTGTAGGAGGGTTCCCCTTTCTCCGCATCCTCGCCAGCATCTGTCATTTCCTGACTTGTTAATTTTCACGGCAGGGATGTCCGTTATCACCACTGCTATTCAACATAGTACTAGAAGTCCTAGCCTCAGCAATCAGACAACAAAAGGAAATTAAAGGCATCCAAATCGGCAAAGAAGAAGCCAAACTATCACTCTTCGCAGATGATATGATACTATATGTGGAAAACCCAAAAGACTCCACTCCAAAACTGCTAGAATTTGTACAGGAATTCAGTAAAGTGTCAGGATATAAAATCAATGCACAGAAATCAGTTGCATTTCTCTACACCAACAACAAGACAGAAGAAAGAGAAATTAAGGAGTCCATCCCATTTACAACTACACCCAAAACTATAAGATACCTAGGAATAAACCTAACCAAAGAGACTAAGAATCTATACACTCATGAAAGAAATTGAGGAAGACACAAAGAAATGGAAAAATGTTCCATGCTCCTGGATTGGAAGAATAAATATTGTGAAAATGTCTATGCTACCTAAAGCAATCTACACATTTAATGCAATTCCTATTAAAGTACCATCCATTTTTTTCAAAGTACTGGAACAAATAATCCTAAAAATTATATGGAACCAGAAAAGACCTCGAATAGCCAAAGGAATATTGAAAAAGAAAGCCAAAGTTGGTGGCAGCACAATTCTGGACTTCAAGCTCTATTACAAAACTGTCATCATCAAGACAGCATGGTACTGGCACAAAAACAGACACATAGATCAATGGAACAGAATAGAGAGCCCAGAAATGGACCCTCAACTCTATGGTCAACTAATCTTCGACAAAGCAGGAAAGAATGTCCAATGGAAAAAAGACAGCCTCTTCAATAAATGGTGCTGGGAAAATTGGACAGCCACATGCAGAAAAATGAAATTGGATCATTTCCTTACACCACACACGAAAATAGACTCAAAATGGATGAAGGATCTCAATGTGAGAAAGGAATCCATCAAAATCCTTGAGGAGAACACAGGCAGCAACCTCTTCGACCCCAGCCGCAGCAACATCTTCCTAGGAACATCGCCAAAAGCAAGGGAAGCAAGGGCAAAAATGAACTTTTGGGATTTTATCAAGATCAAAAGCTTTTGCACAGCAAAGGAAACAGTGAACAAAACCAAAAGACAACTGACAGAATGGGAGAAGATATTTGCAAATGACATATCAGATAAAGGGCTAGTGTCCAAAATCTATAAAGAACTTAGCAAACTCAACACCCAAAGAACAAATAATCCAATCAAGAAATGGGCAGAGGACATGAACAAACATTTCTGCAAAGAAGACATCCAGATGGCCAACAGACACATGAAAAAGTGCTCCACATCACTCGGCATCAGGGAAATACAAATCAAAACCACAATGAGATATCACCTCACACCAGTCAGAATGGCTAAAATACTTAGGCATTTTCTAATCATAGAATTAGTAAAAGAAAGTACGGAAGTAATGTTGATGATTTTTACTTCATATCTTAAACAAATTCTTGTTTAACAAAAAAGCCATAAAAAAAAGGCCGTGAGCAATAACAAAAAATAGAAAAGAAAACAAGAAAATGTAAACAGTATTTGAAACATATTGGCAGACACATATTCATACTTAAATATGTAAAGAGAAGGTTAAATAAGAATTAAAAATAACATTTCTAATAAATAAAAATAATATTTGCAGATAATTTTTAAAATAATAAATATTAACACATTCAAGAAGTACCATCCTAAGTTTTTTAAAATAATAATTAAATTCAGTCATCTTAGATCATTACCAGAAATGTAAACCTGTGTGGGCCTACTTACTTCTCCATTGTGAGGATGATGGGAAAACAGGAACTATTAACCAATAGGAAAGTAATCTGATAACATTGCAAAATGCAACTTAAAAATGAAATAAAAAAATACTGATGTGACTTGACCATTTTCTTACACCACACAAAGATAAACTTGAAATGGATAAAAGACTTCAGTGTGAGACATGACTCTATCAAAATCCTAGAGGAGAACATAGGCAGTATCCTCTTCAACATTGGCCACAGAAATTTCTTTCAAGACATGTCTTCAAACACAAAGGGGGGGGGAAGCAAAAATGAACTGTTGGGACTTTATCAAGATCCAAAGCTTCTGCACAGCAAAGTAAACAGTCAACAAAACAAAGAGACAGCCTGCGGAATGGGAGAAGATATTCACAAATGACACTATGGACAAAGGGCTGATACCCAAGAACTCCTCAAACTCAACACCTGTGAAAACAGATAATCATGTAAAAAATGGGCAGAAAGCATGAACAAACACTTCTCCAATGAAGACATACAAATGGCTAATAAACACATGAAAATATGTTCATCATCACTAGCCATCAGGGAGATTCAAATGAAAACAACACTGAGATACCACCTTATACCAGTTAGAATGGTCAAAATTAACAGGGCAAGAAACAATAAGTGTTGGAGAATATGTGGAGAAGGAGGAACCCTTTTATGCTGTTGGGAATGCAAGTTGTTGCAGCCACTTTGGAAAACAATGTGGAGATTCCTTAAGACATTAAAAATAGAGCCTCCCTATGACCCTGCAATTGCACTACTCGGTATTTACCCCAAAGATACAGATGTAGTGAAAAGAAGGGCCATCTTTACCCCAATGTTCATAGCAGCAATTGCCACAGTCACCAAACTGTGTAAAGAGCCAAGATGCCCTTCGACAGATGAATGGATAAAGAAGATATGGGCTGTATATACAATGGAGTGGAATGCCTACATCAGAAAGGATGAATACCCAGTGTTTGTATCAACATGTACCAAACTGGAGGAGATTATGCTGAGTGAAATAAGTCAAGCAGAAAGAATCAATTACCATATGGTTTCACTTACTTGTGGAGCATAAGGAATAACGTGGAGGATATTAGGAGAAGGAAAGGAAAAGTGAGTTGGGGGGAATTTGAGGGGGAGACAAAGCATGAGAGACTGTGGACTCTGTGAAACAAACTGGCTTTTGGAGGGGAGGGGAGTGAGGGAATTGGTGAACCTGGTGGTGGGTATTAAGGAGGGCATGTATTGCATGGAGCACTGGGTGTGGTGCATAAACAATGAATCTTGGGCCACTGAAAAAAATAAAATTAAAAAAAAAAACTAATGATGTATTTTGTGGCAACTAACAACACAATAAAAAAACTTTAAATATATTTACACAAATTTACTAAATAATTCTGAATGAAGAAAATGTGAAAAAAAAATCAAAAATCTACACTCAAAATTAAGTATAAGGATATTTGCCATTACACAATTTATCAGTGCCACAATTAAAGCAATATATGTATCAAAAACGAAGCATAGGTTAAATATAAGGGAGCATAGCCGTAGTGTAGAATACCCTGGGAACACTGAATTCTCCCTTTGGAAGAATATTTCACATAAGAGACACTTCATATAAAGTAGTTTATGAATAATATAAATTGTCAAATTATATGAGATACATACACATACCCTTGCATATATATGTGTTGGTATGTAAATGTTATATGTATGTATTACATTTATGTATGTATGCATACACATGTTGGAAATGCAATTTTGTAAGGATGACCTTCTATATATGTTTTTGGCACCTATTTCTGGATATTAAGAAAGCTTGTAAATTTTGGGGGGGAATCTTTTAAATTTTTAAACATTTTCTTATTTTTCCCAGTGTATCCATTGCCTTTATACACAAATATAATAATTATTATTAGACTGCCAATAAAATGCTAAAATAAATAACATGAATTGGGCTATTTTTCATCTTTTTTTATGTCTTTTCACATTAGTCCCCCACATTTCTGTAGGAGGAAAACCTGCTAGAGGAAATTTCTGATGAAATGCTAAGAAAATCAGGGACTTGCATTTGTGAGTCCAGTGATTGAAACACTTTTCTCAAAGCCCTTATGATACTAGGGCTCACTCTCTTCTACCCCATGAAACACTTCTAATTAAACTGTGACATATCTGTCTCATTAATGTCTGCTGCAATCCATAGGGAAGAGACCTGCTCTTTCCAAGAGCACTTCATTTCATTGCCTTCTCACAAAACTATTTAAGCTCCTGCTTCTTCTCACCCTGGGACTTCCCCTTGGCACCCAGGAATCCAAACACAGAACACCCAGAGAGGATTCAGCATTCTTTAATGGTCTGCAGCTTTCTTCCTGCCTTCTCACTCTTTCACAATTGTCTTTCTTTGGTTTCTGGGTATTTTCTTGTAAAGATAGGAAGCAAGAATTAACATACTTTTGTAGAAGGCTGGAAATTTGTATGATTTGTCCTGGCAATGCAAAATATTTCAGGGATTTTAAGATGACATTCTTTTAATGATACTTCATTCTGTAGAGTTATATTGCAAAAGAACTCTTAATAAACTGCACATCTCTCTTTGTGCTAATTCCAACATCAGTTGCTAAGGATAATTCTAGTCTATAGTTCAGGAAATTCAAGTTTATAAATCCAAATTAAAAACCCGTGTGTGCTAGACTTTCATGCAGAGGACACCTAAACATACAGATTGGCCAGATCTTGAAAGTTTTCCCATTTTAGATACCCCTGACTAAAAATAATCTTGTGGGTTTTTTTGTCAACATAAACTAGAGGATAATTTAAATCTAATCTTTATCATTTATTTATCTTCCAGTAACAGATCACCTTCATTGTCTAGAAAGTCTTTATTCATTCCTCATTCCTTTCTTAGTTATGGAAAGTTTTTATAGTTTCCTGGTGAGTTGTTGTTGTTGTGTTGTTGTTGTTGTTATTGTTGTTGTTGTTGTTATTGCTGTTGTTGTTATTTACTAAATTTTATATGACCATCTCTACCTTTGAGCAATGCACCCTACTCTGAATGGCTATCTGGAAGAGGATTCCACTCTGAGTAAGTGACAAGATGATCTTTCTTTAGTCGGACCTAAGTTTAGTATAAAATTAGACATAGGGTGGGGCGCCTTGGTGGCTCAGAGGGTTAAGCCTCTGCTTTCAGCTCAGGTCATGATCCCAGGTTCCTGGGATCAAGCCCCACATCAAGCTCTCTGCTCAGCAGGGAGCCTGCTTCTCTGCTTACTTGTGATCTCTATCAAGCAAATAAATAAAATATTTAAAAAATAAAATAAATAAAATTAGACATAGGGTGATTTTCTTTATATTGATGATGTGCCTTACCTTCCTAATTTATGCATACCAATAAATGTGTCTAGCAAGCTGTTTTTAATACATAGCATTCAGATTGCATGGCTGAGAAAAGTATTGAAGAATGTGGGGTGATGAGGCTAAACATGATATTGGGCAAATGAATAAATCATTCTGAAAGTTTCTGTAAATCAAATTATTGGATTTAATAGTTTGAAGTTTTTCTAAACAATGCAAAATTCTTGTTCAAATTTAAGCAATTCAGTGACTCATCTAAGCTTTTAGATCATCTAGAACAACTCTGTTTATTCCTCATTTCCTATTACCTTAATGAAAACCCAGGTCTGTTGAAATTTTCAAGAAAATCACAGATGACAAATCAAATCCTGATGAGCACTTAGCCTAGCTCTTCAAATGAGACTTTAAATATTTTGAATAATAAGGAAATTACTGAGCTTCCTCAGTATTTCCTAGGGTTCTGATTGAATCAACTCTCTTTATAGGATGTAAATAAAATTTATGCAAGTTAAACCTAAGGAAACAGAGGCAGGGTTGTCTAAAACTCATGGGCTTCAAATCTCATGTGCAAACTTAGTGAGGTAATGACTGCTCAATGTCCCCCACCCAACTACATTGAAATGTGGACTGTCTGTTTATTCTGGGGAAATTACCCAGAGTGTGCATTGCAAATATCCGATTGTCATGGTGCTATTGAATAGAATAGTGCAAAGAACCTTCTTTTCTATAAAATACCTTTTTATGTCTGTGTGTATATGATCTTAGCAAAATATTTCCTGCTCTCTTTTTTTTTTCTTTTTCTAAAGATTTAGGGAAGAATTGGCCTTGTGAATTAGATGGGATATGGACAATATTACTTGGAATACACAGAGAGGTTTAGTGAAAAACTTGCATTTAGTCTTAGTTTATAGGGCACCAATGAAAAAAAGGCTTCCTATTTCCCTGCTGGGGTTCTCCATTACAACCACCACTGGCATGATTGCCTTTGTATTCTTGACCTCTCGTTACAAAAAAGGACACTGAAGTTTGGGAAGTGGAGGTGCTTGCCTTAACAACACATAGACAGACTCCCATAGGCCCTCTGACTTCAAGCCAAGAGTTCTTGCCTTGCTGTCAGGATGAAAATGTTTTACATATCATTTTTCCATAAATGACTTTAAAGGTTGTACTGGTGCCTATATTCTTCAATTCCAGTCTGGAAGAGGTTCGCAAGTTTTCTTGTTGTTTTTGTTTGTTTGTTTGTTTTTGTTTTATGCCAATCATACCATAAAATGAACTTCAATCAGAAACAGTGGGTCTCTGCAGATGTGGTTATCCAGGAATGTGATCTCTTCAGGGGCTCGGGCAGGAAGTATATATGTTTGACAAACGAATGTGCTTCTAAGTCACTCCTTCAAGTGATGTTCTAAAAAACAATAAACAATTGGTGAAATTGTCTAATTACATTGACATTTCATTGTCTATGATTCTTACTTCAATTTGATTTTATTATTAATGATTACAACTTTTTGAGATACTATGCCAAACTTAGGAGTACACAGAAGATTTAGGGATAAATGTAAAGGTTTGTATTTAGTTTTAAAACTGCACAACTATGAATTGCCCTGGCTTGAGAGATTCTTATGTAAGGATTAAACCAGAAGAATTTAAATGTGTACAGAATGTGCCAAAAGTGTGATGTATCTATATAAGAACAGAAAAATAATATTTCTAGAGTATTCTGCACTGAATAAACTTCACCTGAAGTAATTGTTGAAACTGAGATGTTGCATTTTGACATGGACATTGCCAAAGATCATCTCAAGTTATTACCTGGAACCTGAGTATTTTGGCAAGGTCTTCATGAATGTATACAAGAACAAGGAAGCATAAATTGGCACAGAGAAGTATGAAGAAAACCTAACCATATTCACATTATGAAAGGCTTAAAGTTAAAAAAGGAAGAAGCTGCATCTGAGAAGATCTAGAGGGCAAGAAGGAGGTTCCATGGGGCAATTTTTAATCCAAGTGAGCACAGAGCTTCCTAGCAATGGTGCCATTCCAGTGGAAAAAAAAAACAAAAACAAAAAACAAAACATAGAGTATGCTCTTTCATTTGGCAGGAAGTTCACAAGTGGCCATATAGAATCAGGAAAATGCTGCACCTTAAAACTTAGAGATTCTATTGTAACTTGATTCAAAAGATGCTCCCAATGATCATCCCAGGCCTGAGCATGAATCATATCCTGACTTCAGTTAGGTGGGAGAAGTAACTTCAAATATCTGTACTCAACTAAATATGTACCCCTTACAAAATAAGAGAGAATACTTATTTGTAAATGTCATGATAGAATAAATGCATTGCTTTTCTTTCAATTTGTGATATAGTGTAAAAATTATTAATTTAAGTAATTTTTTAAATTTATTTGACAGACAGAGATCACAAGTAGGCAGAGAGGCAGGCAGAGAGAGAGGAAGGAAAGCAGGCTCCCTGATATAGGGCTTGATCCCAGGACCCTGGGATCATGACCTGAGCCGAAAGCAGAGGCTTTAACCCACTGAGCCACCCAGGCGCCCCAATTTAAGTAAATTTTGAAGATAATTTCATCCAATAAAGTCATGCAAATTTTATCCAATAAGTTTTTGTGTTCTTATAATTTCTAGTCCAAGCATATATAATCTTCTCATAGAAATTTTTATTCTCTTCAGGCTTAAAAGTGATGCATATATTTCTGAGAATTTTTGCTAAAGGCCATTTCCTATAATTGAAGAGAAAATTAGAGAAAAAATATAGAATTTAACAGCTGAAGTAGTTTTGCCAGGGTTACCAGAGCCCATGGAATTGAAGTTCAGGAGTATTTTACAATTCAAATTCATGCATTTTAGTTCAATATACAGATTGCTTGAATAATAAATTGGAGATTCTTACATACTTACCAATAGTTTTGAACTAACATATATGGGTAAAACATTGGCATTTTGCTTTGCATTTTATAAAATATATTCACCTAAGTGTTTCTCATTTAATCCATAGAGCAACCCTGCATATTGTATTATTTAAATTCAATATAAATGGAAACTGAGGCTCAGAGTTTGGGAAGAGAAGCCAAAGCAACAGAATTCATTAATGTCAGGGAAAGAACTCACTTCATCTGATTTTAAATTTTGCTTTACTCTATGTCTACTACCTCATTTCAGAAGGAAATACCTATATAAAGTTACATAATAACTTTTTTCTGATATTTTCTGATCATTTTTATTTGTGCTAACCATAACAAAGCAATACAATCTCTGCTCAACAGAAATTCAACTATATATATATGAATATTTATAATCTATTAACACACATGTGTGTATATATAACACACATAGATATACACAATTGTATTGTACAATTATTGTGTAATTATATTGCCTGTAATACAATATATATGAATATATATTTTTTTTCAACAAATACAGATCCTTCTCATTATCCTTCCTCATAGTAAGATAGCAGATGATAAATTTAACCAAATGGGATTTGTCTTTGACCAAGTAGACCTTTGTTGTTTTTGCTGTTGTTATTGTTGTTTTGTTGTTTTAGCTTCAGAGGTAGACTTTAGTGATTCAGCAGTTGAAAATAACACTCAGTGCTCAATACATTATGTGCCCTCCTTAATGTCATCACCCAATTATCCCCTAACTCCTCACTCCTTTCCAGCAACCTTCAGTTTGTTTCCTAGAGTTAAGAGTCTCTTATGGTTTGCCTCCCTCTCAATTTTCATCTTATTTTTATTTTAATTTATTTTATTTTTTCTTCCCTTCCCTTAATGTTTATCTGTTTTGTTTCTTAAATTCCACATATTTATTTTCTCCCATATAATTTCATCATTATATATATATATATATATATATATATATATATATATATATATATAATACCACTTATTTATCCACTGATTTATCGATGGACATTTGGGCTTTTTCCATATTTTGGCACTGCTAAGTATTTACCTGAAGGATACAAACATAGTGATTTGAAGAGATACATGCTCCCCAATGTTTATAGCAAGGATGTCTACAATAGCTAATTAGACATTTTTATATACAAAAAAAAAAAAGGAGAATAAGGCCAATCAGATGAAAACTAGAGAAGACTTAGTGTTTGCCTTTGTTACTGTTAGGAAGATAGATGAGATAGGAAAAAAAAACAACTTGAGGGACAGACTATTTTTAAAAGATTTTAGAATGCATGTAAATGGTGAACATGTAAATCTACTCGAGCTTGGAAAGCAATACCTCATCTTCTCTCTGTTACTGGGATCTTACAACATGATAAAAGTTAGACCCAAAATGTGGGAGGTGTGGAAACAGAATTCTATTAATATGTAGGCTATTCTATAAACTTGACATTTTCCCAGAGATACATATGTTAATGTGTTCCATTAATGAAATTAGAAAGGTAGAAGAAAAATGAGGCAGATTGGAAATGATGAAATGGTACTTGGTGTCAGGGAAATTTATGAAATTTGGCTCAAAACTTTTAAAATTAGCACCAAAAGAAGAAGCTAAACAAGAAAAAATAAGAGTTTATCCTATTAAAAATCAGCAGTCATGATTATAATAATTTATGTGATGTATTTTGAGTTATGACATTTTATTAACCACATTAATGAATACATATAGTTAAAATTTAACAGATTCACATTGTTGGCACATTTCATTTGACAAGTAATGTAAATGTCTAGGTTTTTTAGAATGTAGGTGAGAACACAGTGATTCGAACACTGCTTGGTCCAAAAATCTCTGCCATTAACAGCATATGTGACCATTAGAACATCACTCATAATTCTGCCATCAGTGAGAAAGGTTTATTGTGAAGCTCAGCAAGTCAATAGATATGAAGCACTTGGCACAAAGTAAACTCTTCAAAATTATCATATTTTTTTAGGTTTTATTTATTACCAGAAAGAGAGAGAGAGGGAGAGAAAGAGGAAGAGAGAGAACAAGCAGAAGGGGATGGCAGAGGGAGAAGATATGGGACTCAATCCCAGGACCCTGGAATCATGACCTGAAGGCAGTTGCTTAACCGACTGTGCCACTGGGATGCCCCTTCACAATTATTCTTAATAGCTTCTTGTTTTCTGAGCAGTTGACTCAAATGTTCATATTTTTAGAATATTTATAGGAACATAGTTTAGTTTAGTCACTTAACCTCAAAAACATATTGGTAAAATATATCTTGCCTTGACATATTTAATGTTAAAGGACATGAAAAATCATCCTTAATTTTAAAAAACGTTGTTGTAGATATTTCACAACTGTAGATTTACCATCACCTGAATATACATAAAACCATGTTTTTCTTAATTACTAATCACTATAAAAAATTCAATTTCCAAAAATACTAGGTGGTTTATATCTTACCATATATGTTTCTGTGCTATTTACTCTGAATCCTAATTGCTAATGCTAAATGCTAATACCTGACTAATGCTGATACTTATACATAATCCTGATGCCAATTCGTCATCATCCTAAAATTAAATTTTTCTTAAAAATAAACAAAAGTAATTCTACAAGAGTAACTTGCCTCTTTTTTCTGAGTTTGCAAGAATGGTTTCCATTTTCTACTTTATTTTCTCCCATACAATTTCATCTGCAACACAGATGAACTGAAACCAAAAGGATACTCTTAATTCTTACAACCCATACAGCAGATCACTCATTTGTACCTAATGGCAGAGAAAAACTACTCATAGTCTGTAATGAGATATTTTTAATTGGTGATAGTGTTGATTAAAATAAAAATTCATTTAATAAGGGTACCAATTTAAACACATGTAAGGCAATATGTACACACACACACAAACCAGGGTATGTTTAACTGAATAACATGGTTTACACCCTTATGTGTTGTTATATGTGTCACTATAGTAAAATAACATCTGTTGACATCATCTTGCCAATGTATTTAAAGAAATGTTAATTCAAGGTTATCAATTTTATGTAAAAATAACATCTAGACTATATTAGTTGCTAGATATCTGTGCCAAAGTTGTAAGAAAATATTTTTAAATGTTATCCTCCAACTTTTAGAAGTTTGTTGTCTAAGAGCTCATATGCCGTTATGTTAATTCTCTTAAAATAATGTCATTTTATTCAAAAGATTCTAGGTCACAGCATCACTGTCATGGGATCAGTGGAAGTGTACAACACCTCCTCTGCAGACTTCATCTTCATGGGATTGTTCAACAGGAAGGACATCTCAGGCCTTCTTTTTGCTATCATCTCTATCATCTTTTTCACTGCACTGATGGCAAATGGGGTCATGATCTTCTTAATCCACACTGATTCACGACTTCACACTCCCATGTACTTCCTGCTTAGTCACCTGTCCTTCATTGACATGATGTACATCTCCACCATTGTCCCCAAGATGTTGGTTGATTACCTGCTTGGTCAAAGAACCATCTCCTTTATGGGGTGCACAGCTCAGCATTTCCTCTACCTCACCCTTGTGGGAGCTGAGTTCTTCCTGTTGGGCCTCATGGCCTATGACCGCTATGTGGCCATCTGCAAACCCCTTCGCTATCCTGTACTTATGAGTCGCCGGGTCTGTTGGATGATCATAGCAGGTTCCTGGTTTGGGGGCTCTTTGGATGGCTTCCTTCTAACTCCCATCACCATGAGCTTTCCTTTCTGCAACTCCCGGGAAATTAACCATTTCTTTTGTGAGGCACCTGCAGTCCTGCATTTGGCATGTGCAGACACAGCCCTCTATGAGACAGTAATGTATGTGTGCTGTGTTCTGATGCTGCTGATTCCTTTCTCTGTGGTGATTGCTTCTTATGCCCGAATCTTAACCACAGTCCACCACATGAGTTCAGTGGAGGGGAGGAAGAAGGCATTCGCCACCTGCTCATCTCATATGACAGTGGTGACCTTGTTCTATGGGGCTGCCATGTACACCTACATGCTTCCACACTCTTACCACAGGCCAGCCCAGGACAAAGTCTTTTCTGTGTTCTACACAATCCTTACACCAATGTTAAATCCGCTCATCTACAGTCTGAGGAACAAGGATGTGACTGGAGCTCTGAAGAGGGCACTAGGCAGATTCAAGGGTACACAAAGAGTGTCAGGAGAAATGTTTTGATAGTGGCTTCTTCTCATATCAATAGTAAATGGGAGCCTTTGTGGACACTGTGACCATGTTCTCAATGAAGGATTAAACTGGAAAGTAGGCTCAATTGTGCAGGAAAAAAGGGAAAAGGATCAATATAAAAATGCATCCTCTTGATCTTCATTTTTTTCATCCTGTCTTCTTTCTTGTATCTTCCCTTTATTTTAATCCTGTTCACATGTATTCAAAATAAATGTCCAGTGTTTTTCAGGAATTGAAAATAAAATTTCTTGCTCTTCAGCTTCACCTTTTGGAAACAACATAAATTGCATGCAATTTTAAATGGCATGAACTATGTTGAGGCGTGCAAGAGAGAAGGTGACACTTTTGGTATATATGATACTGCTGTATAAGTATACGTACCATCTAAAAATAATAAAAATATTATCTTCTCTATTTTGAGGACTGATGCCTGACCCAGCCCTTTAGGAAGACAGTTGTGTAGCTACCTGTTTGTTCCAATTTGTCAGTTTGTCAGAAGAGTCAGAATAGTTTTCTTAAATAGTCATTGTGATCCCTGCAATAATTAAGTGTGTTTTACTTTAAGTAGCAATGTAGTATTTACCTTCTGTTTGTAACACATAAGTAAAAGTTATTTTTTCAGGTAAGTTAAAATTAATGGATGAGAACAAAGAATATTTTCCAGAAAAGACAATGTGAGGGTATCATATACTTAAAGGTTTACCAAATGTCAGAGAAACACACAGGGATATGGGCTGAGAGGATACTAAAATGATTTTTCAAATACATCACAGGGTCATCAAGATTAATCATAAACCGGTAAGATAATAACAGTTTGCTCATATTCCATATTCATACTCCCCACTGATCCAGAAATTGAGGACAATAGAATGTGGCAAATCATGTTTAATGTTCCATTTGATACCTGATTATATAAGGAGTTTACTCAGGTATCATAGGGGTCACTTTATTAAATTATTAATAATCATAATCAATCATATTAGCCAATCTGTCTAAAACTTAATTCACATACTCTGTAAGGTTCGTCACCCTCTAACAATTTCATAACAAATAAGCCACATATTAACAGCTTTAATTACAAATGAAAACAGTGGGGATCAAGGAAGTAAGGGACTTCTGTAGGGTAATATTTTAAATTAGTGTATTAAGCTGCAAAATTTCAAGGAATGTGATTGATTAAAAACTGTATCTTTCAGATAGAGCTTCCTCAATCATTCATCCATGTATTCATTTATTAATCATAGCTTTGAGCAAGATAAGAAAAACACCTACAGTTAAAAAGCTTACATTCTAATGGGGGAAAGGAAATGAAAAGGAAAAAAAAATAGCAGTCAAGAAAGCAATTTATGTCCCCACAACATTGTATGTAGCAACATTGACTAAAGCTGACCACATATGTTCTCTGTGCCCCACAAGAAACACACTCAGGTGAATTTCTAACAAATATATATGCATAATCTTCACCAAAAGATATGTAGTAGCAGATGAGAAAAAGAGAGAGAGAAGCTACCCAAAAGCTCACTGGTGGTGACATGATAAATCAATTGTGACATTGTCAAACAATAAGAATAGACATTCTACTAACATTACTTACAATGCTATAGATTAATCTCAGAAACATGTTGAACTGAAGAAGAAAGTTACAAAAGATTACACTTATATAAAGTACAGATTCATCAAAACTACCCTATGCTTGGAAGATTAGTGGCTGAAAGGGTTTGTGGGTAGGTTCTGGGGTGTTAGTGGTTTCCAGTTTCTTTGTGTAGATGCTGTTTAAACACCCAATGTTTAGTTTAAGAAAATTTACCAAGTTCAAACTTGTTTTCTAAGATTTTATTTATTTATTTGAAAGAAAGAGAGAAAGAGAGAGATCACAATTAGGCAGGCAGAGTGAGGGGGGAAGCAGGCTTTCTGCTGAGCAGAGAGCCTGGTGATCATCTCTGCTGAAGACAGAGGCTTAACCCACTAAGCCACCCTGCTGCCCCTAAAGTTCAAACTTTTTGTGTGTTTAATATTTTTGTATGTTTATTTATTTTTTTAAGATTTTATTTATTTATTTGACAGACAGAAATCACAAGTAGGCAGAGAGGCAGGCAGAGAGAGAGGGGAAAGCAGGCTCCCCACTGAGCAGAGAGCCTGATGCGGGGCTCGATCCCAGGACTCTGGGATCATGACCTGAGCCGAAGGCAGAGGCTTTAACCCACTGAGCCACCCAGGTGCCCCTGTATGTTTATTTTGCTTCAATAAAAAGTTAAAATATAACTCACATTAGTTATACATCATATTTTATTTATCCATTCATCCCTCAGTGGTTGTTTAAGATGCTTCCATGTCTTGGCTATGTGACCAATTTTGCAATTAAATGAGTACACAAGTATCCCTCTACATAGTGATTTTGTTTCCTTCAGATATATTTCCAGAAATAGAATTGCTAAATTATATGGTAGTACTATTGTTTTTATTTTTGGAGGAAATTTCATACTGTTTTCCACAATGGCTGCTCTAACTTACATTATCACAAACAGTGCACAAGTGTTCCCTTGACAACACTTGTTTTCTCCTATTTTTTTTAGTTTTTTTAGCTTTTTTTAAAAATTTTTTTTAAAGATTTTATTCATTTATTTGACAGAGAGAGAGATCACAAGTAGGCAGAGAGGCAGGCAGAGAGAGGGAGAAGCAGGCTCACTGCTGAGCAGAGAGCCTGATGCGGGGCTCGATCCCAGGACCCTGAGATCATGACCTGAGCTGAAGGCAGAGGCTTAACCCACTGAGCCACCCAGGTGCCCCTTTTTACAAATTTTTTTTAATTTATTTTCAGCGTAATGGTATTCATTGTTTTTGTACCACACCCAGTGCTCCATGCAATCTGTGACCTCTCCAATATTTTGATGAAAGTCATTCTAACAGATGTAAATTTCTACTTCATTGTATTGTACACATTTTTTCTTTCTAGTACATTATTACTTTGTTTTTTTTTTAATGTCTTAATTTAATTTTATTTTTTTTCAGTGTTCCAAGATTCATTGTTTATGCACCACACCCAGTGCTCCATGCAATACATGCCTTCCTTAACCCCACTAGGCTCCCCTAGCCCCCCACCCCCCCTTCAAAACCCTCAGTTTGTTTCTCAGAGTCCACAGTCTCTCATGGTTCATCTCCCCCTCTGATTTCCCCCAATTCATTTTTCCTTTCCTTCTCCTAGTGCCCTCCATGTTATACCTTATATTCCACAAGTAAGTGAAACAACATGATAATTGACTTTCTCTGCTTGACTTCTTTCACTCAGCATAATCTCTTCCAGTCCCACCCATGTTGATACAAAAGTTGGGTATTCATCCTCTCTAATAGCTGTGTAATATTTCATTGTATATATTAACCATATTTTTTGGGGGGGGGGAAATAATTGTGTATCTTTATTTTTTTTCAGCATAACAGTATTCATTATTTTTGCACCACACCCAGTGCTCCATGCAATCCGTGCCCTCTACAATACCCACCACCTGGTGCCCCCAACCTCCCACCCCCCACCCCTTCAAAATTCTCAGATCGTTTTTCAGAGTCCATAGTCTCTCATGGTTCACCTCCCCTTACAATTTCCCTCAACTCCCTTCTCCTCTCCATCTCCCCTTGTCCTCCATGCTATTTGTTATGCTCCACAAATAAGTGAAACCATATGATAATTGACTCTCTCTGCTTGACTTATTTCACTCAGAATAATCTCTTCCAGTCCCGTCCATGTTGCAACAAAACTTAGGTATTCATCCTTTCTTTTTTCTTTTCTTTTTTTTTTTTTTTTACAGCTTTATAAACATATATTTTTATCCCCAGGGGTACAGGTCTGCGAATCGCCAGGTTTACACACTTCACAGCACTCACCATAGCACATACCCTCCCCAATATCCATAACCGCACCCCCCTCTCCCAACCCCCTCCCCCCATCAACCCTCAGTTTGTTTTGTGAGATTAAGAGTCACTTATGGTTTGTCTCCCTCCCAATCCCATCTTGTTTCATTTACTCTTCTCCTACCCCCTCAACGCCCCATGTTGCATCTCCTCTCCCTCATATCAGGGAGATCATATGATAGTTGTCTTTCTCTGATTGACTTATTTCGCTAAGCATGATACCCTCTAGTTCCATCCACGTCGTCGCAAATGGCAAGATTTCATTTCTTTTGATGGCTGCATAGTATTCCATTGTGTATATATACCACCTCTTCTTTATCCATTCGTCTGTTGATGGACATCTAGGTTCTTTCCATAGTTTGGCTATTGTAGACATTGCTGCTATAAACATTCGGGTGCACGTGCCCCTTCGGATCACTACGTTTGTATCTTTAGGGTAAATACCCAGCAGTGCAATTACTGGGTCATAGGGTAGTTCTATTTTCAACATTTTGAGGAACCTCCATGCTGTTTTCCAGAGTGGTGCACCAGCCTGCATTCGCACCAACAGTGCAGGAGGGTTCCCCTTTCTCCGCATCCTCGCCAGCATCTGTCATTTCCTGACTTGTTAATCTTAGCTGTTCTGACTGGTGTGAGGTGATATCTCATGGTGGTTTTGATTTGTATTTCCCTGATGCCGAGTGATATGGAGCACTTTTTCATGTGTCTGTTGGCCATCTGGATGTCTTCTTTGCAGAAATGTCTGTTCATGTCCTCTGACCATTTCTTGATTGGATTATTTGTTCTTTCGGTGTTGAGTTTGCTAAGTTCTTTATAGATTTTGGACACTAGCCCTTTATCTGATATGTCATTTGCAAATATCTTCTCCCATTCTGTCAGTTGTCTTTTGGTTTTGTTCACTGTTTCCTTTGCTGTGCAAAAGCTTTTGATCTTGATAAAATCCCAAAAGTTCATTTTTGCCCTTGCTTCCCTTGCCTTTCGTGATGTTCCTAGGAAGATGTTGCTGCAGCTGAGGTCGAAGAGGTTGCTGCCTGTGTTCTCCTCAAGGATTTTGATGGATTCCTTTCTCACATTGAGATCCTTCATCCATTTTGAGTCTATTTTCGTGTGTGGTGTAAGGAAATGATCCAATTTCATTTTTCTGCATGTGGCTGTCCAATTTTACCAGCACCATTTATTGAAGAGGCTGTCTTTTTTCCAGTGGACATTCTTTCCTGCTTTGTCGAAGATTAGTTGACCATAGAGTTGAGGGTCCATTTCTGGGCTCTCTATTCTGTTCCATTGATCTATGTGTCTGTTTTTGTGCCAGTACCATGCTGTATTGATGATGACAGCTTTGTAATAGAGCTTGAAGTCCGGAATTGTGATGCCACCAACTTTGGCTTTCTTTTTCAATATTCCTTTGGCTATTCGAGGTCTTTTCTGGTTCCATATGAATTTTAGGATTATTTGTTCCATTTCTTTGAAAAAAATGGATGGTACTTTGATAGGAATTGCATTAAATGTGTAGATTGCTTTAGGTAGCATAGACATTTTCACAATATTTATTCTTCCAATCCAGGAGCATGGAACATTTTTCCATTTCTTTGTGTCTTCCTCAATTTCTTTCATGAGTACTTTATAGTTTTCTGTGTATAGATTCTTAGTCTCTTTGGTTAGGTTTATTCCTAGGTATCTTATAGTTTTGGGTGCAATTGTAAATGGGATGGACTCCTTAATTTCTCTTTCTTCTGTCTTGTTGTTGGTGTAGAGAAATGCAACTGATTTCTGTGCATTGATTTTATATCCTGACACTTTACTGAATTCCTGGACAAGTTCTAGCAGTTTTGGAGTGGAGTCTTTTGGTTTTTCTACATATAGTATCATATCATCTGTGAAGAGTGATAGTTTGACTTCTTCTTTGCCGATTTGGATGTCTTTAATTTCTTTTTGTTGCCTGATTGCTGAGGCTAGGACTTCTAGTACTATGTTGAATAGCAGTGGTGATAACGGACATCCCTGCCGTGTTCCTGACCTTAGCGGAAAAGCTTTCAGTTTTTCTCCATAGAGAATGATATTTGCGGTGGGCTTTTTATAGATGGCTTTGATAATATTGAGGTATGTGCCGTCTATCCCTACACTTTGAAGAGTTTTGATCAGGAAGGGATGTTGTACTTTGTCAAATGCTTTTTCAGCATCTATGGAGAGTATCATATGGTTCTTGTTCTTTCTTTTATTAATGTGTTGTATCACATTGATTGATTTGTGGATGTTGAACCAACCTTGCAGCCCTGGAATAAATCCCACTTGGTCGTGGTGAATAATTCTTTTAATGTACTGTTGAATCCTATTGGCTAGTATTTTGGCGAGAATTTTTGCATCTGTGTTCATCAAGGATATTGGTCTGTAGTTCTCTTTTTTGTTGGGATCCTTGTCTGGTTTTGGGATCAAGGTGATGCTGGCCTCATAAAATGAGTTTGGAAGTTTTCCTTCTATTTCTATTTTTTGGAAAAGTTTCAGGAGAATAGGAATTAGTTCTTCTTAAATGTTTGGTAGAATTCCCCCGGGAAGCCGTCTGGCCCTAGGCTTTTGTTTGTTTGGAGATTTTTGATGACTGTTTCAATCTCCTTACTGGTTATGGGTCTGTTCAGGCTTTCTATTTCTTCCTGGTTCAGTTGTGGTAGTTTATATGTCTCTAGGAATGCATCCATTTCTTCGAGATTGTCAAATTTGTTGGCGTAGAGTTGCTCATAGTATGTTCTTATAATTGTCTGTATTTCTTTGGTGTTCATTGTGATCTCTCCTCTTTCATTCATGATTTTATTTATTTGGGTCCTTTCTCTTCTTTTTGATAAGTCTGGCCAGGGGTTTATCAATCTTATTAATTCTTTCAAAGAACCAGCTCCTAGTTTCGTTGCTTTGTTCTATTGTTTTTTTGGTTTCTATTTCATTGATTTCTGCTCTGATCTTTATGATTTCTCTTCTCCTGCTGGGTTTAGGGTTTCTTTCTTGTTCTTTCTCCAGCTCCTTTAGGTGTAGGGTTAGGTTGTGTACCTGAGACCTTTCTTGTGTCTTGAGAAAGGCTTGTACCGCTATATATTTTCCTCTCAGGACTGCCTTTGTTGTGTCCCACAGATTCTGAACCATTGTGTTTTCATTATCATTTGTTTCCATGAATTTTTTCAATTCTTCTTTAATTTCCTGGTTGACCCATTCCTTCTTTAGAAGGATGCTGTTTAGTCTCCATGTATTTGGGTTCTTTCCAAATTTTCTCTTGTGATTGAGTTCTAGCTTCAGAGCATTGTGGTCTGAAAATATGCAGGGAATGATCCCAATCTTTTGATACCGGTTGAGACTTGATTTAGGACCAAGAATGTGATCTATTCTGGAGAATGTTCCATGTGCACTAGGGAAGAATGTGTATTCTGTTGCTTTGGGATGAAATGTTCTGAATATATCTGTGATGTCCATCTGGTCCAGTGTGTCATTTAAGGCCTTGATTTCCTTGTTGATCTTTTGCTTGGATGATCTGTCCATTTCAGTGAGGGGAGTGTTAAAATCCCCTACTATTCTTGTATTCTTGTCGATGTGTTTCTTTGATTTTGTTATTAATTGGTTTATATAGTTGGCTGCTCCCACGTTAGGGGCATAGATATTTAAAATTGTTAGATCTTCTTGTTGGACAGTTCCTTTGTGTATGATATAGTGTCCTTCCTCATCTCTTATTATAGTCTTTGGCTTAAAATCTAATTTATCTGATATAAGGATTGCCACTCCTGCTTTCTTCTGATGTCCATTAGCATGGTAAATTCTTTTCCACCCCCTCACTTTAAAACTGGAGGTGTCTTCGGGTTTAAGATGAGTTTCTTGTAGGCAACATATAGATGGGTTTTGTTTTTTTATCCATTCTGAAACCCTGTGTCTTTTGATTGGGGCATTTAGCACATTAACATTCAGGGTAAGTATTGAGACATATGAATTTAGTGCCATTGTATTGCCTGTAAGGTGACTGTTATTGTATATTGTCTCTGTTTCTTTCTGATCTACTACTTTTAGGCTCTCTCTTTGCTTAGAGGACCCCTTTCAATATTTACTGTAGAGCTGGTTTGGAATTTGCAAATTCTTTCAGTTTTTGTTTCTCCTGGAAGCTTTTAATCTCTCCTTCTATTTTCAATGATAGCCTAGCTGGATATAGTATTCTTGGCTGCATGTTTTTCTCATTTAGTACTCTGAATATATCATGCCAGCTCTTTCTGGCCTGCCAGGTCTCTGTGGATAAGTCTGCTGCCAATCTAATATTTTTACCATTGTACGTTACAGACTTCTTTTCCCCGGCTGCTTTCAGGATCTTTTCTTTGTCACTAAGACTTGTAAATTTTACTATTAGGTGACGGGGTGTGGACCTATTCTTATTGATTTTGAGGGGGGTTCTCTGAACCTCCTGGATTTTGATGCTTGTTCACCTATTCTTATTGATTTTGAGGGGGGTTCTCTGAACCTCCTGGATTTTGATGCTTGTTCCCTTTGCCATATTGGGGAAATTCTCTCCAATAATTCTCTCCAATATATCTCCTGCTCCCCTCTCTGTTTCCTCTTCTTCTGGAATCCCAATTATTCTAATGTTGTTTCATCTTATGGTGTCACTTATCTCTCGAATTCTCCCCTCGTGGTCCAGTAGCTGTTTGTCCCTCTTTTGCTCAGCTTCTTTATTCTCTGTCATTTGGTCTTCTATATCGCTAATTCTTTCTTCTGCCTCATTTATCCTAGCAGTGAGAGCCTCCATTTTTGATTGCACCTCATTAATAGCTTTTTTGATTTCAACTTGGTTAGATTTTAGTTCTTTTATTTCTCCAGAAAGGGCTTTTATATCTCCCGAGAGGGTTGGTTTAATATCTTCCATGCCTTTTTCAAGCCTGGCTAGAACCTTGAGAATTGTCATTCTGAACTCTATATCTGACATATTACCAATGTCTGTATTGATTAGGTCCCTAGCCTTTGGTACTGCCTCTTGTTCTTTTCTTTGTTGTGAATTTTTCCGCCTTGTCATTTTGTCCAGATAAGAGTATATGAAGGAGCAAGTAAAATACTAAAAGGGTGGCAACAACCCCAGGAAAATATGCTTTAGCCAAATCAGAAGAGATCCCAAATTGTGAGGGGGGAGAAAGGGGATAAAAAGGGGTTCAAAAAGAAAAAAAAAAGAAACTATTTAAAAAAAGAAAGCCGATAAAGAAAAAATATAAAAAGAAGAAAAAATATATATATATTAGATAAACTATTTTAAAAACGTTAAAAAAGAAAACGGTAAAAGTTAAAAAAAATTAGCAGAAGAAGAGAAAAAGAAAAAAAAAAATTGAAAAAGAAAAAAAAAATTAAATTAACTGCAAGGCTAAAGAATCATGGGGAGAAAGCCATGAGTTCCGTGCTTTGCTTTCTTCTCCTCTGGAATTCCGCCGCTCTCCTTGGTATTGAAACTGCACTGCTCGGTAGTGAACTTGGTCCTGGCTGGGTTTCCCGTTGATCTTCTGGGGGAGGGGCCTGTTGTAGTGATTCTCAAGCGTCTTTGCCCCAGGCGGAGTTGCACTACCCTTACCCGGGGCCGCGCTGAGTAATCCGCTCGGGTTTGCTTTCGGGAGCTTTTGTTCCCTGAGCGCTTTCCGTAGAGTTCAGGAGGGCGGGAATGAAGATGGCGGCCTCCCGGTCTCCGGCCTGGAGGAGCCGAGAGCCCAGGGCCCCTCTCCTCAGTGCGCCCTCAGAGAACAGCGCCAAATGACTCCCGTCACCCTGGCCTCCGGCCGCGCTCCAAGCTAACCGAGCCTGTGACCGGTTCAAGGCAACCCCGAGCTGAGAGTCACTCCTCGGCTCTGTCTCTGTAGCCGGCTTCCCCGTTCTAATACCGGTAAGCTCTGCGACTCTCAGACACCCCCGTTCCTTCTGCGACCCTGCAGGACCTGAGGCCGCGCTGACCCCGCCTGGGCTTCCAGTTAAGCCTCTGGAGCGATGTCCCTCAGCGGAACAGACTTTTAAAAGTCCTGATTTTGCTCCGTTGCTCCACTGCTCGCCGGGAGCCAGCCCCTCCCCCCGCGGTCTATCTTCCAGTCGCTTTGGATTCACTTCTCCGCCAGTCCTACCTTTCAAATAGTGGTTGATTTTTTGTTTCTAGAATTGCTGTTCTTCTTCTCTTCAATCTCCCGTTGGATTTGTAGGTGTTTGCAATCTTTAGATAAGCTATTTAGCTGATCTTCCGCTACCCGAAGTAGTCTCAGCCTGCTACTTCTCCGCCATCTTGACTCCTCCAATTCTATATTACCCATATCTTTATCCAATCCTCTGTCGAAGGGCATCTTGGATCTTTCCACAGTTTGATGACTTTGGCCATTGCTGCTATGAACATTGGGGTACAGATGACCCTTCTTTTCACTACATCTTTGTAGTGATCTTTGGGGTAAATACCCAGTAGTATAATTGCAGGGTCATAGGGTAGCTCTATTTTTAATATTTTGGGGAGTCATTTTAAACTAATGCTGGTAGTGGGTATTATGGTGGGCACATATTGCATGGAGCACTGGGTGTAGTGCATACACAATGAACTCTGGAACACTGAAAAGAAATTTTTAAAAATTAAAATTAAAAAGCTAATGCGGGGACGCCTGGGTGGCTCAGTTGGTTAAGCAGCTGCCTTCAGCTCAGGTCATGATCCCAGCGTCCTGGGATCGAGTCCCACATCGGGCTCCTTGTTCTGTGGGGAGCCTGCTTCTCCCTCTGCCTCTGCCTGCCATTCTGTCTACCTGTGCTCGCTCACTCTCCTCTCTCTCTGACAAATAAATAAAATCTTTAAAAAAAAAAAAAAAAAGCTAATGCAATGTTATATGTCAATTTTTTCTTAAAACTGGGAATATAGGGGCACCTGGGTGTCTCAGTGGGTTAAGCCGCTGCCTTCAGCTCAGGTCATGATCTCAGGGTCCTGGGATCGAGTCCCACATTGGGCTCTCTGCTCAGCAGGGAGCCTGCTTCCCTCTCTCTCTCTCTCTCTCTCTCTCTCTCTGCCTGCCTCTCCGTCTACTTGTGATCTCTCTCTTTCAAATAAATAAATAAAATCTTTAAAAAAAACTGGGAATATATAACTTGTGATATAATGAGGTGTATACAAGAAATACATTAACACAGTGAAATAATGGAGATCAGTGAAGGGTTACTCATGCTACCATGTTCAAAGAAAGATTTTCTGAAGAGGCCCTAGTTGGTCAAGAAAGGAGCCATGCATGGGAAAATCCAGGTAGAGAGGTTTCCAGTTAGGAAGAATAGCAAGTGTCAATGTCCTGAAATGGGACAGGGACATTGAAATGTTTAATTTGAAGTATCTATTGAATATATGTTGAAATGTAAGATAAGAAGCTAGATATTTCAGTTTGTATATCATTTGAAATGTGTGCAGATAGATTTTAGGAGTCTTTGATAAGCATATTCTATGTAACAACAGGAGATTACATTAGATCAACCCTAGTTGAGGGACTGCATATATGAAGAAGAAAAAACTGAAGAATAGGTCAAAATATTTTAATGTATAAATGCCAAGCCATGAAAGAAGTAGTTGACAATAAAGAGATAAAAAAAGATGGCAAATACCCAAGCAGTGTGGTATGATAGAAACATAGAAGAGATGTCTTTCTAATAGAAAGGAGGAGTCTACAATGAGAAATATTAGATATAACTTGAGTAAATTTGAAACAAAAATTTGATCACCTAAGTAAGGAAACTAATTATCTTTTTATGTCCTTGACAGAGAGGTTTCAATGAAGTAAGATGGTGGCTAAGTAGGAGGACTTAGGTTTGCGTCATTCCCTGAACATAACTAGATAATTATCAAGTCATCCTTAATACCCTAGAAATCAACCTGAATATGACATAACAAACTCCACAACTTAAGGAAGAGAAGAAAAAAAAAAACAAAACACTTTGTAGAAGGTAGGGAGTATAGAGACAGGGTTTGGGGGAGAAGCAGATCACAGTTGCTGTGGAGGGGAGGGAGCCATAGTTGCAGAAGAAGGCAAGAGAGAAGAGCATACAGGAAAACACACAAGAATATTTCCCTGAGGCGCCTGGGTAGCTCAATGGGTTAAGCCTCTGCCTTTGGCTCAGGTCATGGTCTCAGGGTCATGGGATTGAGCCTCACCTTGGGCTCTCTGCTCAGCAGGGAGCCTGCTGCCCCCCAACTCTCTGCCTGCCTCTCTGCCTACTTGTGATCTCTGTCAAATTTTTTTTTAATCTTAAAAAAAAGAAGAATATTTCCCCAAAGCCATTGGCTGGGAAATAATAGGGACTGATTTTCATTTCTAGCAACCAGTGGGTCTTAAAGACTGGAGTTTTAAGGGTTCCCTGAATTGTCTGGGATAGAGCCCTGAGGGTGTTGCCTCACTCTGGTAGGGAAGGCAGGCAAACAATCCTGTGAAAAAAGTGTAGAAACAGTAACCTGAAGAATATTTAGGGCATACAGGGGAGAGTTTATTTGCTCTTCTTACATGTCACTGAGAGGCAAGATTCAGGGAGAAACATCTAAGGGGACAAAAGAAGAACCAGCAGACACCATTCCCACCTCCTCATCTCTCATATACACAGAGCAACCTGCAGAAATCAGCTCATTTCTAACACTGGCTGCCTAACCCGATGATACCATGTCCCAAAACATTGATTTCTGACATGACTGCCTACTAGGTAAAACTCATCTCATTCCCTGCACAGTGGGACCCCTTCACAGAAAAATAAAGCAGACCCCTGCCCACACCATGGTCTTAAACCTGGAGTTTTAAAGCTTAGTAGGCTTCTTTAGGATAAAGCCCAGAGGGCTCTGTGCTGCTCCTGGTAAGAAGATAGGCAAACAACCTGGAGGCTGACATTGAGGAAAAAGAAATCTGAAAACAAACAAAGAAACAAACAAATATGGGACATACAGGAGGGAGATTATTTACTCTTTTTGAAATACCTGCCTTAGAGACAGTGGTGTCTTTCTGGGGAAAGGGGAGCTGGTTAGCACAATTTTCCACTCCCAACCCTCAACACCCTCAGCATAAACACAGCTACCTGTGGGAAGCAGTGAAGTGGATACCCTGGATGCTTAACTTGCTTACACTAAAGCTCACACCTTCTCACTCAATCTTGCCACAGTCCCTGTGAGGCAGAACACTCATCCAAAAGACCAGCAAAAACTCCTGCCCACAAAATATCTCCTACTTTTTCAGGGCCTCAGTAGTGGTGGAGGTGGTGACAGGACACATTTCACGAGCATACAAAAGAACACATGGGCAAAACTTGCCACATTCAAGTCAGAGATAAAACACTGACCACTTCATGTAAGGGGAACCTTTGAGGATGACTGACTTGAGAAAAGTGCAGGCAGAACACAACAACAGAGCACATACAACACAATGGAAGCACTCTCTTAAGCTCTGGGTCCTGGGCATGACATGACGTCTTCTTCATAAAGTGATTACTTTCATGAGCAAGAAACATAACTGGCTTTTCTATCAAGCACAAGAAGAAGGCAGATAATAGACAAAATGAGAAGACAGTATCTATCCCAGATGAAAGATAAGACCACTGCCAGAGATCTAAGCAAAAACAGATTTGCTTAACATGCCTGATGAAAATTTAGAGCAACAATGATAAGGGTATTTACTGGGCTTGAGAAAAGAATGGAAAGAATGGAAGCCATCAGTCTTACCATTAGCACAAAGATAAAAATGTTTTTAAAAGATTCAAAGATAAACAGCAGAGGAAACAAGAGCAGAAACACATGTGATGTAATTCTTCTGCTGGAAGAAGCAGAAGAATGAATGACCTGGAAGAAAATGTAATAGAAGCAAAGAAGCTGAACAAAAGAGAAAGAACCATGAAACAGGAAAATACTTAGGAAATTCAATATTTCCACCAAACTTAAAAACATCATAACATAGATGTCCCAGAAAGAAAAGTTGCATAATTTTAAAAATAATTAAAAGCTAAAAATGACCCTGATTTGGAAAATGAAAAAAACATCCAGATCCATGAGTCACAGAGAACTTCCATCACAATCAAAAAAGCAAGTAGCACCAAGGCATTTTGTAATTAAATGTGCAAAATATACTGATAAAGAAAAAAAAAACTTAAAAATACTAAAATAAAGGATATTTAAAAGTACATGGAAAAAAAACCCATAAGACTGGAGATATCTCAACAGAATATTGGTAAGTCAGAAGGGGTGACATGATACATTCAGAATGATGAGTGGGAAAATCCACAGCCAAAACCAAGAACACTCTGTTGAGAAAGGATGTCATTTAGAATACAAGGTAAGATAAAGAATTTCCCAGATAAAAAGAATTAAAAGAGTTCATGAATACTTTTTTTAATCATTTTTAAATTTATTTTCAGCATAACAGTATTCATTGTTTTTTACCACACCCAGTGCTCCATG